>NC_048432.1:14062651-14409158 GCF_004353265.1 Vitis riparia | reverse complement strand
ATGTACCGCATGTGTCCTTTGGCACAAGAGAAGTGGATTCCAATTTAGTCACCACTCACCAGAGCTTTTAGGGAGAGTAAAAATGTCAGACGTGAACTCATTAGAGAAAAAAGGGTATAGAATCACAATAAAGCAAAAGGAACTAAATTCACTTTTAAGAACTCATGCTAAAATAATTCCAATTTTTATAATTTGAAAAAGAGAAAAAGTAAAAAAGAAAGATTAAAAGAAAAGAATCAGACAGAAAAAGTCAAATGCACATCAAGACCTACGCTTGTACCAAAATTTTAACTATGATCTCATCCTATGCACATCAAAAGGCACACATGGCTTATAAGATACCTCTGTATGAACCACTTTCAAACTTCACCATCAATAAAACTACTTTGGCTATCAATAATATAGACAGAATACATCAAGATTAAATTTGTGAATCACGTGAAAAGCAAAAAAAAAAAAAAAAAACTTGTTCCTGTAATGACAAGACAATGCACCTAACAAACTTAAATTTAGTCACCCCACAAAAAAAAAAAATTGAAAGAATGAAAAAAAACATGTTCAAAGAAAATTTTAAAAAGGAAAAAAAGCTATGAATCATAAGATATCTCAAACAGTAACTTAATATGGCTAGTTATTTCTTGGCGTTGCCCTTAAAAATCATGATTTATTTCCATCTAGAATCTGGAAAACTACATTTTCAGCGGTTAAATTTCAGAAACTGATTAGGACGTGCTGGGATGTTTCAACATCTTTTCCTTGTAAATCACAGCAACCGACAAAAATATAATTTTATAATTATAGCGAATAAGGCCAACAAATAGGCCGTCAAATCACATCTCCTCAAATATGTACAACTTGCAGACAAGCGCAGGCTCAAATCTTCAAAAACCATAAATAAAGGCTCAAAAATTCAATTCATCAAAAACGAGTCCGGCGGTAAAAATCAAAACTAGAACCCTAATAAATCGAAATAGCAAGAGCGCTTGTATTATTTCATGAAAAAAAAATATAACTGCCGAGGATCAGGCACGCTTGAACACGTAAACACAAAATGATGGAAAACAAAATCAAACATCACAAACGTAGCCGATCTTCGTGAAGGAGAAAAGTTGAAAACACAGAAACAAATCCACTCCTCACAACATTAATTTCCAACAGCATTGCATAGGACCACCTGAAAAAAATAAAACGCTTTCTGTTTGGAAATGAAAAAACGCAGAGGCTGTACCTGAGTCGCAAAAGCCAAACACCAGGAATCTGAATGTGGGTTGAAGAGAAGGGACGTGGAGGACCAAGCAATGAAAACCCTAGAAAATAGAGGAGGAGGTGAGGAAGTCTTTGAAGGAGAAAGGTTTGGGTATTTATAGAGTTTGAAACGTGCTTGGCAAGGAGACCTCTCAACTTGGTTGTTGAATTGGAAACCGCATTTCCTTAATAAAATAGTAACAGAAATTACAAATAAGTATAATTTTTCTGAAATTTAAATAAAATTTCCCCATTTGGGAGTGGGTCCCATAAAAGATTGCCACGTGGACGATGACCGTCAGTATGTATTCATAATAATGACACCTATGATCTAGTGTGTCTGACGTGGCCACGTGTCATCCGGGCCCGCCACAAGGGAACGGTCAGATTTCACGCTCGAGTCGTTTTCATGAGGAGCTGGCGGTCGTCGGTGTGCGACGGTTTTCCTCACTATCCAGTACAGATGGAAACTTTCTTTCAGTACTTTTTCACTGCAACCAAACACCATTCACTTTAGTTTTGAGTGATCGTGTGATTGGAGCTGTTTTTTATTTTACCACCAAACCAGTATAAGACAAGTGGAAAACAGCTTTTCAAGCGGCCTCAGCCGCTTTTCACGTGGACCGATTCACACATAGTTGTGGTGAAATATCAGTGAAAAAAAAGGGCTTTTTGAACAAAATCTCGTGAACTCAAATTTTCCCTTTTTTAAAAAAAATGGGAGGTGGAGGAAAAGAAAAAACAATGGGCGCTGAGGGGGATACACGTGGCGGAAGATGGAGGTGGGATGAAATAAAAGGGTTTCAGCTTTTCTGGGATATAGCAGTCCGACTTGAGAGTCGTGTGAGTAAATCACGTGGGCCACGGCGAAAAAGAATGATTTAATAAATGAGGTCATAATACAAATTACAAAACATATGGTTAGGGTTTTATTAGGAAGGGCCGTGGGGGTCCACTTCTACGGTTGGTTGGTTGATGTTTGTTTCTCGAGAATCCCGATGGAATCTTCGAAGTTCGAAGAAAAAAATGAAGAAGTAGAAGAAAGACGCTGCGGAGATGAAGAAAAAACCTCCTCCGGTTTATATGTGTACACACTACACTGGCCTCCATTATCATCCCCGCCCCCATGTGCTGCAATTTCCCTGCGCATACGGTTTACTGACCACAGCCCACAGCCATGTGCCTCTTTGCTTCGCCTTGCTCACATTGTGTTTTTCCCCATTTATTTATTTATTTTACATTTTCCAAGGCCAGAAACATACAAAGTCAAAACCAGATGGTTTCATTTTCTAAAAGTTCAAAGGAGGTTGGTTGTTCCAACCTACTTTTCATTTTCGGTGAAGTTTATTTTAAAGCAATACTTGGAGTCTATGTACAAAACTTTTGCTAAAAACTTAAAAGGGCATGGTTGGTTTGAACAAAGGAAAATAAATAAATAAAATTAAAATTAAAATTGATAAATTATTTTTATTTATTATTTTAAATTTATTTCATTTATTTTTAATTATTGATATAAAAATTAAATGATTTAAAATTACATAAATTTTTAATTAATTTTAATTATATTTGATTAAAAAATCATTTATCTTAATATTTTCTAGAAACGAGACATAAGTCCTACATTTCATTACCTTGTTAGGTGAACCCAATAATGCTTAGTTGGTGGGCTAAACTTAATTGGAGAATTAGAGCAGCCCATAGAAAAATGAAGTCTCCCTCCCCTTTTCCAACTCTTACAACAAATTGTTTGGTAAAACTAAAGCACTTCCTTCCAATGACATGCACCATATTTTGGCATGGCTCTGTGCTGCCCAAGACACAGTATTTAACATTATTATGACAAAGTGCACCATTTGCTTGGTCAAAGACTCAAACCCACAATTGATTAATAGGGCACTAGAGCAATGTGCATGGAAATGTTTGAGCCTTTCTTTGTTTTTCAAATTCCAATATTTTTATTTTTGGTAGGTGCCATTTCCAAGACAAAGTTGAACCACTCTACCCATTGGATGCCATGATTCAACCCCCCACAATATTCATTTGATTTCATTTATGTCAACATTGTCTTTTTCCAAACAAGGCTTTTCAATTACTGTAGTCATATTAAATTTGGTACAATAATGCCCAATAGGAAGTAATTATGATACAAAGTTGTCTTTCTCTTCTATATATGAGACTCTTTTCCACTCTTTGAAGCCGACGATATCAAACAAAATACATAGGCATGCACCTTAAATTAGTTAATTAGGTTAGGCTAGTAGCTATGCCCGAACTTCTTTAATAACAAGTACAAACGACTTGATTAGTTGATTTAGCTTTTGTTTGGGTCAATTTTAACAGGCTGGCTACGTACATATGCATCCTACATCCATAATAATAGCTTGCTCGTGTGGTCCTTATTCCAGGACAAACTCCATTCACTTTTGCTGAACATTGGGATGAGTTAAAAGATGAATGCCCCTGTGACCAACATTTTTAAAGCAAGGTCGTGTGTTTTAATCACACGTTGGCCGTTAATTATTGAGTAAAGGTCTGGCTATGCCAAACATAATTTTTCATTTTTCTAAGGAGGGGACTTTGAAAATAAGAATAGTAGGTAAATGTCAGCATTTCTCAAAACCCTGCCGCCCAACCAATCAAATACTCGGATGTTACCAAACAAATCCTACCTAAATAAATAAATGCTATACCTTCCTTACAAAGTTTGGTTCAAGTTTTAAATCAAAACTATATCTTGATGGGACTCTTCAATTGAAAATCGAGGTGCATTGTCATCGACTCATGGTTGATGGGAGGGAAAGTTGTTTTTATTCGTTGCGTTTTAAGTTGTTTAATGTCAATAAATTATTGTTATAAGTTATTTTAAATTTAAAGTAAATTTTTTATATATATAAAGATTAAATAATTTTAATTGTATTTGATTTTTTTTTATCATAAAATCAATTTTTTTAAGAATCAAATATAGCATTAATAAGGAAAATAAAAAAACATTATTAAATTTTTTAATATATATGAAAAGAGAAATTGGAAAATGACTTTAACATTGTCTATGTAATTAAAAATTCACAAATACAAATTATTGATTATTGATATCTTAGTACTTGTTTCACGATAAACTATTTTATGCTAAGAATGAAACGTGGTTCATGAACATACATTTGTCTAGTACCTAATAAAAATAATCATCTTATCAATTTTATCAATGCTTTCATTTAAATAATAACAAGTGTTATTTAGTTGGTGTCACAATGTAAATGACGATATTTTAATCTCATGTTTTAATTGATTATACATCTAATTAAATTAATTTAATAAAAATACTTTATAAATTATGATTAATTTTTTTAGGATTTGAAGTAAGAAAATGAGATTTGATATATAGTAATATGATTATTATAAGTATCAAATTAATGTATTTTGGCAATAAAAAGATTTTTTATTTTTTAAAATAATTTGAATTGGACTAGAAAATATCTGCAATGAGAACAAAAAAATACGATTGGCTAGTGTAGTACTATATTGATTTCATTTAACAACATAATGCAGCCGAAAGCAGAGAAGGAAAGATGGCGTAAAGAGGGCAAGATGGTGCAGAGCCACCTCGGATACACGAGGTGAGGACTTGTCGTGAGAGAGGAAGACAAAAAAGGTAGGTCCCATTTTGGTACAAGTCATCAGCGCACGATTAGTGTCTTGCTCTCTCATCATCTCCCTCCAATCATTGACCACACCACGATGTTACGTGCTGACGTGGCTGCATACTTTCAGATGGTGACTGCTGCCTCGATTTCTGATTTTTTTTATTATTTTTCTTTTGTAATTTCAATTGGGCGGTCCCACCAGCACGCTTGGGAGAAAATTTTGGGAGTGACATGGCGGTGACGCCAGGATGTCACCTGACTAGGAGCTGACGCGGACGGCGGACTCCACGGGCCCAAACTCGAAAAGCGTCCTAGGGTTGACCCAAAGGTCGTTTCTAGGAAGGTGATTGATTTCCTTTTGAGCAAAAAATAATAAAAATAATAATAATAATAATGAGAAAAAAAATGTTTCTTTATTTTTCTAGAATCTCTAACGGCGCCAAACAGGGCATAGCAAGTGTGAGGGAAAAAAGAGTGGACGAGAACTCCACACATTTCCTTCTGGTTTAAGTAATTGGGTTTCAATAAGTCAATATATTGTAAAAAAAGATCAGGTTTTTCCACAGAGACGTAGTCTAAGTCCAACATTGAGGAGTCGGCGGCAAAAAATGAAAAGCAGCCACTTGGCTAAACTCAGGTTTGTTTGGTTATTATTTTTTAAAATAGTTTAAATAAGGAAACTTGTGTTTTGATGGGATAATTTTGAAAATATATAGTTTTCAAAACCCAATTTTATGAAATATGATAAACATATTTGCTTTCATGCACTCTGAGTCGGCTCCATTTTTTGTGTTAAGATTGCCCTTTCAGGTCCTCATTACTGATCTAAAAAAATAGGTAGAAGTGCACTATAAAAAGTTGGGTTTAGCTACAATGGTGGTGGCAGCGATAGATTGATGTGGAGCTGCAGTGGCAATGACCTTGGCACCTCTGAATTTTTATTTTCCTTCAATTGCTATGGCTATTGTTAAGATGGAGGTGGATCAACAACGAATAGGTGTTGAAGGATTAGAATTTGGTGTGGTAAAGATAGAGATGGTTTTAGAACTGGAAGTCGTCGGAACTGGAGATGTGAAGAAGTTGGTGGTGATTAATGGCGACAGTGGTCAATGCTCACCCCGTGCGGCGATCACATGATGACTCTACTTTAACTCTCTCTTTTTCAATGAAAAAACCCATAAAAAGAAGAAGATGACAAAGAAAGAAGAGAAATAAAAAATATGAGTTAAGAAACCTGTTCAAATTCGATTGATGCTGCTATGGAAGAAAAATTCGGAGGTGCCAAGACTAGCGCAACTCCACATCAGTCCATCGCCGCCGCCACCACTATAGCTAAACCTAACTTCTTACGGTGCACTTCTACCTATTTTTTTGATCGGTAATGAAAACTCAGAAGGGCAATCTTGACACAAAAAATGAAGTCAACTCAAGTGCATAAAAGCAATATTATTTTCCATATTAAAATCTGGTTTTCATATTTCATAAAGTTAGGCTTCAAAAACCATATATTTCCCAAATGACCTCATCAAAATACAAGTTTCCCCAAAAATTATTTTCATTTCTCTATTCTTAAAAATATAAAATAAAATATCTTCTAAAAACATATTTTAATTATTTTTTACTATGGATATAAAAATTACTTTTGAAATTATAAAAAAAAAAGATTAAAAATATTTTAGATTCTCAAACATATTTTTATTTTATAAATTTTTAGAAAAAAAATTAAAAGTATTTTTAAAAACTGTTTTTTAATATTGTTTTAAAAACCAGTTATCAAACAAGATTTTAGTTTCTTATATTCAAGAAAATATTTAAAAATATTACACATATGTCTTAGTTCTTATAATTAAAATAAAATTGAAATTAATTGAACTAATATTCTCTTTATGATTTACTGTTATAAAACCCCTTATTGATGGTTATATCACAGAATAAAAAAATAAAATAAAATAAAGAAGAAAATTATTGTATGAAAGTTGGTGGTAATATGGATGAAAATGTTTATATTTTTTTTATAAGGAAACTAATAGTTGATTTTTTTAGAATTCATGATTGGATTAGGTGTTGAAAAACCTAATAGAAATAGGTCCCCGTGAGTCCTAATGAATGGCGGTAGGATGCAGTCACGTTAAGTTAAGAAGTAAAGAAATATATATATATATATCAAATAGTATGAGCTAGGGTGTGCAAGTCAAATCGGGGGAGCTAGGGCGTTGGAGAGAATAATCAAAGCTCAAACCTATACATTGCACCCTCCAACACGCTATTTCCAGCATCTGTGAAGGGTATGCCTTTGCTCACACGCAAAGAGTAAGTTCCATTTTATTCATTGATAATCTGTCTTCGCGAGAAGAGCTCCAACCCTTGAGGACTTTGAATGTGATATTTATTTATTTTTTAATTATGTAAACATGTTACAAAGTTATAACATTGGATTTGAAAATTAATATTTTTATTTTTTAGCTTTTGACTTATCGGCCCATGGACGATTGGATTTTGCTCCTTAGTTTTCTGGGAATGGTAAATGTGAAAACAGGTTCAGCATCAGGCGCAGAGGATGCAATGCTCCATCACCATCATCAGTGACCTCACAATGAGCTGAATATTTCTGAGTGACACAATTTTCTAGACTTAATGGGCACCTCAACATGGGCCTCGATCAAGTCCTTGAGTCTAGGCATCTAGAATTATAGACCGCATCCCAGAAAATACGTCGGTGCCCAACATTTCAATTTCCATGGATGTCTGCTATCATTGGCCAGATTCATAGTAATGTTTTGAGCTAGTTTGGTCTTTCAATTCAGTAGACTTTGATTTTCAAAGTAAGATTATTCAAATGCATCAAGTTTGAATCCAGTAGCTTTCATGAATCCAAATTGTTTCAGCATCGCACAGACGTTTGACTCATTCCTCCCAATAAATCGGGTGTCAATTTTCTCGTTCACTTCAAAGAAAAGTTAGAAAATGCCACACATACTGCTCCTTCTGTAACTTTTACAAGCTATGTCGGGATCCCGGAAAGTACTAAAAGATTTGTACGCTTTATGAATTTTTGTTTTTTTTTTTTACCTTCAAGGTTTTCACAAACAACAAAATAAAAAACAAATTTACACCTTTTTAACATGGCATGTACTTCATAATAGTAGAATTATCTCCCTTCGTAGAATATGAGCTAATGCATAGTGCTTCTGAGCCCCTCTTGGAGCTTATCATAGATGGAGTTGCTGCCAATTATTGAGACAGAGCCAGTCATTTTCCTCAACAGTGGGGTCTCTGTATTGAGCTCATTGTAATAACCGGATAATTAGCAAGTCCTGGTTTTTTGTTGTTGGCTTCTCCCAGTGGTCCAAAGCAAGTTGTTTGTTTGTTTGTTTGTTTCACACTTGCCATAAAGAAAGTAGCACAGGGGTCAGAGACTCAGAGCCACAATATCAAGCTGCTAGGTCTTCTGTGTTTCTTTCATTGCTGTGCGCATCTGTCAAGTTCTTGTATATCACTCAAAATGTTGAAAGGACGTGTGACCTTTCGGAGGAACATGATTTTATTTAGCATACTGGCCATATACAAAGGGATTATTCACAATTCAGAAATAGACAGGCTGGTCCTAGCTTGTTATCAACTAATATGATCAATTATTAGATATCTTCTTGTCGGCCACTTGGCGATTTGTCAAATTCACATGTGAGTAGAATGACAGTGTTTTTTAATTATACCGTCTTCTGGACTGATACATACGAGGCTTTCATGAACCCTGTTCCAACTTCCAACCTTCAAAGGAAAAGAGATGGGGCCAGCGTTAGGCAGCATCAAGAGCCACCTTATACTTTTTGGCTTTGGATTCCATTTACACCATGTTCTCAGCAGTGCCTAAACTATTCATTCAATTTCCTCAAATGCTTAACATGGTGGCCCTCACTATCTTGGCTACTAAAATATCATTTCAATTTTTCCTTTTCCGGCCTTCCAGACTTTGTCTCTACATGGAAACCAGATGAATTTATGCAGTGAAATTTCTTGATCATAAGCAGAACAAAGCTGGAATCTGATTACTAACAGATTTACTAGGAATGATACGACTGCTAAGATTGATGAGCAAAACAGTGACTGTCCAAGTTGACCTGCAGATGGTCTGGACACAATTGAGAAGACTGGCTTGTGGAGACACAAATCTCTGTCATGGGGATGAGTTGGAATCCACGTTGGGGGAAACTAAACTTGCAGAACAAGGGGTCCCAATGTATTTATTCATGTGTGTTATCACTGATTCCACTTACAGAAAAGCCGCTTTCATGGACTGTATCAACAACCCCACATGTTTCTTTACATACATTAAAAGACCTCTTTTCAGTATCAGTGTCTCCTGCCTAGCAGAAACCACAAACCTAACGTTTTGTAAGATACTTAGAGATGGCTCTGGCACCATGACAGCACTGAAGCCTCCTTATTTTATGCTTAAAGCCAAGTATTTTAGGGGCTTAATAGAATTGGCTAAAGCATGTGTGGTGGCTTGGAACAGATAAGGAAATGACGCACATTCCCATGTGTTGTTCTAGATTTGTACTTTAATAGCAATCATTTTGATAAGGAGAACTTAAGTGACAAGATAAGGAAGTGGGAATAATATATTTTGTTGCCAACTAATTAAACTTAGTATATAGATGATTAAAATATCTTCTCCAATGAGTCCCTCTGCAACTCCCCCTATCTGTCTCTTTCTCCACAAAATCTTAAAGTATTCCTTATTAGAAACAATGCCTAGTTCTATGTGGAGATTGGCATAGCCAAAGCATCATGACTATTAAATTTCCATGCAATGCATCCATTCAGGCAACAGCTTCAAATTTCAAGGCAATAAAATACAGTAATGTATAAATAACTAAGTTCAGGTGAAAACTGATCAGCTCCATCCAGTAATTAGAACATACAGAGGAAAAAAGGAAAAAAATAAGGCACATACTCCACCATAAGGCACAGCTGTTAATAGTAAGGAAGGGAAGAACGTGAGAGCTACTATATTATTTTTCGTGTTTTTACTGCTTCTATTGTAATATGATTGTTACATTATTGGTACAAGATAGGACATGGTGGCAAGGGGTTTATACTTCAGAGAAGGTGCCTTGAGAAGCCCAGTCCATTGGAGGTGCTAAATGAAAAATGGAAATCTAATCCTTAGCTCCAAAATTTTCCTGCTAGTTCAAGTGAATCTCCCATATAACACACACAGCTCTATTGTTTCTTTGCATCTCTGCACTCCATTCTGGTTTGGCAATTTTGGTCATTCCATGAATGTATTAACAACGGTTTCAACTAAGCTGTGATATCCAAGATTTCTTCAAGTGATACGTGTAATCAATCAGCATTGGCAAAGGGAAGAAACACAAAAAAAAAAAAACCCTGGGAATAGGCCTCCCCAATATCCTGATTGGCTAGATAATCAGCAACATAGATTCTCCCTGTATGCTGATCACTCTTCCACTGAGGCTTACATAACAAGACTTTGACTAAGAGTGATTGCCCAAATCAACCACAGAATACCATTCTTCCTAGGAACAATGTTGTAATTAAGGACGAATCTCTGAGGTTTAGAACAAAGCACATGTAGAGGAACCCAAAGATTTTTTAGCAGATATGCTACCATCGCTCAAATATTTTCCAAAGAAACTAATTCAAACAATTGATTTATATGTGATATCGTCATCGCTTGGTATTTATTTTATGTACTTACAAGGTAAGAACCCTAAAATTACAATGCAAAGTGTAACCTGAGTTGTGCACATAAACACAATCTATATCTTGGAAGTTGGAACCTTTGTGGCATTACAATGATTAGATAAAAGCATGTTATTTCTCATACAGTTGCTAATTTCTATCCTTGATAACACTAAGGCAGATTAAAATTCAGTTCTCGAAAACGAAAATGAGAATAAAAATGAATTTGAAGCTTGCATCTGTGTTTGGCAATGCTGTTGTGGCAGTCTATAACTCTATATAATAGTTTAATGACATGAGAATAATCTCTTATTCAAGCCTCAAAAACAATATTTCTCCAAACCAATATAACTGAAACTATTAACATAAGATGATGTAGCAAGAAAGAGACTGATTTTTATCATCAAATGAGCATCGATTCTTACATTCAAAACAGAACAGATTCTAGAATACCAGTTGGCAGCATTCCAGAATTGCAAATAACTACTAAAAAGATGAAAGTCGGCAACATAGTTTTTCGCTCTCTTGAAGAACCCACTGCAATAACACAAGACAGGATTGAACAAGGCATTCCCAGATAATCATGCCGAACTATGAATTTGAAAATTCCCTAAAGAAAAAGGTATCACCAGGCTGGTTCAGTGTAATTGGTGATCAAAACAACCGATAATCACACAAAATGACTAATAACTTGAAATAGAATTGAATGGGAAAAGCAAAACTCTTACCCAAAAAATCCAAACAGAAACCCTCTACTCCAAGACATGCAAGAAAGCTCAGAGTAGAGGACCAGAGAAGGACCCAGCAAAAGAGTGTCCAAGAATCTCACATTGCGGAGCAAGAACAGAAAAGGGAAAAAACTGAACTCGAAAGTAAAATTTTCAGTTGATAGGAACCGTGCAGCGTTCAAATTCACTGAGCAATTCATGATCCCTGAAGCCCACAAAGAACTGGGCAAGCCCTTCAAGAAACAGAGCCGCCTGATAAACATTCGTTTCGCCGATGATCTCTGCAAGAACGCTCTTTCTCAGCCCATTGGCATCCAAGAACACCCCCAGCATCTCATCCATCTGACCCATTACTGCCTTTCCAATCACCGCTTTAGCCCCCTCTCTTTTCCCCTCAAACAGCCCCCAGTCAGCTGCAACCCGATCAAATAGCCCCAACTGTGCATTCCTCACCCGAGCCACAAGCACACTCGATTTGCTCGATCCAGGCCATCAGGGTTTCTGAAGGATTCTTCCAGGCCATCAAAATCTGCCATGGTGTGTCGCAGAAACTACAAGTCTCTCCAACTTCATGGTCACCATCATCATCGTCGTCATCACCATCATCGAGGAATGATCGGAGCAGGTTGGTGAAGAGGTAGGGGTGGAAGTCGCCGAGCCATAGGAAAGGCTTCTCGAGGAAATTACGCCATTCGGGGTAGAGCAGTTGTGCGACATCGTTGGAGGCGGCGAGGTCCGTAGTAGGCCTGGAAATGGTGGTGAACCATCTCCACGTGGGTGGAGAGATTACTGGGAGAAGAGGACAGCATGGCGCGGCGAAGAAGTGGAAGAAGAGTGCTGTTGAGGGCATGGATCCATTGAGCGTAGTAGTCCTTGAATGGGCGACAGGCTTTCTTGCGGCTGAAGAGAGCTGTTCATCAATGGAAGATGAAAGGAGTAAAGCTTAGGTTATAGGTTCTTGAAGAATGTGAAAAGAAGACAAAGAGAGAAGAAGAAGGTGGAGAGAGAGAGAGAGAGAGATATTTGCCTAGTGCTTTCTTCATCGTAGATAGGTGCAATTCTTCTTCTGGGTGTGTGTGGCTGTGTTCTTGGGTGTGTTTCTTTGCTGCATAGAAGAAAGACAGGGAGGGTGGTTTTGGAGGGAGAAGGTTTTGAAAGGGCGTTGCTTTTAACGGCTTCTCTAGCTTACTGTGCTTCAAATCCAAAACAAAATTCAAAGCCCCTAAAGGGATCCAACTCCCACCCCACAATATATATTCAACTCTTTCAAGATTATTCTTCTAGAAATTGAACTGGGAATTTTGTTTATATCTCTTCTAAACACACTAACATATTCCTCAGTATTTCGCACAAACACAAACATGATATCAGCCTATTCACAGAGAGGAAAAAACACAGACGGACACAGTCATGATACCTACTGAAGGGCGGACCTAAATAATGGGCTCGGGCGAAGCCCTTAAAGGCTAGAACTTGGTCCATAACAAATTTCTTGGGTCCATGATCGAGTGCTTCAAGGCCAAACCAACAGAGACCCATTGCCATTACCGGATATCTTTTTGCAAGTAGAGAATCAGACGCTCTCTTCAACTCAAGTTTCACAGTTGGAGAGAAAAGCAGGTCCAACATTTATGTTTTCCATTTTATTCAAAACTTATTTCAAGAGCTTATATAAAAAGATTGATAGGAGGATACTGTCCTTAAACACCAGTCAGGGTAATTCAAGCATTTACTTGCATATTTCGGAGGATATTCCCCCATTATCCCACCTCCTTAAAAATAGGAACTTGAAGATACGCCGATTTGTCTATATTCCATTTTTATGATGGAACAGGCGACCTAATTGACCATTTGATGCAACGTTGCTATAAGCAGAGGGTTATTATGATGGTCACTTTTGAAAAAAATTGTCAAAATACAAAATTATTTGCTATAAGGATATAAAAACAATAACAAGAAAATAATAAAAGGGAAAGGAAATATAAATTTTGATTTTAAGGTGGTTCGGCACAACAACCTGCTTACATTTTTACAAGTGTTCTTTTAATACTCAGAGCAATACCTCAAAAGGAGCTACCTCGAACACGGACAAACCTGCATTTCTCTGAGACAAGCCCCAGTTTGGAGTGTAGAATTGTAGCAATTATAGCAGGTGGAGGGAGAAGCCAGAAAGCTTCTCGCCCTCTAAAGAATTGGAAACCGTCAACTTGTTGAACTATCTGTTAATTTGGAAAGTCCAAGCTGGTATTGCCAATGGTCAACATAATTAATTAACATATGGTCCTTAAATGGACTATGTTTCAAATGATTTTCCCTTGCTCAAGCTTAGAACATTCTTAATAAAACCACCAAGGCATTTAAGGTAACCACCAAGGTGATCTCTCAAGGGGTACTTTTAGCCATACATGCCGAGGGATGCTAAAAAATATTGCTAGGCCCATGGAAAATAGGATGGACCTAGAAGTTGACTTTACAAATTGATGCAAGGCCCATGAGTTTAATTAAGCAGTGAAGTTAAATATCTTTCTTTTTGTAATCTCTTCTTATACTTGTCCTCTTAAAGCCACGTGTACACATACTCCCTGTCATTCCATTTCCTTAAAAACTTAGAAATAAGGATGTGAAGAATACGAGGAAAGGAGGTTGTAACTCTTATGAATACCATCAAAGCAGGCAAGGATAGGAGGGAGGAAAAATGAAAAAAAAAATTAAAGGAAAAATTCTTAAGGCATCATCTTCCACTGATGGAAAAGCTTTAAAATACAAAAATTGTAAATTTCAAAATTGTTGGTGCAATGCCAACTAGATTAGGGGCTGTCTAGTTTTCCTGGAGTTAGACAAACTTCTTCCCCTGCACAAAAGGATGGTGGTTCGGGTACGCCCCTCCGAAACTCAAGTCAAAAAGTAATAAGAACAAGTCCAATTATTTTGAATGGTTTTGTATGTGTGTACCTTTTTCATACTTCTCGAAGGGTTTTTATAGAACGGATGACACCATCATCATAACGCTGATGGTGCATTCATACATTTTTTGTGATGATAATTGTCATCAAGACAGAAATCAAGCTTTAGCAAGAGTTAACAT
Organism: Vitis riparia; assembly: GCF_004353265.1. Lineage (NCBI taxonomy): Eukaryota > Viridiplantae > Streptophyta > Magnoliopsida > Vitales > Vitaceae > Vitis > Vitis riparia. Next base: position 14,394,750 of record NC_048432.1, on the reverse strand, counting down.
CATCATCTTTGAGCGGATTGTGCAATCACACCAAACAAAATCCGTTGACTGATATCATTATTGAATAAGAGCCTTGGACCATGTATTTAACTATGTATTTATGTTTGTCAATGTCATTGATTACGTGTAACAATTACTAGACATTAACTTTTAGACCTAAATGTCATATAGGTTGTTGCTTAGGCACGGAGTGTGATTATTCATTTGTTCAATACTTGGAATCTGTTGTATTGGTTAGTTCATCTAAAAATCTCAGTTGGCTTGATCTGTTCATTTAGGCTGACATTCAAAAAGAAGGAAATTACTCTTCTTTTGTATCAGATGAGCTTATTTTGATTCAAACGGATTCATCTCAGGCAGATCAGCAGCTTACCTCGGACGAACCGAGGGTTCTTGATTTTGGGAGGATTATCTAAAAGTGGTGCGAATATTTTGCAAAAAAAAAAAAGAAAAGGGAAAGAATCGTTTTAAAATAGTATGTAGGCCAAGCTATATGTTGGATTTAATGACATAACTACCCTCCGGAATTAATTGAAACAGGCGCAATGCTAGAAAAGTCGGTAACTGGCCCCCCCCCCAAGTGATTGATTTTCATTGGCCAGATTTTTTTATTTTTTTTATTTTAACTGTTTGCCACTCCTCGTATGCTTTTAATGGTGAGAGACATGACACGTCACACAATATGTGAACCCCTAGTCATAATTACAATCCCATAGTATCCATAATAATAATTATAATAATTAAATTATATATATATATAAATATATAAAATCTAACTCTACCTCCGAAGAGTGAAAGATCTTAGCTGTAAATATAGCATATAGACAAAGTCGTGGGCAAAGGGCTCTTGGCTTGATCAAAAAGTGAGAATCAGGGCCGCTAAAGGTGGAGTCACGCAGAGCCGTTGCTACCTCCACCGACAATGGTGGGTCAAACCTTCCCACAAATGACAAGTGGGTTGTACAGTTAATTATCTTTTCCTCTCCGTTTTCCATTTCCATCTCTCTCTCCATTCACGAACCACAACACAACAAAGGAAAATTCCTCTTCAATCCATCTCCAGCGTGAATTAGGATTATAAAAAATCTACAGTGAAAAAACACCGGATACCCAGGGGACTGTAGTGGTGATACCTTGATACTGAAACTGAGAGAATTGCACTTTTCTCTTTCCTCAATCCTCATACTCCTTGTTCTTTATCTCTCTTCCCTTAAACCCAGATTTTCTTTTTTGAAGTTTTTCCATGGCGTCCAGACCCAGAATTCTTATCTGGGTCGCCTTCTTTTTTTTCTTTGAGTTCGTATTTTGTGAATCTGTTATTGACCCAGATGCTCCGGAGTGTACCAACCGCTGGATCCACATCAGACGGCTTCCAACTCGCTTCAATCTTGATCTGCTCACCAACTGCTCTGAATACCCTGTTTTTGATGACTTCTGCCCTTACTTAGCCAACCATGGTCTCGGCCAAAAGACCCATAACAATTCTCATAGCTGGTACCGCACCGATCCTTTGATGCTTGAGCTCGTTTTCCATCGACGGATGCTTGAATACCCATGTCTCACCTCCGATCCCAGCGCCGCCGACGCTATCTTCCTCCCTTACTATGGCGGCATCGACGCCATTCGGTACCTCTTTGGTCCTGAAGTCAATTCCAGCTTCGAGCACGGCCTCGAATTGTATGAGTTTCTGCAGCAAGACTCACCGGAGGTGTGGAGCCGTAATGGTGGCCACAATCATTTCACAGTTTTGGCACGCCCAGCCTGGGACTTCTCGCAATCGCTTGACAATGACCCGCCGATATGGGGCACTTCGTTTCTGGAATTGCCGGAGTTTTATAATATAACGGTGCTGACATTGGAGTCCCGGCCATGGCCGTGGCAGGAACAAGCGATTCCTTATCCGACGTCGTTTCACCCAGCAAGCCTCGTGCTGCTGGACTCGTGGGTGCAGCGCGTCCGCCGCTCACGGCGGACCACGCTGATGCTGTTTGCTGGCGGAGGAGGGACGTCCTTGTTGCCGAATATTCGCCGGAGCATTAGAAGTGAATGCGACAATAGTAGCAATTCTGAAAATAGTACTAGAATCACAGGTGGGTACTCCAAATTGTGTTACATTGTGGATTGCTCTAATGGGATATGCGAGCACGACCCAATTCGGTACATGAAGCCAATGTTGCAGGCCAGCTTTTGCCTGCAGCCTCCAGGTGACACACCCACCAGGAGGTCTACTTTTGATGGAATTCTTGCTGGTTGCATACCAGTTTTCTTCGAGGACTTGACAGCTAAATCTCAGTACGGGTGGCATCTGCCCAAGGAGGAGTTTGGGGAGTTTTCAGTGTTTATACCCAAGGAGGATGTGGTGTTCGGTGGACAGAGGATTTTGGATGTGTTGATGGGCATACCACGAGCAGAAGTGAGGAGAATGAGAGAAAAAGTTATGGAGTTGATGCCAAAAATTCTCTACAGGAAGCATGGGAGTTCACTGGGGTTGAGGACCAGAAAGGATGCATTTGATATTGCTGTTGATGGTACTATCGGTAGGATCAAATCTAGACTTGAAAAAGTTTCACTTCAATGATCTGAGAATTCTGTTATACTTCCTGCTGCTGTAATTATTGAAGTTGTTGCTATTGTTTTTCCACTTCTTCCTAAGTTATTCACTGATAAGTTGCAGTGGATATGAGACATTTTGTAGCTCATTCATAACAAATCATTTAATTTTGCACCAGCTTTGCCCCACTTCACTGTCTGAGTCTACTAATTTATTGATGGAGTGATTTTATTGCACAATGCTGCAATAAAAATAAGACCATCTTTCAGAGACACTAGTCATTATCCATCTTTCTGAGACACCAGTCATTATCCAGTTGTGAAGCAGAGACTCAGAGGAGAGAAAAAAGAAAGGAAGGAATTTGTGGATGAGGAAAAAGAATAAAATTTATTGAGTTGCCAAAACTAAACAGTAACATGTCCAAATAAATTAAAAAGAGAGCTGATGAAAGATTATGCGAATAAAACCTCCTGGAAACATCTGCAATACACATGGAATAGGAAGCAAGAATTGGGAAACAGCAATTTATAACTATTTTTCTCTATGTTGGGAATTCTTAGGAGAACCTAGGGGTTCATCCCCATCTAACAATGGCGGAACCCCATGTGAGACCTGCCCCAAAACCTGCAGTTGCAATAGTATGGCCAGACTGTACCTTCCCACTTCGAACAGCTTCATCCAATGCCAACGGAATGGATGCTGCACTTGTGTTACCATACTGAGCCAGGTTTGATATGACCCGCTCTGGTGGAACTTCTAAACGCGTTGCAACTGCATCAATGATCCTCTGGTTTGCCTGCATTTACCACTACTTTTTATTACTGTCACCATAAATACATCAATACAAGGTTTAACATGTATATATGAACTCAAGTGAGGGCCTTGTTAGAGAGAAACCAAGCAAGAATTGCTTGGAGGTGTTCCCCAAGTCACAGGGTCATGTTCGTCTTAGTAGATTCAATCAATCTCAAGAATGAAGCAGCATAGCTTTCTCAAAAACCAAGTGTAGAATTATATTTGTAAGGCATCACCATGTCAAAAGTAAATAACCAAGGTGTTTATATTTTTCACCTTTCTGCTGATCATGCTGCAAATTGACAGTATATATTTACTCTAATGCCCACTAGCAATCATTCTTCTTTAAGTGGTCATTAAACATGCCAAAGGTTCATATGGGAAGGAGATCTGTCTTTCTTGAGAACCATTTAAAATATCATATTCTGCTAAACTTGACAATCAATCTATCTGACCATTCAACTTTACCCTTCGACAACTCATCATTAAGGTTAAGAGTAAAGACAAGGGAAAGAATAAACTAAAGCTGATCATATATGACATTCAATCAGCTAAATTTTTGACGTGGACATCCAAGGTTGACCAAATGATTGAGCAATATAATTTTAAGTCAAAACAAAAGGTTCTATAATTATTTTGTAGATTTTTATCAATTATACCTGATGGAGCAGTAACCAATCGATGTTAGATCCACTGAGACCAGCCTTCTCAAGGGCAGACTCAATAGACTGTGGCACACACCGAACAGCAAAGCGAAAGACCTCTTTGCCATTCATTTGGATGCAGGAATAAGAGGAGCGTGCTTGGGGAACATCCAGTACTGAACCATTAGAACCCAATGTACTATCTGTTTCATTATTCTTCATTGAAGCATTTAAGTGCCTGCATAAAGAGCAGGTAAGGGCTCCAGCCTTATTGCTCATAAAAAGATGCACATTATTTTTACTTGAAAAGAAGAGAGCACATACCTTTGGCCATCACCATCGCTATGCAAGTCAAAAGCAAATAAACCATCTTGTTCACTATCACAGGCCTGCAGAATGATGGTAATGTAAGTGCATAGCAGCAAGAATTCATTTTCGATTGGTATAAATCTCTTATTTTGGAAGAGAAACAGATAAGGATTGCATTTAAGAAACAACCAAGTCATATTCCCTTACAAAGAATGCAGATCAGATTTGGTGCTAAGCATGAACTGGTACTTGATATTTTGATTGATGAAAAAAAAAAAAAAAGAGCAACAAAGATGACAAATTATAGGTGTCACAATGGAAAAGATCTAGGAAATCTGTTGTCGAGTTTTTGTTCCATAAAAATATAGATAGGGCTAAGAGACAATTCCCAAAAAAGAACTCAAAGTTTGGGGTGCTTATCCTCTTTCTGACCCTTTGTTTGCCCCCAAATAGAAGGAATGGATAGGTCTTATGTGGGTTGATTGCTGCTGAGGTCATAAAGAACATAGATGGCACTTCACCTTGAGGAAGGGAACAAGATCACAACACACATATTTGTTAAATTGTACAATTTATATTTTTGTAGCAGGAAATGTAGGGAGTCTATGGCTCCATAATGGAAAATCCCCACTATCATTCTTGCAGCCAGACAATATCATCAGCACTTGGATAAACACAATTCCAGACTTTTTAGAAAGGCTGGAAAGTGGCTAACCCATATGGGATGCCACTGCCCCAAAAATAGGATGAATATATGATGAACATGGCTTCAAGCATTTGCAATCATCGTCATATAATCCTAATTCCATAGCTTTGACTCACATCCTTTCATGATTTTTGTTTGAGTTTCCAGTGCTTATCCTCTTTTAAACCTCTTGGTTGCCTGCAGATACAAAGAAAGCAGGTTTGATGTATGGAACACCCACGTATTGACCCTAAAGAAGCATCCATTACATTTCATCTTGCAGAACTAAACCACATTATAATAACATCTAGTAACTGAAGTTATTACCATAATGTTGGAACAAGAAATAAGGAGAATTTGGAATTATGGATCCATTTGGCATTTCAGGAGGATAGATCCACAGAGGGGTATCAGAAATCTGGCTCCTCATTGTTGCCAGAGCAGAGTCGTATGACTTAACAATTTAAGCTTCTTAGGCAAGCTGAGAAGTAGCTACTCCTTTTATATTTGGGGTGTCTTTCATCAGTCAATAGGCTAAAAAAAAATAGACCTTATTTAGCTGTTATGCAATTTATTCATTAAGATGTCATCAAAACATATGATTAGACAATCAAGTTCAACAGCTTCAGCTCATTTCCTTTACTTTTTTTCTTTTTCTTTCTTTTGGACAGAGATTTCCTGATCCTTTTTTTTCCATTGAACTAGATGTATCCTACATTTAAAGGCCTTTCCTGGAGTTTTCCCTCTTGTTTTATGAAAAACCAGAAACAGAATTTTACTATTAACAATAAAATCAGAAAGGAAGGACAAATAGTCCTTCCAACCAAAGGCCTCCTCAATGGCAACTCCTAATGGAAGAGGAAAAAACAACAAAGAAAGCCCCACTCTAGTTATCAACTCAAATCAAGGAAGGTAACGTTTCCATCTCCAACTCTTCAAATGTGGTGGCTTAACTCTTCAAATGTGGTGGCTTCCCTTTCAGCCAAGATGCTCCCCCTCCTGATTAGCTTTCCATATACCCAAACTTGTATTGACACTCAAGGCTGCTATGAGATCTCTAGGCTTTCACAACAATTGGCTGAGATTCCAAGGAGCCAAAACTACTTTGACTGGTCCATTCAACAAGTCCAAAGCATCCCCTTCCATAATGGAATCTCTTAAACCCCAAGTAGGACACTTCCTTCAGGCCTTCCAATATCATCAAGATTTTTGCTTTAATAACCAAATCCAACTATGGAAGGCTTAAAAAGGGAGAAAATGGACATGTGCATCCTGAATGAACCACTAATTCCTCAATGAACCTGGGTTTGCAAGAGAAGATCCATCAAATTTAAGCTTCTCTCTCCCTTCTGGATCGGGCCTTCACAACAAGTTCAAAGAATCCCATGGTTGATGGGAAGGGCATTATTAATATCTAATCGCCCATAACAAGATGTTAAGGGGACTCCCTTAAATTCTTTAGTGATAGAACTTCACAAGGCTAAGAGGAATGAAACCCTATCCCAGTTCTTACCTATCAAATGTCACTAAAATTTCCTCTTTCCCAATTCCTCAAAAAATCACTGAAAGCTCCATCAGGTCCCGAGAGGCAAACTATTTCACTCCAGGTGAAACCTATGGATTTCACAAATTATGTTTTCCATTTTGAGGGTTTTTAAAAAACAAGATTAATCTATATATATATTGTTGGCATTTTTTCAAGAAACAGTGTTTTAGATTGCTCTAATAATTCTTTGGGACCAAGTTTGGTATCAAAGAAAAGTAGGTCCAGATAACTTTCAGACTATTTATCACCCTGGCATCACAGATGAGAGCCATCCAAGTTTTTTTTCTTTTCACCCACTAATTTTGATATATGATGGTCTCATTTGTGATGTGGACACTAGACACAACCATGATATCATGCTTAATCAAATTGTGTGGGGGAGATTTGTCTATCTGGCTATGGCCATTTCTATGGGCTATTAGGCTTTTGTACTTCAAAATGAAAGAAATCTCATGCTCTATTTATTTATTAATTCCTGGGCATTTGGGTGTGTGGCTGGGGCTTCCATGTTGGAAATAAATCGGCCACGCAAGATGATTCATCCCATATCATACAAACACTTTGATAGCATGGTATACAAAAACTTCATAACAATTGACACCAAATTAAACAGAATTAATGCAGTTCCTTCAATGACCAAGGAAACAAGCAGAAAGAAAACAAATAAACAGGATAAGAAGGGGTAACAAAGAAGAAAATAAACGCAAAAAAGGAAAGAAATATCAGGCAATGGGAAGCCTGAGAAGAAACATGAGAATTACTGGAAAGAAAAAAGGATACTTAACAAAGCATGATAAACACCACAAGAACATGAAAGATGCCACAAACATTATTAAGAACTATATCATCATCACCATAACACACACTAGATTAATCACGAAAAAGTAATAAAAAGTTAAAAACTTTAGTAACTCTCAGCTTCATTACAAGTCAATGTGAAATTGGCATCATAGATGTACACATACTATAGTCTCTAACATTTCATACAGTAAGGCTATTCAAATATGAACCTTTGAAGTTTGAGGGCCATTTCCTTAGGAAGGAGACCAATTTTAGCCTTGGTATTGCCTAATCTTGTACTGATGTTTCTCATACGTGGAATGAGCTTCCTTCTATTATAAATGAGGACAATAACTATTTGGTTTTGTCCATCAAGATAAACTTCCATTAGTATGTAAATGTAAAGAAGTTTAAAATAGTAAAATACTCCCCACTAAGAAGAAACAAACATGTACCAAAACCTTCTGTTCAGCTACTAAATTTCTATGAGGAAGCCTTATGGTAGAGTTCATAGTAAAGGATCCTAGAAGTTGATGGAAGGTATTAATAAACTCTAACGCCCTTAGTGACAATATTTATGACGAAAGCTATCAAGATGTAGACAACCTGGAAAATTCCCAGTAGAACAGACAATCATATGCACATATGCATACACACAAAAAAAGAAGCACACCACCCTTAACTAGAATAGTAGATTCCAACATATATTTATTATCAATACACAAAATATTTCCTATAAATATTTTAATGCTAAAGAACACTACCTGAACCAGTACAGCACCAGCAGCATCCCCAAAGAGAATACAGGTCCCTCTATCAGTCCAATCAACATAGCGAGAAAGAGCATCGGCTCCAATCACAAGAACATTATGAAACCCACCGCCTGCAATTTGCACAAGTAGAGTTCAGTTGTATGAACCACGGAAGAAAGAAAGGGAACCTTACTACAGCCAAGCAAACAAACTAGTTACCCCTAATATGACAAGCAGCTGAGACTAGACCCAACACAAATCCGCTACATGCAGCTGTAATATCGTAAGCCAAAGGATTTTTTTTGCAGCCAAGTGCTTTTTGGATCTGATATATGAAACAAAACATAAGAACATGAGCATAAAAAGGCACTCGAATGGTTAGAATAAGAAGATGGAAGCTGAAGTGGAAAACATTAGAGTTTTGAAGATGAAGATCTGGAAGTGTATTCCCAGAAGGTGTGAAGCTCATTAATAATCCGCTTGAGAAGATCAAGCTATGATTTAAGAGTTAGTAAAGCCCAAGTTGTGTATTTCAAACTAGCTCAGTGTAGTTACAGAAAATAATTGAAGCCTTCAACTATGGCATGGATAATGATTACATTCAGAACAGAAAGAATATAGCTAACTAAATGCTCTAAGCAACAACTATTTTAGGGAAAACCAGTATTGGAATCCTCAGTCCTTATAATGTGCTACTGATTTCTCAAAGAGCTTCAGCTTTAGAAAATACAGAAAATGAGTTTGCCAATGAAGTCCTTAGTGAAGTCCCACTAAGGGCCTAAGGAAGGACAATTGTCATATTCTGTTTCCCATGTCCATGTCAATGCAACAGCGTTTAGAACTCAAAAGTCCACTCATTTCTATGTATTGAAGACATCCATGCAGCTCAACTGCAAGTACATTGATGTTACATTGATCTTTTCACTTGAGTGGTGACAATTACCAAAGCTATTTAGTCTTATACCTGAGGAGCACTACCAAAAAGATCCTCTGGAGTAGATGTACACATCAAGACCAGATCCACTTCATCTGGATCAACCTGTGCCATCTCAAGAGCCCTCTTCGCTGCCTCTACAGCCAAAGCTGTCAAGCTATCTTTCCCTGTCAACGTACAATTAAAACAGAAGCTATTTATTATCTGTACATTTAGGATACCATTCATGGAAAAACAATTCCAACATGCTAAAGTCAACAATGTTACACAAGCTTGGGTCACATGTCAGGTTCAGATGTGCACCTAGGTGTTCTAATTCTGAATCTTAGGGCATGGGAAAATGGCTGAATTGTCATCATGTCCAATATTTCTTCTTCTACACTCTAAGCTATATTTGACAGAGTGTTTTGAACATGTGTTCACTCATTTTCAAATATTCAAGTGACATAGGAATCAATTGAAGAGATAACTTTAGATTGCACACACCTGTTGTCTATTTGATATAGAAATCAACAATGTAACAGATAATATAAGACCAAAAGAATTCTAAAAACTGCTCGGCATTTAAAAACTACATGTTGAGCTTTAGAACAAAATGGTCCAGAAATTTAGGTGATTCTTCTGTACCACCATCAGATGAATCCCCTCTTGCACATCTCAATTCACAAGAAGTCAACCAGGCGCAAACCCAACCATGCCTCCTTTTGGACTTTGAGGATTACAGTACAGAACAAAATTTTGGCCTGGAACATTTTCAGCAGGTACTGATGCTCCTGATATCTAGTATTTGAACCCCACAGAAGCCAGAAAAAGAGCTAGGAAGTAGCTTTCTCTGGGTTGTCTCAGGGGAGTTAGTATTGAGATGGATTTGGATCAGCCTAGGTTTGTCAAAGTTGGGTGTATCCAGATACACTAAGCCCAGAGATATGATCTTGGCGATTTAGGCCCAAACCTGAGAACTACAGGTTTATGAAGTCAGAAAAAGTTAAATCCTCAATCAGACCAATTTGCCAAGCTTCAACAAATCCAAGCCCAAGCCTAGCTAGGCACAGACTTATCAGGTGAAACAGCTTTGTTAAGGCATGGACTCAGATTCTGAGACTTGTTGCATTCAACCTCAGGCAAAGCTCAGGGCAAGCAAAGCAATTTTGAACTGTTCACAAACCCAAATTCCTGGCATTAATTAGCACCACAAAGAATTACTGACCTGAGAGAACTCGTCGGTTATGAATGCCAGTGCGAACAGATATCCATTCGTCAGAAGTTTCAACAATTTTTGCAAGATCATCATTAGATATCTGAAGACTTGGTACAGCTGAGCCACATCCAACTAGCTTGCAGCCTTTACTTACAATCCTGTAGAAATTATTTCAGAATAGGGGAATGGAAAAGGGAGAACAAGTTCAAAGATAGCCATTTCCAATTTAGTCTCATTCCAGTCAAATAAATGAAAAATCAGCATCAGTGATGCCTAATGACTAGCCCAAGCTTATAATACATAGCATGCATGTTCAGGGGCCTGGTCATGGTCTGTTAGGGTTTAGGGTGAGTAAACCGTGATTAAACTAAGGGACTTTTCAAAACCCAAGTCTGCCTCACTTTAAGGTTATGAAGATTGAAGAATCCCAAAAAAAAATTAGTGACAGAGATATAAAGCCTTAACTTTCAAAAGCAATGCAACAGCTCTAAAATTCCACTCAACTTCTAGTTACCATCATATAAGTACACATCCATGCATATACGCAAAATTAGAAAAATAATATACACACAGATACAGCTAATCCAGACCTATGAGTGCTAAAATAACAACAAAAAACAACAGCAAAGCAATTTCAAATGCGACTAAGGTACATCTCAGTTTGATGGACATGCAAATATGAATATGATAAAGCAAATCATAGTACATGAATAAGATTACCACCAATTTCCTACCTTTAACAGTTTTATTTAGTTATTTATTTGTTTGTTTTGTGATAGGCAAATGGGAAAAACATGTACTAAAAGCGCCTAAAGGAGGCATAGCAAAATACACACTAAGTATACAAAAGAAATGCCTAGTAGCGCTCAAGGAAAGGAACAAAAAACCCATTCCTTACTTTAAGCTCAATCAATCTATAAAATCTAATAATAACAAAGTGTGATCCTTTATATATACCCTAGCCCAGATCTCAAAAGTATATAAAAAACAAATTTCATTGTTTGGTCGGACTGCTCAACATCGTTAAACACTCTTCTGTTTCTTTCCTTCCAACGTCATTTAACAATGACAATAGCTTGACTTAAATGCTAAAGTCTCATTCCTTTTTATTTTATTTTTTTATTGTTTAAAAAAAGATAGAGTTAAGAAGATTATAACCTATCTGCCACTTTTGCCATATTAGAATATTTTAGAGCCTTCATATACTAAATTCTCTCATATTATCAAAAGCATCTATTATTATTTTGAAAAAAATAATAATAAAATAAAAGTTACCCTTCTAGTTATTTCATTCAACTAGCTGCAATAAAAATGAAACCTAACATTGTAGTTGTCACCACCTTCTATCCAGGTATTAGGAATGGTACGGACCAGTTAATTAAGATATCCATCCTTCCCCAACAATTCTTTCTTATTTTCTTTTGCTAGGAAATATTCAGTTGTTTGTAGGTGAAGAGGATCTTAAAATATAGGTTTGCAGTAAAAGCACTAACTTTAAAAAAGAACACTGAAGATAGGGATCTTCCATCTCAACGCTATTATGACATGTCAGGGTAGCCATGTGCCCCAAAACAAGCCCTAAACAGGAATGAAGTGACCCTGTCCACATCAAAATCTCTCTGTTATTGTTCCTCCCATATTGTTTCATGGGATCGCATATTTTGTTCTCAAGATATTTTGTTAGAGATGTGCAATTGTTCCCTTGTTGTTTTGACCCATCTCCCACTCACATCCAATTTAGAACACAGGAAGGAAACAGTTTCATGACCGTCAAGATAATAGGCAATGGTGCTTGTACTTTGACCATTAAAGGAATCTTCACTATAGGTGAACTACTGCTCCAAAAATCCATCTTGCTTCTCCTACTAATAACCTTGTACTGTAAGAAGTTTTCTTATGACAAACCATGATTCAATCATGAAAAACTACCTTGAGAGAACTTCTGAGAAACTCATCTGTGTCTCAAAGAAATCAAATATATAGGAAAAAAATAAGCAGGAATTTCAAAGGAGAAAACCATCAAATAATTTCCACAAAGATTCCTAATTGTCAATATGTGAAGAAAATCTTAAGCAAGCCTAAAGTACAATTTCAGGCATAGATTTGTGAAGCAGACTTGAAAGAAGTAAGGTACTAGTGAGGAAAACACTGTCATCTTTATTATGCTTGGATTGTCCATCGACTTTAGCACCATCTAGCAATCTGTAATTAGGAATTACATTTCTTAATAATACCTGAATATTAATTCTATTTCATGTAAGGAATATTTAAGGGTGTTGGAAGATGGAATGACTTCTATTTACCACTGAAATTGAATATGCATTTGTTTGATGACCCTTCAACAGGTTTACCATACAGTCTTCATGGAAATAATTGCTGAAGCAATTCTCATCAACTGCTTTTGCTGGAACTTAAATGGATGCATCTTATAGGTCACAAATCAAGATTGGCACTAAGACAAGGCAACATTTGGCTCATGCATAACTTAAACATAACTTGAGATGCCTGTTATTGGGAAACCCTGGAGGATGATGAAAAAGGACAGAATAGAGTGATGGTAAGAATACCCTTACATCTGTTAGATCCTCTTACCAACACATTCATGGATGTTAATTCACTGTCCAGAACATTTCCAGCAAGCTGCAATGCACTATGAAAATGAAAAGAACAGGAGGCAATGATCTCTTATATCTGCTGGACAAAACTTCTGCAATAATTCCATATATGTTTTGGTGCAAAACAGACACCTCTTCGATGCCTGCCTCCTTCAGATAAGGAGACGGAAGTAGCATCTGCTCATGTCTCCAACTAGGCTCTGCTTGGAGCTCTCCTTACCTTCATAAGATCAAATCTCTTGAAATTCCATAACTTCAAGAAGGAAACATCATAAAAACCCATAAACCTGAAACATTTTTCCAATAAAGCTTATCTAGCCACATTCCCCTCCAAAATATGCTTCTCCTACAAATCTTCCATCTTTAGTCCTCTTATAGACTTACAACCCAATGTGGCCTCATCAATACATCTAGGAACTAATACACCTTATTATGGCTGTTAGCCACTATTTGGAACAATCTTTGCCCACACAACTCTGTTAGTAGAATCATGATTGACCACACTTCACAGAGTGTTTGACCTATGCTAACATTTAAACTTTTCATGCGCTTAACTGCTCTTGAAATGTTTCTCAAATTACCAGGTGACAATTGGAGATAGCTAGTGCTTCTAACTTATTTATCCAAAATAAAATTTCGCCTTAATAAACATCCATCAATAATCAAGTTAGCATATTTTCTTTTGTAAAATACAAGCAACAAACCCAACAAAGAAACAAGCCTTTGAATTGAAAACTTTGCACAAGCCTCCGGAAACCAATAAGTAGACAGCACAGCACCGAAGTTGTCAAGCACGTTGTTTCTAGATTGCCTATAACAGTCATCATATATAAAATGCAAACTTAAGATCAAGTCACCCACTTCACAGGCCAAATCAAATACCATTTTATCGACCCACATGTTCTACAAGGCATCTCTACATAAAGATCAACAATGAAAAACCATTAAGCTTCAAAATGACACCTCAAACAAGCTCAGCCTAATCGATACAACCTGCATGTTCAGATCAAGAAATAAGATTGACGTCTTCTCAACCAAAAACCAATCAGCTTTACAAAGCAATGGCATTGAACACCCATTCGGCTAGAAAATTGAAAAAAAAAAAAACCAATTGCGCCCATTTCAAAACCTTAAAGTGACAAAACAACAAAATACGAAGAAATCAAAGGTAAAACGCACCTGGGCACCCGAGATTGAGAAGGGGAAAGCTTCTCCGCACCTTCAATTGTGCTGGAGCAGAACACCCTTTCGCTGATTTTCGCCGGAAAGCAAAACCCAGATCGGTAAAGACCTATAGACGGTTGTACCCTCCGTCTCAGACTCGGAACTGAAGGAGAAAAGAACCCAGATGCATTGGCCATTGACACCAGCTCTTAGAACAGAAGATCAGTGTACAGAGAAGACGAAGTGGAAAAAGGATCTCTATCTCATAAATGAAAAAACAACGATGTAAAAAATGAGTATATAGAGCCCATGGGAATGCAGAGAAAGAGAGAAATCAATAGATATTTGGTGAGCAAAAAGAATCAATCTTCGGAGGCCCCAAAGAAGAAAGAGGGGCGATTATGCCAACCCAATTGGAGGAAACTCCAATGCTCGCTTTTACTCCCTAAAACACCCACGCTCTCTCTCTCTCTCTCTCCCTCTCTCTCTACGAAGGCGTTCAGGTGAGAAGGTCATGCAATGCTTCTCCATTCCCAAGATACACACCCGCTGCTATATAAAATTGTATGGATTGCTCAAATGGGAACCTGACGCATGACCAGACAACCTCCTCAAATGACTTTAATGCCCTCATTTGAGTCCGGGCTTTGGGTCAACGAATGTGCCTCTTTGATAACCATATAGGTTGGGTTGCAGAGGATAACAACTCAATGCCCTCAATTTTTATTTTCTCATGTATTTAAGGTTTTTTCCCAGTGCTAATTCAAATCTCTTCTCCGGCCGTGCAAGCTAGGCTCCTTCTACAAAACAAAGGGCCTTCTTTGAATTTTTTCTTTTTTTTCTTTTTTTCCTTTTATATATTCCGATAAATATTTCATATTTTAGTTAGATTTAATAATCATTGACTTTAATGTCTTTAAATAATTTTTACGCTTTATATTTGTTTTTTTCATTTTTTATTGAAAATAATTTACATTGAGATTTAAGACACGCTTATTATTTTATTTTTTATTAACTTATTAATTGAATTTAAAAAATTAAATATTTAATTTTTTCTAAATACTAAAAGTAAATTTATTGATTTTTTTACACTTTTTAATATTTAATAAAAATAAAATATTAAAAATTAAATAATTTAATACTTAATATTAAACATTATTTAATTTTTAATTTTATTTAAAATTAAGTAAAAAAAAAACAAATACGGATCTGTTTTAGGACATTTGTTAAGTAAAAATAGTGGTTGAATTTGTATTTTGAAGGGATGTGATGTGGACCATGCCTGAAAATTGCACGTGAAATATGATGTACCTATCCTTTGTAGGGAAAGTAGCTATGGCCTAGGGCAGTGGGAAAACGTTGAATTGGTTAGAGTTGATGGTGAGGCGACTCTAACAAGTAACAACTCCTCGGCCGACTGATTTCCTCATGAATCATACTTATGCATCGAGGTAAACTTTCTGCAGAAAAGGATAGTTGGGTGGCCTCAACTATGCCTCTTTGACGAACTTTTGGATTGAGTTGGTCATTTGGCGAGAGCTCAACAACTCCTCAGCTGAAGTCCACATGAATTGTTCATCTGCAGCTTGGTGAACTCCTGCAAAAAAAAATTGATATTTGGATATCCCAACTATGTCTATTTGACGCTCAAGTTCAAGTTAGTGTAAGTGATATTGTGAAGAAGAAACCGACAGGGACCAACTGGCACAAGGCCTAATGGATGAGTGCTGAATAAGGTAAGGGGACGTACAAACTTGCCCTTTTCCTAGATAGCCTTGACCATCGTTGGATACTGTCTAATCCCAGTTGATCTCATGATTGTTGAGGCATCCTTTTGAGCTACCACTAGCTAGGCAATTTCTAACTTTTTGGGTCACACGTTCATATATTAGGAGCCTTATTGATTCATGGAGGTTGTCTTAATCAATTAGTACTGATCCAGCTTACTCTTGGTAAGCAAGACAGGTAAACCTTACCCACTATACCTATCGATACCTTTCGAAACTAAACTTCTTGTGTTAATAAAATAATGTCAGCTTTGTAGGAACAACCATCGTATTCGAGATGTTGTATTCGATCAATCCCTTTTCAAAACTCTTGTAATACATCATAGAATTCCAAACAAGCCATCTTTCTTAATATTAACAACTACTGTTATCAAAGATGAAAATTAATCAATATAATTAAGTGATAAAAGCAAGAAAATCATGTTTGACTTTAACATCCTCGTCATGTTACCTTAATTTTTACTATCAAAATGAAGCCAAACCATAAAGACAAAAAGTCAAAAATGATAATAATAAAGGTGAACAATTGTTTTTTTATTATTATTATTTTTTTAAATAGAGTCAAAGTAACAAAATCGTATTGATATTTACTACTTTAAACTCATTTGATTAATTTTAACTCATTAATATATAGATTAAATAATTTAAAAATGCATAAATTTTTAATTATATTTGATTCTTTTTTATATTTTTATAGGATAATTGAATGTGATAATATTATTTTTCTATATTTTATTTTTTTATGATATTTTCTACGAACCAAACATAACCTAAAGAAATTTATTTATACAAGAAAAAAAAAAGAAGTTAGCATGTTAGTTTAATCTATTTTGTGTTTTTATTTGCAAAGAAAATAGAAGTTGTTTAAATATTATTTATTTATTTATTTTTATTTTTTGAAAAAACGGAACTAGAAAAAGTTTTATGATTAATTCATTGTCATTTGTTAAAAATAGAAATGATTCATATGAAATTAATGAAATAAATAAATATTTATTAGAAAAGAATTCAACAATGGAAAAAATATTTATGGAAAAGTGTGATAAATCTGAACATATCATATCTATATTTAAGTTTCATTACTTCATATTTTGGTCTCATTTTTACCTTTGAAATCAAAATTTTTGTCACAAAACTTTTCATCCACCTTCACCCACAGATTTAAAATTGGGGTGGAGTTGGTTTGAATGTGGGGTGGGAGGTGGTGGTGAAGGTAGGTCCTGTTGAAGAAAATCTTGAGGTGGGAAGTTAAGGCGTTGGGAATAGAAGCACATGTGGTCCCGTGTGTTTAAAGACAAGAAAGTGCAGGAAATGGCTGGAATTTGGTGATGAATCCTATGATTTCAGAATCACCTCCACAGAACTGTTAGTTGAACAATTATCATCTATAAGATATTGGATTCAATCTGATTAAATGCTGGCCTGAAAAAATTGGAGGCCTGGGTCACATTAAACAACAAGTTTAATTGGTGAGTTTGTCTGTCAATTGTCAACAAACATATCAAAATAAATTTAAATTTTGACCAATTATCCATGTTCACCTTCTCACCAAAACCTTTAAAACAATTTATCCTAAGCTAATTTGAACTTTTATATTGCAAAGCTTTGGCTGCTTGGTAAAGATTAATACTTATTATTTAATAAATTAAGTTGATTATTTTAAGTTAAATTGTTTTAATTAACAATTTAAAATTTATTACTTATTTTTTATTTTAAATATTAAGATTGTTTGATAAAATTAACTTAAAATTTATTCTATCATCGTATTGACACATTTACCTTCATAAATTTTTGTTAATATTTATCTTACAAATTTTAACTCGTTTATTTTCATTAATTTTGAGCAAAATTTATTTATAAGATATTCATATTAAAAATATGACAGATGATGAAAAATAAATATTTTCGAGTTACTTTTTAAAATGCTGAGAATCCTCATTGGTTGTTTCATTGATTAATTTTCTCACCTCAAGTTATGAATGAAATTACAAGTACCATTCTTTTCTCATAGTACAAGAGCTTTAACTTTTTTTTTTTTTTTTTTTCAGAAAGAAAAATAAGAAAAACTATGAGAAATGACTTTTTTTTTTTAATTTAAAAATAAGAATATATGTTTCTTTTATATTTAAGGAAATAAGAAAAAAAAAATTTCTCTCTTCGATTTTTTCGAGGGAGACAATTCTCTGAGAGAGAAAAAAAAAACGTTTTACAAATAACCATAAAATATTTATTATAAACAATGAGTTATGATATGAAATAATAATTCTAAAATATAACCTTGTGAGTATGGAGTAAATGAGATAAATAGGATATGGAATTAATAATAGGTTAATTATTTTAACTTATTATTTAAAACTAAATAATTTTAAATTATAATGTTAAGTTATTTTATCGAATATGCTTAATTTATTTAATGACTTAAATTAAATTATTAAGTCATTAAATTGATTTATCAACCACTCTCTTAGTTAAGTTCTTTTAAAGCATAGAGTTACATGCAGAATTTTGACTATAAAGAAATTCAAAGGAGAAATATATTTTCCAAAATCATCACATACATCTTTATTTGAAAAAAAAAAAAAAAAAGTTTTCTATTGAATAAAGCAAATACTATTTGACATTAAAATAATGTTTGTGGTTTATTTTGATAGAAATAATAAATTTGGTTTGTTTGACGGGATTATGACATTTTTTATGAAGGAATTTAATAAAGAAATGTTTATACTCTTTCGAAATCATTGTAATGAATTTTCATGTGAAAAAAAATCATCTTGTTATTTAATTTTAGTCAATTGAAAGAAGCAATATAGTTTTATTTTTTTTATGGGAAAAATGGGTCTCAACCCGTTATTTTGAAAAAATATGAAAAAAAGAATCCCAATTTTTTTAAATCCATATTATCTTCATCCATTGAAAAACAATTTAAAATTGTTACAAAATAAGGAGAATTAGACAATAAAAAACAAAAATAAAATAAGGGCACATAGATTTATATGGAAAACCCCATAAGGGAAAAACCACGAACAATGATTGTAAATATTTCATATAGAGTCCTAAAATAGAGCCATAGAAACAGACCGGGAATCAAACATAAAATGCATATAAACAAACTCAAATTCTACAAGAATATGCAAAAGTTTCTAATGCTCACATTCAGACATCAAAATATAATCTCAATATACACAAGAAATAGAATGGAACTGTATAAAAACAAAAGAACAGACAGCTTATAAAAATCATACCTATGTTATTTCCTTCAAGACTCTTCCTCTCTGTTTTTCCTCCTTCTAAACCCAGTTCTCTCCTCCTGCAACTCTACTTCTCCTCTCTTCTTTTCCCTTCCTCGCCAATAGTCACTCTATTTTTGCTTCTCGTCCAAGCCTCCACTAGCTCTATTGTTTACCCTCTACAACACTGCTCCCGTTCAAATAATGTCTCCATCTTAACCACTAACATGGTAGAGGTAGCAATGTCCTTGCCCATGCGTCCCATGCAGGTTGCTCACTTATGAAAGTCATCTTCCCAGATAAAATGCCCAACTCACTCTCGGGTGGCCGGTAAGTGCGGATAGGAAAAGCAAAAATCAAAATGAAAACAAGTGTCTCTTAGTTCAAAAAGAGAGGTCTACAAATTGATATTCATCAAAATGTCAATTACCAAGGCTCAAATTTTTTTCTTTTCAGATTTTCTTCGCTACCAATCATGACATCAATAATTTTACTTGAAAAACAATTATATATTACATTTTATTTGTACTTCTATTTCTTAATTGAAAGTAAAAAAAAAAAACAAAGAAAATGTTCCAAATAATTAGAGTATTTGAAATTAACCTCAACTTATTCTAAAAAAAAATCCTCGATACACTCAGAAAAAAAGCACAAATCTTATTTCCTATGAAATCCAAACTTATCTACAATCCACGAGCTTCATCATTCCTAGTGCTCCTACTCTTTAAACTACCTCATTTTTCTTATAGGGTGTTTATTTATAGAAAAAAAAAAGTCTCAATTTTTCTTATAAGATATTTGTTTTTGGAGAAAATAAAACTCAAATAATAATGATAATAATAATAATAAAGAATATGCTCCTACTCTTTAAACTACCTCATTTTTCTCGTAGGATGTTTGTTTATAAAAAAAATATATAAAAATGTCTCAACTTTTCTTATAAGATGTTTGTCCTAAAGAAAAAAAAACTCAAATAATAATAATAATAAAGAATATAGAGAAAAATGGGTTTTGACTCACTAATTTTAAAAAATATGGAGAAAATAACCTACATTTTTTAAAATCATTTTTCAAATTAGTGAGATAAAACTCACTTTTTTCTACGTTCTCTATTTTTATTATTATTGGAGATTTATTTTTTTCCTTGAAACAAACATCCAATAGGAAAGGTGAGAACCCCACGCTATCATTCTGGGCCAAGCCCACAGAATGGGTTGACATGTATGGGCTGGCTTGATTCAGTCTCTAATGAAAACTGGTTGGATCTGGGCCTAGGCCTATCACATATAATCAATTGGGAGGCCCAACCTTAGAACCATTGGATTGTGAGCACTGGCGGAATCTCCGTTAGATCATATGTACGGACATCCAGGATTTGCGAATCCCGATGCAGCCAGAGTTGACCGTACACTTATGGTCACCTAACTGGTTTAAGACCTTTCAATCCTCAGAAAAGTTAGAATCCCCATCCATAATCTCACATCCAGCCCTTTGCATCTTCACTTATAATCCAGTCCTTAAAAGGTTACTTTCGATAATTATTCTCAACAAAGGTTTTTTGTTTTTTAATTTAAAAAGATGTAAAAACAAGTTTCATCGTAAATTGTTTTCAAAATATGTTTTTGAGAATTGTTATGAAAAAAATGTTTTAATTATCTTTTATTAAAATATATATAAATATAAAAAATATTAAATGAAATCGACTATCAATCATCGATTGCATAAAAATCAACAAAATAATGGTTTTGGACAAACAAATCACCCACTTTTCAGTCTGAACACAGACATGTGGCGAATTAATTGATTTTTCAAAAATTATATTTTAAAAAAATATGTTTATATATATTTTTGTTTTTCTAATTTATCTTTTATTTTAAATATATATTATTATTATTTTATTTTTCATATTTATCTCATTAATTTTGTTTTAAAAAATTACCATCACTTTATTTTTAAATTTTTTATATTTATCTTTTTAATTTTAAATGTTTTTATTTTAATATATTAAATATATAAATTTATTCAAAAATGACTAAAATAAAAAATTAATGAAATTCTAATCTTTATAAATTAAAATTATTTTGATAAAATTAATTATTAACATAATTTTAATTATTTAAATAAATGAATGTTAATAGCAAAAAATTACCACCATAAATTTATAATAAAAATTTAGAAATAAAATATTTTATGTAAATCCATTTAATTTTTTATTTAAAATGTAATAAATCATGTTTTAATAAAAATAGTTTTTAATTTTTAAAATAAATAAATATAAATATATTAAAAGAATTTAATTAATTTTTTAAATTTTTGATAATTATGATAATATACGTATTTTTGTTTATTTTAATATTATTTTAAATATTTTACTAATATTTTTTATATATTCATAGAACCCAATTATCGATGTCCGTAATCCGTATTTATCGTATTTTCATGATTCCATGGAATGGAAAGCAAGATGCCTTGACGTAAGGAAAAATGTTTTGAGGGAAATGAGATTGGAAAAGTGTTTTGAGCGGATGGATCAACGAAAAAACTTGAATGGAATGATGGCCCAAATTATTTAAATTAAAGTTGAAGTGGCTGGCTGCGGAATCCATGAAACCAGAAATCATGGGATGAGATGGGTGGGGGAGGGAGGGGAAGGTGGCGGAGGCCTATTGGGGGGAGTCAAAACTCCTATACACACACCACTCACCCTATAATCTTGAATTGGCAGGGGCAGTCATATAAATACGCTGGTGTCATTGGCTATTCCATACAGTTAAAGAGGTCTCGTGACCCGAGTTTATTTTATTGTTTTTGTATTTGTAATTTTCTTCGGCACATTTCAAGAAACAAGCAGCATTGTCCATTTCTCCAAAATAACAACATGAGTGATGAGCCATAGCACTCTCAGAGAGAGAGAGGGGCTCATCTTCAAACCTTGATATATCATCTTCCACAATTTTTTACTGTTTTCACCGGGAACTGAGAAAAGTCACCGTGGTTTTTGGTCTTCTGTCACTATATATAGTGTAAGAAAGAGAGAGAGAGAGAGAGAGAGCGATATATATAACTATGCTAGGGTCTATTGTATAAATTAGATAGCTAAGTATATAGGCTGCCATGGCACACGTCGACCAAAGAGTCATGAATGGCCGCGTAGGGGATGAGCTAAAACTGCTAAAAGATTTGATTTTGATAATGGGTATTAATCCATGTACAAGCCCAGACAGCAGTCTAACTCTAAGCCCACGCCCCCACACAGTTGTTTTGCGACTAGGAGTAGTAGTAGTACAGTGGTGAGAGTAACCCCACTATAAATGAGGCTCAACCCCCACTTCCTCACACTCATGTCACTTCCTTGGTAACAACAGTAAGAGTTGTAAGACCACAGTGCCAGTTTTGCAGGCGCCGTTTCCCTTTTCTTGCACTCTTTCCGCTTCCCCTATCCCTCTCCATTTTCCTCTTTTGCTCCCTCTAACCTTGAATTTCTTATGAGGTCTTCAACTCTCTGCTGCTCTTTATAACCATTCCTGACCTCCTCCAACCTCCATCTCACAAGAGTAAAAAAGTGAAAATGGTGAATATTTTCTTCTTTGGTGCCTAATTTTGAATTCTCCCATGAGGTTAATCTTTGGGGATTTCTTGGTGTTTGCAGGTTGGTTTTGGTTGTGATATTCCTCACTGGCTTGAAATTCTTCTGGGGGAGAAGTTCTTTAACGCGTGTGTGGTTCATGAGTGTGCTAAGAAGAACGAGAAGAACATCTTTTGCTTGGACTGTTGCACCAGCATCTGCCCCCACTGTTTGCTCCCTCACCGCCATCACCGCCTTCTACAGGTCCATATGCACCCCTAACTGCACAACCCAACATCTCCGCTTTTAATTTGTAAAGATCACTACAGATTTTGGACTTACTAGCACGAAATTCTCGTTTCTTTTACGTTTCAGATAAGGAGGTACGTTTATCACGACGTTATACGGTTGGATGATGCTCAAAAGCTGATGGATTGTTCTCTTGTTCAAGTAAGTTTGAATCTTTATACCCTAAAAGGAAAGAAGGGTTCCCCTCTCTCAACTCTCAATTGTGTAACTTGATTTTGCAGTCATACACAACAAACAGTGCAAAAGTGGTGTTTTTGAACCAAAGGCCTATGTCTCGGCCTTTTAGAGGGTCCGGCAACCTCTGCTACACCTGCGACCGAAGCTTGCAAGACCCATATCTCTTCTGCTCTCTCGCATGCAAGGTTCGATTTGCCTTGAAATTTATCATTAACCTTCTTCGTTTTCTCCATCTGGGTACCTCTGGTTTCACCAGTTTTCGCCGTCACAGGTTCATCACACGGTGAACGTCAAAGGTGGTGCCACAAAACACCTCCACAACTTTGAATTCCTTCCATTACCTGATAGAGCACGAGGCGAGGCCTTTTCCGAGCTCGACGACCGCCAAATGACCCCAGAATCTGTCCTCGACTCCCCTGTTTCTCTCAGAACTTCGTCTGGCTCGAGCTCCACCGGCGGTGCAGTGAGTTGCAGAGCGCTGGCCTGCACTGCAACCACCGAGTTCGTGAAGAAAAAGCGCAGCAGCGTCTCTGTGCCTCGGTTCCCTTTCCGTCCGATCCTCTCACCGGCGTCAGACAACGCCGGTGGAATAAACAGGAGAAAGGGTGTCCCTCACCGATCGCCCCTGCACTGAACCTGAGGGCTTTGGGGATGCGTTTGGTAATTTTGTGTTTTATTGGGGTGTTTTATGAATGGTCAGTTAGGGATGGAGAAAGGAGAATTACTAAAATCCCGATTTTGTAGAGCAAATATTGTTTCTCATAGGTACCTATTTAATTCATATTTACGGAATGGCACTTCACGTTACTTTTTCGATACATGATCATCCCTATTTGCATAGACTAGTACTAATTTACTAAATGATAAAATTGGCTACTGTTTCTTCCTTACCGAGAAGTTTCTTTTAACATGCAAGCTTCCATATATATTTACATGTTAATAATAATCGTTTAAATACCAATTTCCAAAAATGGATTCATTTAAAAAACACTTAAGTTTCGAAAATAGAAAACATGGGTGCTGTAAGCCTGTAACCATCCAAACAATTCAGAAATAAACAAGTTGCTAATCTTCATTTCTCCAAAAAACAGAAAGTCTCCTCAAAGCCTCTTCCATTTTGGTCAAAAAGTGACTAAAATTTCTGCTATAAATGGATGGAAAATGGAAATTTGGGGCCGTAAGAAGAGAAGAGACTGATAAAAAGGATTTGTCATTTGTGAATGTGAGCAGCAGTACTACAGCTGTTTGCAAGCTGGGAACAGAGGGAGTAGAAAGGGGACCAGGGAGGAGGGGTCTAATCTCAAAGGCACTTGAGGGGGGTGATGGGGAGCCTCAGGTTGGATTGGGAAATGTTACCCCAAAATCAACACAATGAAGCACAAGGGCATGTCCCACAAACCTAAGAGAACAACACTCGAAATGGAAAATCTGAGAGCCATTCATCTCTATCGTTTCTTACCAGTTATGCCTGCATGCAACATGACAATGTGAAAAACAATATTAATTTCATACTGTCTCTTCTCTCTGCTGCCTCTACTGTTTTATACCTGCCATTATTCTCCTTTGTGAGCAATATTGCCTTAGCGGTTTACACCCACGTAAATGTTTTCGTACTGACTGCGACCATACCTTCAAATTCAAATGTTTTCATGAGAATCGGTGACACTGGGCTTTGATGCGCTTCATTCCTTCACCTATGCTTCTACTTCTACTTCTACTGTTCGACATTCACTCTTGCCTCTCATTTGCTAATAGCCTTTGTTTTTTTAACCTTTCCCCTTCTTTTGCTCTTTTAAACAGTATTAATATTTTAATTATATTATTGCATAAGTCAAAAAAATCAATTCAATTTGCCTCTTGAACCCAAAAAAAAGTGTATTTTTTGCATTATAATTCAGCTATTAAATGCAACCTCACTAAGAAGCACCAGTGGTCTAGTGGTAGAATAGTACCCTGCCACGGTACAGACCCGGGTTCGATTCCCGGCTGGTGCAGGGTTTTCTTTTATTTATATTTAAATATTACAGGAAACGGAAACGGAATCTCTTTTATTTATATTTAAATATTACAAGAAAAGGAATCTAAGCTTGGATCACTTTACTTCTTTTATTTATATTTAAATATTACAAAGGTGAAATGGAATCCAAGCTTGGATCACTTTACTTAAAAGAAAGTCCTTCTGAGCTTCCAACACCAAGTCCTCATCTTCCCATTCATCGCGATATGTCTCTGGTCGGACCTTCTTGTTGTCGAGGGTTTTTTTCTTATTTATATTTAAATATTACAAGGGTGAAATGGAATCTAAGCTTGGATCACTCTACTTCTTTTATTTATATTTAAATATTACAAAGGTGAAATGGAATCCAAGCTTGGATCACTTTACTGACTTAAGAAAGTCCTTCTGAGCTTCCAACACCAAGTCCTCATCGTCCCATTCATCACGATATGCCTCTGATCGGACCTTCTTGTTGACGAAAACTGCATGATACATTTTCTTTCTCCATTCTTCAAGTCTTGGAAGCCCACACGCAGCAGCAACCCAATCAATGTACACGAACTGCAAAATTGCAATCGAAATTCATAATCCCTAGCTTTTAATAGAGAGGTATTAGACATCACCCCCCTGATCATACGCATCCAAAAAATCATCTCTGGCCTATCAGATTATTAATCCCATTTACCTCATAATCACCAATTTTATGTGTATATCGCTTAGGCGTGCCAGAAGCTTCGAGCGACAAGTAAAAGGCTTCCACATCCTTCATCATCTCCTCCTGTGATGGGAGTCCAATTCGGCCAGATAGAACGCCTGCTATCCATTGGCTTTGCAATTCTAACACTGCGAAAATGGGAGCCTGCCACCAATCAAAAGCAAAGGTTCACTACTATCTTCAGCGATTCTGAACAAAAGATCTGATAAAAACAAAAGTTAGAAATGAACCATCCATGGTAACCCAACAAAGGAAAGCCCTGGAGCCAAAGCTGGTGGAAAAACGTGCTTGTATAATGGCCCCACACGATTATCATCCACGGTTACGATGCCATTGGTATCAAGAAAAGGGAAATAATACTTGTACCTGAAAAAGGTCACACAACTGGGAATGAATTACTGTGCTATTGATTCCAGTGTTCTACTTTATGATTCAGTGCGAGCTAGCTTTGTGGAATAGAAGTGAAACAAATTGGAGCATACCCTGTGCAGTGCATAATCACATCAGCAAGAACCCCGCTTCCATCCTGAAATATCACTGTACCATCTCTGTGGACACTTTCGACCTGCATCATTCTGTTTAGTATTAGCATTTTCAATCAACCATCTTCTACATTAGGAGTCAAACAATTCCCTTGATGGAATTCTATAGATCGCCTTATACCAGAGAGAAAACACTTTTACCGTAGAATGAAGCCACATATTATCATAGCCAGGCCGCTTTCCCAACATACTGTTCTCTTCTGATCTAGTCGCAACATGAACTTCTTTGGCAACTTGAGCAATGTCCCTAGAGATATCATCGGCACTAAAAGCATTCCCTATCAAAATTACAACCTGTCCATTGCAGGACATAGTAAGGTAAAACCCCCCATAGATAAAATAACCAATATATTTGTAGGTAAAACTACAGATACAATCAATTTGGTATTCGATTTCAGGGTCTATGCAAAATTAAACTAGGAATTTCAGGGGGGAGAGATGGGACAGATGTATTCTGTGGCAGTTGAAACCCTAACCATAGAAGAATTCCCAAAACCAGCAATATCATAGGATGCTGCACTAGTATTCAACATGGAAGTATGGAAACATAAGGAGAAGCAGAAAGCTGACACATACTTGATCTCGGAAGGGCTCAGGAATACGATAATTGTGGCTATGAATTTGCTTCCCCGGCCATGCATCAATGCCTAGGAAGAATACAGAAAGAAAAAAAATAGTAAGGCCAAAAATTTTGCAGAACTATGTTAGCATTTTTTAACATGAAGAATGATCTTGCAAACGCTTTCCAGCTAACACTTTTTAAGTTATGTGAAAATTTATCCATCAAATGTTCCAATTTCCAAAAGCCTGGTGGCCGTGAATCTTTTCTTCACCATATGATGGCTGTAGATCTCCTGATTCAAGGGCCACTAATCAAATTAATTCAATTCAGAAGTCCTGAGAAAGACCAGATTACTGTCCTGAATGGAATGGGACTACTTACCATCCAGTAAAACCAAGTCTCAACCTCTACTTACCATCTAACGTAAACCCGAAACACCCAAGGCTTGATCACACATCAGTCCCTTTCATGACGGAAATGTAATCCAAACATAATAGGTCACAAATGTGCAATGCCCCTTGCAGTATAGTATGCATCTAACCCATCAGAGTACAACAACTGAACTTTAAAAGCATCTAAATTTTGATTGGAGGTAAGGAACACCCTTCAATATATTTAGTTCCTGGGTTTATGAGATCGTCCATCTTAGATCTTTGGGCTGGCTCAACAGGTAAAGTGCACCAGCCCAATTTGAGTTTGGGTGAATGCGTAATGTAATTATTTAAGGAAATAAAGTTTTGAATTATTTAAATACGATAATGACTTTAATTTGTTTGAAGTGCCTAGGTTTGAACTTGCTACACAAAGATTGTGTGGTAGTTTTAAAAAATAATTTATAAAATACCGAGGTGAAGAAAATATTTTAAAAATTATTGTAGTTTTTGTCGGTTAGAACGTAACTTGATTAAGACGAAAATTATCTCTTCAAGAGATTATTTTTAAAAATCCAAAATAAAGTCAAAATCATTTCCTAAAAATTAAAACTAATTTAAAATTTAAAAAAAAAATATTTATTTTTTAAAAAATAAATTAATACACTAAAAAAACGATGATCCATAATTCATTTAAAACTTTTTAATAGTTTCAAGTTTTTAAACATTTTTTAGCAAGTTAACTATAATATAATATAATTTTTTTAAAACATTAATATGATCAATTATAAGAAAATTAGAAATTTATCTATCCCTATTATTTTAAATTAATTTAAAATAATTCTAATTAAAAATTATTACTTTAAAAAAATGTTAAGAAGTAACGTGAAAATGGAAGGAATATAAAAGTAATAAATAAAGTTCAAAAATTAAAATTTGAGAACGAAACAATATATAAAAAAATTAAATTAAAATTTTTATAATAATTAATAAAATTAGTTGAAAGATAAATATCAAAATATTTATTTTAATTACTATCTAATTTAATATAAAATAATATATATTCTTTAATATAAGATGATAAACATAATTTATACTTTTATAATTATGATAGTTATGAAAGGGAAGAATTACCGTGAATTTCGGCAATACGGGGCTCAGTGTGATGCCCATTGCAGACAACCACAGCATCAAAAATCTCGTCGACTTCCTCATCATTTGCGCTTCTGGATCTCAACCTCCACTTCCCATCCGCACCCAGCCCTGTATAAACCACCTCCGTCTCGAAGCGGATCAAATCATTGAGTCCAAACTCGGTGGTAAAATCATTGATAAAATGCAAAACCTCTCGATGACCCGGGAACCTTCTCGAGTCCCTATGGGCTAAACCCGTGGGCAGGAAGGGGTAGTCTCGAAACCCCATGACTTCTCTGGGGAGGTTGGTGCGGAGAGACGGGTAGAGGCTGGAGTGGACGATGGGTCGAGATGGGTCGGACGCGAGTGGGTCTGCCTCCACGCTGGGTTGGTACACCCAGGTGCCACCCACTTGAGCTTGGCGCTCGAACACAACGGCCTTGTGGCCTTCCCGACGGAGTTCCCGGGCTGCAACTAAGCCCGCTGGGCCAGCTCCAATAACGGCTACGTTACATGATGACATGGTTCAGTTTTCTACAACAAAGAGGGGCTGAAGAGAAAGACAGCTAATTACGGGACGAGTTGTTTTGATGAAGTATTGGGGCAAAATAGCCCATTTTATAGAGAAAAAAAGGATATAAGGTTTAATGGACTTTATGTTCAAATTTGTCACCCGTTGGAATCCTGTCGTAATTTTTTTTTTTTTTTTCCGAAATCTAAGTTAAAAGCTGCAATTACATGCTTCATTTTTGAATAAAACCGTAGTTAGGGATTGAAACTTTATTTTTAAATTGAAGCTACAATGACTAATTATGTTTAAATACACATAATTAGAAAGGGATTAGGAAAAAAAGTGTATTATTATTTCGATAAAGATAAATTTTTTAAAATATAAATAAATTAATATCTTTAAAATATAATAAATTAAATATTTTAAATTAGTGAAATTTATAATTTATAATTTTATTTATGTCACATAATTTTGTTATTTTAAAATTATTAATAAATAAAATATTTATTTATTATTATATTTATCAATTTATTTTTATTAAAAGAATATTAGATCCTTAAATTTAAATATATATAAATTTTATTATTATTAAAATATATATTTTTAATTAAAAAAATTTACAATCTAATCATTTTTAATTAAATTTTAAAATATAAAAAAAAATCGAAGTCATTTCAATTAAAAAAATGAAGCCTCATTTAACCGCTAAAGGCAAACTTGAATTATCAATTACAATTTTAGTTCAATTACTAATTATGGCTTTAGTTAAAATATAAAGTCTCATTGAGATTTTAATTTAAATTTTTTTAAAAGAATTATTTTTTATGACCTGCTTATACGGACCAACAAAAGGGTTAGGTGAACATAAGTTTTGCGAAAGGCTTGAAAAGGACTATTTTGCCCCCAAAACTCGACGAGGGAAAGTGCGTCTGCGATCTGGCAGAATGCAAAGACGCTGAATTTGACGGTTGTGCTAGGAAGTCAATGACTTGGGTGCTACGATATCACCATTCACCTTCGTTCCAGGCTCCTTCGTGTAGAAAGGTCAAAAAAATTTATTGATTTGCCTTCGCATGTTTTGGAGGAAAAAGACAAAAAATAATAATGCAAGAGGAAAAGGTAAGGGGCCACGACTACGAGGGGGAAAATTGGCCCTGGTAGGCGAGGAGGAAGAAGCAGTTGACACAGCCTTGACTCACGAATACTCTCTAAAAATAATTTATACTTCGTACACTCTATATTTAGAATGATTAATATTTATGTTATTAAAATATAGTATTTATATATTTTCAAATTGAAGATAATATTTTGAAATGTATAGTATTTATAGCTTTGAGAAATTGTAACTATGTGATGAAAGATATAAATTTTAAAGTGCACAAAATTTTAATTATTTGAAGGTAAAGATTTTAAATTTGGATCTTAAATTCCGTTTGTAATTTTTATGTATTTTTGTAAATGTGTGTGAAGACATGAAAGCCTGACATAGGGGGAAAACGTGGAGCCCATTGAGGAAAACAAGTCAAAGATAAAACTGCCTCCGATGGCTGGTGGTGGGGGAAGGAGAAAAAGAAAACAAAAATGGCAAAGGTTGGCTTGTGGTAGTTGGTGCCTTGGTGGTCGGACCTAGGAGAGAATAAACAAAAAAATGAAAGAGTGATTGACGTTAGCACCAACGGAGGAGGAAAAAAGGGTTTTTTTTTTATTCACACCTCTAGAAAAAAATCACAAAATAAAAACAAAGTTTGAAAAATCTAAATTAAATATATTTATAAAAATGTATTAGGATTTTGTTTAAAGTATTATCTTCCGATACAGCAATGGATTTAACCAAGATGAGTAGGAAAATAAGCCTTGGTCTCTCTCTATGTATATATATACACACTCCTTTTGATTTGTTTATTTTTGGGTGATTGGATTGGACTTGTTAATCAAGAGTTGCAACTGTGGCCATCTCCATAAGGGCTTCCAACACCAAGTCATCATCTTCCCACGCATCACGGTATGTCCCTGGGTGGGCTAAATAGTTCTGTAAGGTTGCATAAAGCATTTTCTTTCTCCACTCTTCAGTCACTGGAACCCCACACTCAGCAGCAAGCCAGCCATTGTACTCGAACTGCAAAAAAAAGGCATCCAGAGATAATTTCAACATCAAACTTTAAAAGACAAATGTTAGCAAAAATGACCACGCTTTGATCACCCTCCTGACTGTACTTTACAATTATTGATTAATTTTTTTAACATAACATTTGGCAGGAGCTTTCAACCGTAACAGTAGGCCTCACTAAATTTTACCAGATGGGCACCCATTTTATGAGTGTGGCGCTTAGGCATGCCAGAAGCTTCTAGTGACAAATAAAAGGCTGAAACATTTTCCATCATCTCCTCCTGCGATGGGAGTCTAATCCGATCGGAGAGAACACCTGCTATCCATTTGCTTTGGAATTCAAACACGGGAAAAGGGAGAACCTGGCACCAACCATAAGCAATGTCTTACTTCCATCCTGATAAAAACAAGAGCATATACATATAAAGTCGAGTAGATATGAACCATCCATGGTAACCCAACAAAGGAAAGCCTCGGTGCCAGAACTGGTGGGAAAATGTGTTTGTATAATGGTCCCACACAATTGTCGTCCACAGTCACAATGCCATGAGTGTCAAGAAAAGGTAGATGATAATTGTATCTGGAATATGCGAAGCAATTGCTAGTTATGGTGCTCTTCATTCCAGTAAATTCTTATCTTACGGTTCAGTGACAACTCCATAGAATGGAAATTAAACAAATTGGAGCATACCCCGTGCAGTGCAGAATCACACCAGCAAGAACCATACTCCCATCATAAAATATCACGGTACCATCTTTCTGGATGCTTTCTATCTGCATAGTTCTAGTTAATTAATATTAGTACTTTATATTCTAAACCAATCTTCCACATAGCCATTTACCAGGGATGAGTACTTTTACCATAGGATGCAGCTGAATATGATGATAGCCAAACTGCTTTCTCAAGACTTCAGCCTCATCTGATCTAGATGCAACATGAACTTCTTTAGCAACCTGAGCAATGTCTATAGAGATATCCAGAGCACTTGGACCACTCCCTATTAAAATTACAACCTGTTCATTGCAGGAAATAACTAGGTAAAACTAACCATTTAAAACCCAAAAATTAAAATTAAAAAATGGAACAAAAAACAGAAATTGTAAAAGCATTTGTAACAAATGGGTCATTGTCATTTATATTAATTTCTCTGTTCTCTTCAGTATGCCGTCCTTTCTTACACTTCCATGGGTGCAATACCAATTCCTAGCTAGACACATGAAAGATGATGAATCACCTAAGAACATAATTATTCAGTAAGGAGTATTGCATGAAAATTGAATGGTCTTGCTATAACTTTCAAGTAAAGGGAATGTTGAAGATGTTAAACTATCAATTTTCTTAAAAGCTCAATCTTATAAAATTTAGGTTCAATATGTATATCATGTTTTTTAACACTCTCCCCATTCCTAAAAGCTTAAGCTTATAGGATTTGGGTTGTATCAACACCTTCCCTAGTAGACAAACAACTGAAAATTGGGAAAGGCTCAAACACATGACATCTCCCTGCTAAACTCTGTTAAACTACCAACTTTTCTAAAGCTTAAGTCCCTAGGATTTGGGTTCATAATGTATATCATGTTCTTTAAAGAAAGCAAATCAGACATGACCAGAATTGGTGATGTAAGTTCAGTTTAGGCTTATGGCCTCGTCCCTGTAAAGGCCCCATTCATTGTGAATGATTTGCAAGTGAACTACAAACAGGACTAAATGATGCAATTCAATTTCCATGGGCCATCAAATCAAATATAGAAGTTCAGAAGGAGAGGATGGCATAGGAAAATACATTGTGAGAGTTGAAACACGATACATACAAGAATTCCCAAACCAACGATATCAAATCAAAATGATACTTTCGATTGCAATATAGGAAATAGAAACATAAGGAGAAAAGAAAAAAAACCTGAAACGTACAAGATCTCGATAGGGCTCAGGAATACGATAATTGTGGCAATGCATTTGCTTCCCTGGCCATGCATCAATTCCTGAAAAGAATATACAATAGCAATGAAAAAAGATAGTGAGACTAGGTGATTTTCACTAACATAGTTTAATTTCTTTACAATCATGCGTTATTGTAAAAACTATGTAGTTGGAAACCTAATTCACCTTCACTGGGGAAAAAAATTGATGAATCACAGGAATTACCTGGAATTTCTGCGGTACGGGGCTCGGTGTAATGGCCATTGCAAACAACCAAAGCATCAAAAATCTCATCCACATCAACTGCCACGCCATTTTCCTGTCTAGACCTCACCTTCCACTTCCCGTCCTCAACCAAGCCAGCATAAACCACTTCTGTCTCGAAGCGGACTAACTCGGTGAGTCCAAACTCAGTGGCATAATCATTGAGATAAAGCAAGACCTCTTGATGACCTGGGAACCTTCTGGAGTCCCAATGGGGTTGACCAGTGGATACGAAAGGGTAGGCTCGAAACCCCATGGCTTCTCTGGGGAGATTGGTGCGGAGGGAGGCGTAGAGGCTGGAGTGAACTATGGCTCGAGATGGGTCTGACCCAAGTGGGTCTGCCTCCACGCCGGGGTTGTATACCCATGTGCCACCCAATTGGGCTTGCCGCTCGAACATCACGACCTGGTGCCCTTCTCGGCGAAGCTCCCTGGCAGAAACTAAACCAGCGGCGCCGGCGCCGATGATCGCTACGTTGAGTGATTTGATTTCGGAGATTGTGGGCGACATTGATAATTGACAGGCCACCGCAAAGAGCAGCTACGACAGGCAAGAAACAACTAGTAGGTGAGAAGCTTGGTGCCACTTGCAAGCTGCAACTGATTTGTGTTTTGAATTTCTAAAGGATTATAAAAAAAGGGGGGAAACAGAGGATAATGCTTGGCCTAAGGATGAAAGTGTCGCGACTTATTGGCAGACACCGACGCTCAACATGTCGGCAGCCTCCGATGTGGGATTGTAGACTAATGCGAACTGAACCCATGAAATGCAAGGATGCCCGTGCGACCATGCTACCTATATTTTAATCCATGAGGCTACATATTTTATATATACCTAATATATATATATAGCCTCATGGATTAAAATATAGGCAGCATGGTCGCACGGGCATCCTTGCATTTCATGGGTTCAATTAATATATATTAAATATTATAAATTATATGTATATAAATTAATATATATTTTTTATATATAAATATTATAAATTAATTAAAATAAAATTACTATAAATAAATTAATTTTAATTTTTCCATATAATATCTATATAAATTTATAAATAAAATAATCAATATTTTAAAATAAAAAATACTTATATACGTATCATAATTTCTTTTATTTTATCGAATATATCAAAATTATATAGACATGCATATATAAATCATGTTTTTAAATTCTAAACATTATTAGGAATATCACATATCATATGATACATATATTAATATATTTAATAAAATAGTTTCAAAATATCTATTATATTTTTTATATCATTTTTAAGAGTTTTTTTTTTTTAAATATTTTTATGAGTTTCATCAATTTTTATCTTACCAATATTTTGTATTAAAATATTAATCGATATTTTCCTATACATCTATTGAAATCAATATTTTATTTTAAAAAAAGTTTTTTTAATTCCTTTTAAAAATAGGTGGAAAATAGTTAAAGGAAGTGAATTCTTAGTAATGTAATTTTTTTTCTTAATTTTTTATTAATAATTTACTTTTAGCCTTTTTGTCCTTTTTTATTTTGAACTTTTAGACAATGTTTTAATTGTTAGAAAATTTTGGGAGAAAAAGAAAAGAAGGAAAGAAAAATATGACTCTTTTGTTAGGTTGTTTGTGAAAAAGTCAAAAATTCAAAAATAAAAAACCAAACAAAACGAACAAATAGAATTGTCAAGGTTAGGTTTGGATTTTTTTTTTTTTTTTTTACTATGCAAAGTACATACATCCATGGTGGACTTAAATAAGAAGTAAAAAAAATTTAATTTTTTTTCAAAAATTTAAAATATTAAAACATCATTTTAATAACTTAAGGTAAATTTCTATTTATAGAAGAGATTTATATATTTTTTATGGAAATTTTTATTTTTAAATATAAAAATGTAACCAAAGAAATGGATTTTTTTTATAAACCTTTACTCATTCCATTTTCTTAATACTTTTGAAGAATTAAACATAATAATAAGTATTTATTTATTTTTATTAAAAATAAATTTCAATTTTAAATTTTGATAAATTTATTTACTATAAATATCTTGAAACAATTAAATGAAATTCAATAAGTAAAATTAAAGAAAAAATATTCATCTTTTTACCCTTCTTCTCGTTTCACAACAAAATGATTTGGTTTAAATATATATATATATATATATATATATATATATATATATATATATATATATAATATTCAATATAAAAGAAAGTGCCGTATCACGATCCAATCATATTTATCATTATTTGAATTTTAAAATAATTAAGAAAAAAATTAGTATAGGGTTTTGGAGCATTTTGCAATCTCTTCTACCAATGATTATATGGCTTGGAATTATTTTTAATCCTAAAATTTGAATTTCATAATGAAAAGAAAAATGTTCATCATAAAATAAAATTTAAGGTTAAATAAATTCTACTTTCTCAAATTCTGACGTATTTTGCATTTTATCCCTCATATTCGAAAGTCAATGTTTTACTTGTTCAAATTTATTAAAAAGTTAATGAATTATTTGACCAACATCACCCAAGCGATGAAAAGGAGAACAATCAAGTGTCTGCTTCATTTTCACTTCATCCCTTCTTTGATTGATTTATTTTTAGGTGGTCCGATTGAACTGCTTATTAGGAGATGCAAGTGCGATCAACTCCATTTGAGCGGCATTTGGTAAAGTCCTCATGAGCTTTCAATGCCAAGTCCTCATTATCCCATTCATCACGGAATGCGTGTGGACGGACAATATAATTCTTTTTGGTTGCATAATATATTTCCTTTCTCCATTCTTCAATACCTGGAATCCCACACTCGCCAGCAAACCAGTCCATGTATTCCATCTGCAAAAATGGCATCAAAAAATAATTTCAATACAAGTTTATAAAAATATACCTGGAATCCCACATTCATTTTGGTTCCAACTAGCATTTCGAATATTAGTAAATGTCGACTGTGGCAAAATGAATGCTAGCATACTAATTATATCATGTAAGGACTTCTATACGATCTATGGTTCCAATTAGCAGCGTTCATCATGGAGATAATGAAGCATGAGGTTTGAAGAAAACAACAAATTTACCCGACAATGACCAATGCCATGTGTGTACCGCGTAGGTGTGCCTGAAGCCTCAAGCAACAAGTACAATGCTTCAATATCTCTCATCATCTCCTCTTCAGATGGGAGTCCAATCCGACCAGATAGAACCCCTGCTATCCATTTGCTTTGAAATTCATACAAGATGAAGCCAATACCCTGCCACCATTAATAATCAAAATACTGAACGGAGGATGTGATCAAAACATAAACAAGAGCATAAAAACTCATGAAGAAATGAACCATCAATGGTAACCCAACAAAGGAAAGCCAAGGTGCCAAAGCCCGTGGAAAAGTGTGCTTGTATAGTGGTCCAACGCAATTGTCTTCCACGGTGACAATGCCATTAGTGTCAAGAAAAGGGAAGTGATACTTGTATCTGGAAAACGTGAAAAAACTGCAAGTTGTGGTGCTATTCCTGCCAGTATTCGACTTTCCGATTCACTGTGAACCTTGTAGAATGGGAGTTAAATAAATAGGAGCATACCCTGTACAGTGCAGAATAACATCGGCAAGAACCACACTGCCATCATTAAATATCACCGAGCCGTCCTTGTGGACGCTTTCTATCTGCATTATTCTAGTTAATATTAGAACTTTACACTCAACCAATCTTCCACATGCCGTATCAAAGGATTCTCTCCAAAGACTTCTTTACATAGCCATATACCAGAGATGCGTACCTCTACCATAGGATGCAGCTTCAAATTATCATAGCCAGACACGTTTCCCAAGACTCCAACCTTGGCTGATCTAGATGCAATGTGAACTTCTTTGGCAACTTGAGCAATGTCCATAGAGATATCAAGAGCACTTGAACCAACCCCTATCAAAATTACAACCTGTCCATGGTAGGGACAAAAAATAGAACAGAGGTTATAAAGCCAAAAAGATAGAATTTCAGGAGAGGAAAATTGTAAGGACATAAACACACTCTGGCAGTTGAAATCGGACACATACTAGAATTTACATGCCAGCAATATCAAAGCAATGATGATTGAGATTGCAATATAGAAATACAGAAATATAAAGACAAGCAGAAGCTTGACACCTACTAGATCTCGAAAGGGGTCAGGAATACGATAATTGTGGCTGTGCATTTGCTTCCCCGGCCATGCATCAATCCCTGGGAAAATACACAGTAGTATGAAGAAGAAATAGCAAGATAAGTAATTTTGACCAATATAATTTAATTTCTTTGCAACAATTAATCGGTATTTAAGAATCATGTTAGCATTTTCTAAAACTAAGTGCGATATTCCGAAAGCCTTCTGACTATGAATATTACCTAAACTATGTGATAGCAGTTTGTACCATGATACAGGGGCAACTAATAATTTGATTTTTTGGAATGTCGTTTGTGTGACTCGAATATCAGAATATGGAGGCAAGACCGGATAATTGTTCAAAATGGTATAGGACCCAATAAAACCAAGCCTTAAACCTTTTACAAGGGAAATGCAATTCAAAGTTTGAGAGTTGAAAATTGTGCGGTGCTCCTTGTGCTATAAATGGCGGAGCAGATTTTTGGCCTAAGACTAGTTGAGGCCCAATGCCTTAGGCTGGCTAGGCCGACACAGCATTTCCAAGGCCAGTCCCACTTAGGTTGGGTTTGGTTGGATCCCAAGTCAAGTAATCAGGGTTATATGACCCAATGAACATAACAATCCATTAGATATCCACATCCTGTGCGTTTTACTATTAGAAATTTGACATGTAGACTCCATGTCAAATATCGAATGTGGGCAAAATATTATCAGAAAGAAGCATTCCTTCTCTCCTTCAAGCTTGTAAAAGGTGCTTTGGTGTCGCCACCAGACAGTTGACCAGACCACACGAATTCGCTCCAGAGAAGCTGCTCCAACATGTTACACCCTCACTAACGCAACCACTCCATCAAACTACTATTATCAAAATAAACCAATCTAATCTTTAATTACAAGCATAAAAAATTGTCACTCTTCAAATTTAAAATCAACCCGGATTAGCAAGACCTTACACCAATCAAAATTAGAGAACATCAGACGGACTTAGACACGCTTAAACTGATTAAATGCAGTGGGTTACAGGATTCATCTTCACCATCCAAATAAAGGATGAATCATATTAATTACCCGGAATATCGGCAGTACGAGGCTCTGTGTCGTTCCCATTGCAAACAACCACTGCATCAAAAATCTCATCAACTGTCACACCATTTGCCATTCTAGACCTCACTCTCCACTTCCCATTAACCAACCCAGCATAAACCACCTCTGTCTCAAAGCGGACTAACTCAGTGAGTCCAAACGCAGTAGCATAATCGTTGATATAAAGAAAGACCTCTCGATGACCTGGAAACCTTCTGGAGTCGCTGTAGGGTTGACCCGTAGATACGAAGGGGTAGTCTCGAAACCCCATTAGCTCTCTGGGAAGGTTGGTGCGGAGGGAGGCGTAGACGCTTGAGTGGACTATGGTTCGAGACGGGTCTGATCCAAGTGGGTCTGCCTCCACGGTGGGGTTGTACACCCAGGTGCCGCCTGCTTGGCTTTGCCGCTCGAACACCACGACTTTGTGGCCTTCTCGGCGAAGCTCCTTGGCAGCGCTTAAGCCGCAGGGGCCGGCGCCGATGACGGCTACGTTGCGCACTTTCAATTCGGAGATTGTGAGCGACATTGATAGTCTGGTGCAGAGTAGAATATAGAAACTACCACAGGTAGGAAAAGATGGCTGGAACACTGGAACGTCAAAAGTTTTGATAAATTTAATTTTTTTTTAATAATTAAATAAAATTATTTTAATATTTCACCATCTCCCTATTCGACGAAAACACCAATTTAATGAAAGCACATAACAATATCCCACGGCGCCCAAGGACACGAATCAACATAAATTTTTTAATGTAGTCGTTGACCTACACCCTGCACACACATTGCTACAGTCATAGAATAATGATAGGCGGAAAATATTTAAATCCATAATGCAACTTGTGCATTATTTTTGGCATTTTATATGAAAATGATAATGTCATTAAGAGCGTGGCTTCGTATCATACATAAATATATCATCCATAAGGGACGCATGCACTTTGGTATTACCTACCCGTTATGCTACATTTGGTATCTTATTAATTTCTATTTAATACTTATTTTGTTACTTTGTATTTTGATCTCATTGTAGTCTTATCTTTAATAAGTTTGTACATTAATTTTATTTCCTTATATAAAATATAAATACAAATAAATGATACAAAGATTGTAATGATCACATTGTAAATAATACAAAAACACAAATGTATTAAATTATGATTCAAATTTTATTTAAACTCTAATTTTACTGTCTTGTACTTTTATTTAACATTTCAAATTTTCTTATATGAAAAATTCACATTGAAAATTTTGCATAGTCTAAAATCATATTGAAAAACCTTTATCCAATAAGGTAACACATAAAGGAAGGAAGGTGAAGGGGTGTATTTTTAGAAAATTATTAAATAGAATATCCAATATATATGCAAGAGATACAAAAAAAAGTTTACATTGAAAACCCTCACACTAAGACCTCAAATCTAAATGCTAATTATGAGATCAAGTTACATAAATTTACTCAATTATTTCACTCTAAAGACTTACTCTATAAAACTTATAACTTATCCACATTCACTACGTAACGATCTCCAATTGTTTCAATGAATATTTCGCTTTGTTGAAAGGATGCAAGTTTTAAACAACCAAAAATTCAATACTTTAAATCATTCCTAAAAGATTAAGAATTATATGATAAATTAAATTGAGTCTCCCTCAATGCGTTCTTATATATATATATATAAAACTAGTGGAATTAGAATCAATTTATGAATTATATTTTATCAAAAACAATTTAGAAACTCAAGAGTTTTAAATGGATTTCTTTTTAAAATTCATTTCCAAATTAATTAAGACATTTTAACTCATTTAAAATTTCTAATTCAACCCTAATTTAAAATTCTTTCCAAATTAATTAAATATTTTAACTCAATCAAAACTTCTAATTCGATTCTAACTTAAAATTCTTTCCAAGTTAATTAAGACATTTTAATTCAATTAAAACTTTCGATTCAACAATTTCTTATCAGGAAAACTAACTTGTTTGTACTCAACATTTTTTAGGCTTACTTATAATTTTTCAGTTGAGCAAATAATAACTTCAAAATTTTCATATGTACATAAAAGTCACTATCTAAAAAGTTTTACAAATCAAAAAATAATTTAAACAAAAATACCAACAAAATTACTAACACACAATATGAACGCATTGTCCTCACACATAACATAATTTTTTTTATCATTATTTATAAACAATATGACATCAACTTTACTTTTGATTGTCATTCATGCCATTATAGGACAACATTGAAAACGAGTGGTATGAAAATGGAGAACAATGTTTGATTTCTTTTCACACGTAAAGAATCTGTTAATCAAACTGCATCTCCACACTAGCATTGACCATAAACTTCCGATCCCAAGGCCTCTTCTTCCCACTTGTTGGACAATGTGTCTCTATAAAGCCTAACTGCACCTAGAAGTTGCAAAATATTTGTTCTTTCTCCATTCTTCACCCGCTAAAACCCCTACCAGTCACCATACTCAAACTGCATTAAAATGGCATCCAAAAACAACCTCGAGATTAATAATAGATAAACAATGAGAGAAATGAGAATGGATTATGTTGGTGAACGGACTCTCAAAGCGGATGGGTGGAATCGGTGGATGGGTGGGCATGACACCACCTTAAAGTGGATGGGTGCTTGTCAGTATATCCATCCAAAACAATTTAAATTAGGGCATGTTTGTTTAGTGTTTTCAAGAACTGTTTTATGTTCTTGAAAACAAAAAACACCAAAAACTTGTTTGGTTGAGAGAGTCATTTTTGTTTTTGCTGTTCCCCGTGTTCTCAAAATGGCACTGTTTAGAGAACAATAAAGGGCATATTTGGTTGTTGTTTTTGAAAACTGTTCTGGAAACAGTTTTTGAGAACAAATTTTAAGAACAGTTTTTTGTGTTTTTAGAAAAAAAATTGTGTTTGGGAACTGAATTTTGAAAAACAGTTTTTGTTCTCAAAAACAAAAAAAAACATGTTTGGCTTAGTTAATAAAAAAATCATGTTTGAAAGATGTTTTTTTTTCTTTTCCAATTAATAAAATATTTTCTTCAAGTAACTTTATATTATAAATTTATAAATATTTTTAAATACACATTTCATTTAAATTTAAAAAATTATTTAATTTTAAATTTTTTATATAAGTTGATAAATTATTAAAAATAAAATAAAATATGATGTATGTATTTCACATGAGTCTTTTGTCCATCCTACTTGTACAATTATAAATTAAATTTATAAGCAATATTTATTCATTAGAAATTAAAACAAACATCACATAACACTAATGAGAACTAGTTAAGTTATCAAATATATATAAATTCTAACAAAACACTAAAGTGTTGACAAATATTTAAAATTAAAAATAAGATAAGTCATGGATTGACATTAATATAATTTGCCCACATCACTTCAGCAATTTGATCTCTACAAGCTGCCATAACTGCTGCACTCTCATCTGATAAATCAATTGAATGGTTTCTGCTACTTGTGCTCTCTTCTTCACCTTCGATTGAAAGGTCTTCTACCTCATATTCTCTAAACAATTGATCATTCCGAGTTGATAGACAAATCCAATTATGAAGGGTACAACATGCAACAACAATTGATGGTTGCTTACTTGGCTTATAACAAGGCATCATCCTTAATATTGGAAATCGGGTCTTCAAAACACCAAAACATCTTTCAATAATATTCCGAAGAGATGAATGTCTATAATTAAAAAGTTCTTTATACCTGATAGGTTGATTACGTCTACCTCGATATTCTTGTAAATGATATCGCTCACCTCGGTATGGTGGCAAAAATCCAGATGTAAATGTTGTTTTCCCCGTTTTTTTACTGTTTACAGAACAAAATTAAACAACAAAAAAAGGGTTTGTTCTCCGTGTTTTTTTTTTTCTTCCCGTTCTCATCTCTTCTCCAGCACAGTCGCATCGCCTCTTCTCCAACACAGTCGTGACATCTCCAGTAGCAAGAAATATTTGTTAAGGGTTTGTCCTTGTGTATCTAGATTTTTGCCACCATATCGAGGTGAGCGATATCATTTACAAGAATATCGGGGTATACGTAATCAACCTATCAGGTATAAAGAACTTTTTAATTATAGACATTCATCTCTTCGGAATATTATTGAAAGATGTTTTGGTGTTTTGAAGACCCGATTTCCAATATTAAGGATGATGCCTTGTTATAAGCCAAGTAAGCAACCATCAATTGTTGTTGCATGTTGTACCCTTCATAATTGGATTTGTCTATCAACTCGGAATGATCAATTGTTTAGAGAATATGAGGTAGAAGACCTTTCAATCGAATGTGAAGAAGATAGCACAAGTAGCAGAAACCATTCAATTGATTTATCAGATGAGAGTGCAGCAGCTATGGCAGCTTGTAGAGATCAAATTGCTGAAGTGATGTGGGCAAATTATATTAATATCAATTCATGACTTATCTTATTTTTAATTTTAAATATTTGTCAACACTTTAGTGTTTTGTTAGAATTTATATATATTTGTTAACTTAACTAGTTCTCATTAGTGTTATGTGATGTTTGTTTTAATTTCTAATGATTAAATATTGCTTATAAATTTAATTTATAATTGTACAAGTAGGATGGACAAAAGACCTATGTGAAATACATACATCATATTTTATTTTATTTTTAATAATTTATCAACTTATATAAAAAAACTTAAATTAAATAATTTTTTTAATTTAAATGAAATGTGTATTTAAAAATATTTATAAATTTATAATATAAAGTTATTTGAAGAAAATATTTTATTAATTGGAAAAGAAAAAAAAACATCTTTCAAACATGTTTTTTTATTAACTAAACCAAACATGTTTTTTTTTTTTTTTTTTGAGAACAAAAACTATTTTTCAAAATTCAGTTTCCAAACACAATTTTTTTTCTAAAAACACAAAAAACTGTTCTTAAAATCTGTTCTCAAAAACTGTTTTTCAGAACAGTTTTCAAAAACAGCAACCAAACAGACCCTTAATTTTTCCAAAAACACGTCGTAGCACTCAAATTTCATTTGCTTTTGCTTGTCAGTCATGCAGCTGTAGCAGCACGTGCAAACTCGACAAAGCCTGGTTTTAATAGGAGGCCGACGTCCCAGACCATGTGCCTTTTCTTTTATTTTAAATATGAATCATGAGTTTTCAAATTCAATACGTTCAATTACATCGAGCGATCAAGACAATCGATATATATATATCTACGCTATGGCTGATTATTCAATTAATATACCTCAAGTCTCAAGAGAAGAACAATGAATGAATCAACCAAGACGATATCCATATTCATCCTTATCGGGCTTTTTTTTTTTTTTTTTTTCATTGCTTATTTTGTAGGGGAGGTTGGTTTCAATTGTCACCAGCCCCATTCGGGCGGCATCTAGCGAAGTCCTTCTGAGCTTCCAACATTAAGTCTTCATCTTCCCATTCGTCGCGGTATTTGTCTGGTCGGACCTTCCTGTTCTTGGCAGTTGCTTCATACATTTTCTTTCTCCATTCTTCAACGCCTGGAATCCCGCATTCCAAGGCAAGCCAATCATCATACTCAAACTGCAAAATGGCATCCAAGAACAGTTTCAACATTACTTTGAGAGATAACCAGTAAGAAAAATGAACATGACAGTATCCTAACCCACTTATATAAGAGT
This sequence comes from Vitis riparia, assembly GCF_004353265.1. Taxonomy (NCBI): domain Eukaryota; kingdom Viridiplantae; phylum Streptophyta; class Magnoliopsida; order Vitales; family Vitaceae; genus Vitis; species Vitis riparia. Next base: position 14,350,719 of record NC_048432.1, on the reverse strand, counting down.
TCTACCAAGTGTCGAGTTCTAATTAACAGTGTTAATAAAGACAATTGGCATTGCCACCAAACATTAGGCTCTTGACCAAATTTACCTGAGAATCAGCCAAGTTGTGAGTGTAGTGCTTTGGTGTGTCAGAAGCTTCTAGTGACAAATAAAAGGCTGAAACATCTGCCATCATCTCCTCCTGCGATGGGAGTCCAATCCGACCTGAGAGAGCACCTGCTATCCATTTGCTTTGGAATTCAAACATGGGGAAAGGGAGGACCTGGCATCAACCACAAGCGAAGTTTTACTTCCATCATAAAAAAGGATGAACAATGAAGCTGATCAAACCAAGAGGATATAAAGTCAAGTAGATATAACCTTCCATAGCAAACCAACAAAGGAAAGCCCTGGAGCCAAATGTGGTGGAAAAATATGCTTGTATAGAGGTCCCACACGATTGTCATCCACAGTGACAATTCCACTGGTGTCAAGAAAAGGGAAATGATACTTGTATCTGGAAAAGGTGAAACAACTGCAAATTACTGTTCTATTCTTTGTGATTCAGTATCAACTTCGTAGAATAGAAGTTTAACAATGGGAGCATACCCCGTGCAGTGCAGAATTACATCAGCAAGAACCACACTCCCATCATAAAATATCACAGTACCATCTTTCTGGACACTTTCTATCTGCATTATTCTAGTTAATATTAGCATATTTTCTATCAATCCATCTCCCACATCAGGGTCAAACAATTCCCTTCATGGTCATCTTTTGATAGCCATGTACCAGAGATGAGTACTTTTACCATAGGATGAAGCCACATGTTATCAATGGCATTGCCAGATAACTTTTTCAAGATTCCAGCCTCAACTGATCTAGATGCAATATGAACTGCTTTAGCAACTTGAGCAATGTCCATAGAGATGTCAACAGCACTTGCAGCACCCCCTATCAAAACTACAACCTGTCCATAACAGGCAATAACAAGGTAAAACTAATCATTTGGTAAGGAAAAAAAAAAGAGAGAGAGAGTAGAACAAAAAAGAACAAAATTGTAAAAGAAAAATACTTTACAATGAATAGATAGTTTTTCATTTATAACTCTTTATTAAATCCTCTGTTTTCTTCATTGTGCCATGCTTTCTTACTTTCCACAAAGCAAGGTCAATCCCTAGCTAGACATAGAGAAGATGAAGCTCTTATGATAAGATTATTGAACAGGGGCGTGTATGATCGTTCCATGGAAATTGAATGGTTTCCTCGCTATCTAGATAGAGAAGAAAAAATCTAGAATGGGGATGTGGAAGAACATCAAATGTCATCAGAATTGACGATTCAAGAACAGTTTAGGATTTGCTTGAAACACTGCTACTTCAAATGGCACTATTTTTTCAAGGATGGCTACCATCTTCTATGACATTCCCATCATGATGAATGATTTGTGCAGATACAATTTAATTGGGCAATTCAACTTCCATGAGCCATCCAAAACCAAACTCACAATTTCAGCAGGGGAGAAGTCATATGAACATTTTTTCAGTGGCAGTTGAAACAAAAGAATTCACAAGCCAGCAATTTCAAAGCAATGCCTCTATAAAAAGCAATATAGAAAGTAGAAACACGAGGAAAAATGAAAACTGACACATACCTGATCTCGAAAGGGCTCAGGAATACGATAATTGTGACTATGCATATGCTTTCCTGGCCATGCATCAATGCCTGGAAAAAGGAATACATAGCAATTAGACGAAAAATAATAATAAGACCAAATAATTTTCACCACGAGTGTTTAATTTCGAGGAAAAAAAATACATTATTTAAGAATTATACTAGCATTTCGTAAAATTAAGAATGATCTTTCAATTGTCTTGTGATCAACTCTTTTCAGATTTGTGAAAACCTAAACTTGTTGCTCCCAACTCTTATCGGTTAGCTTAAAAATTTTCCATCAGATTATCTTCCAAAAAAATCTTCAGGCAATGAATCTTTCTTCACCAATGATAACAGACAGCATCCTGAATCATACAAGGGCTACTAATCATTTCAATTCAGATGTTGCTAGTGTGACAAACAGAACAGAATGCCAATGCAAGAGCAGATCATTTGCCGGTAATGGAATGAGACTCCCAACACCAAGTGTTAGCAAAGAGTTTCCAAATGCACCCAATAAAGCCCAAACTTCAACCTTGTAACTATCATTTAACATACATCCAAGACAAATAAGGCATAACTCACACATGCTCTCATTCATGAGGTTAATGCAATTCCAATCTACATGTCCAAAATTGTGCAAACATCAAAAATTGGATTCCGATGAGGTCCATTCATCAGAAGTTTTTAGTTTTGAACTTAAGATGTCAACATTATGAGAAATTATTATTCTTCCAGTAAATCAGTATTTGAAACTAACATCACAAATCCAGTAAATTGCAATTTAGATCATCAGTACGTCAGCGAAAGTTGAATTCATAGACGAACAAAATCCCAAATAACAAGGTGAAAATAAACGATGAATCTGAAGAATTACCAGGAATTTCTGCAAGACGGGGCTCTGTGTAATGGCCATTGCAAACAACCACAGCATCAAAAATCTCCTCCACATCAATTGCCGCATCGTTTCCGCTTCTAGACTTCACTCCCCACTTCTCATCCTCAACCAAACCAGCATAAACCACCTCCGTCTCGAAGCGGATTAATTCATTGAGTCCAAACCCAACCGCAAAATCCTTGAGATAAAGCGAGACCTCTCGGTGACCCGGAAACCTTCTGGGGTCCCTATGAGGTTCACCAGTGGATACGAAGGGGTAGTCCAGAAAACCCATGACCTCTCTAGGGAGGTTGGTGCGGAGGGAGGCGTAGAGGCTGGAGTGGACTATGTGTCGAGACGGGTCGGAGCCAAGTGGATCCGTCTCCACTGTGGGCGTGTAGACCCAGGTCCCACCCACTTGGCGTTCCCGCTCGAAGACAACGACCTTGTGGCCTTCACGGCGGAGCTCACGGGCGGCGACTAAACCGGCAGCGCCAGCCCCGATGACGGCAACGTCACGTGATTTGAACAGGGAGATGGAGGGCGCCATGGGAAGATAGTAGAGAAGCGTGGGAGGTGGCATCGAAGAGAGCCTTTTTTTTATACCCAATCAACATAAACCAGAGGCATTGCTTCTATGCCAGGAATAAAAAAGAAAAAAATAATTAATTGGTTAAAGAGAAGAAAGAAAAAAATAGTATATTTTTATTAAAATATGATAGAAAAATACAGACGGTTTGATTTTCAAAATTGGATCTTTAATTGTCTTTTTAATTAAATAATTCTAAAAAATAATTTTAAAAAATAACTTTTTTCTCAAAAATTTAAATTATTTATAAAAAATTATGCAAAACATTTTGCATAACTGTGAATCCATTTTTTAATTTTGCCTTTTGTGTAGACCCCAACAGTCATCATCCTCTCACATAATAATCATTCATTTGGAACAATTATTTAAAAATATATTTTTTTTTTTAATTTAATTTTTGTAATCTCATATGCCAAAACAAGTATAGATTTTTTGTTATAAATTGATTTAGGATTAAAAGATGAAATTTCTAGATAAAAGAGGTTTTTTCATAAATAAATAAGAAATCATTTATTACAAGTTTGTACAATTATTTTTATGTTTCTAGTCAAAAGATAACATTTTTAGACATTTAAAAAAAATAATGAAAATTACATTTAATCACACCAGATAAATTTAGGATATCATTAGTGATAAAATTTAAATTCAAGATCGAATAAATTTGAAATAATTTAGAATATCATATTTGTTCATACTTATTAACCAAATTCAAACTTCTCTTATTAGGTCATACTTCCAAATGTTCATCCTGACCAACCAGATTATTCTAATAGATTGAAGTATATTATAAAAGAATTGTCGTTCTATGATAATACATAGATCACAACACGATTATCATAGTGTTTGAGTTAATAAAAGATGATCACATAATTATATATTTTTTTTCCTCTCCTTGTTCTTTTTTTAATCTATGTTTATTTTACAACAGTTGACCATTTTTCTAATCCATCAAATTACAAGCAATCTATTAAAAAGGAGTATTAAATAAATTTGATTTTAGATCATTTATTTTACAATCAATTTTTATCCATTTTAAATTTTATAAATACCTTTACTTAATCGTGACCATCACATCATCTTTATTAAAAGACAAATTTGTAAATGTTGTAACCAAAAATGAGAAATCTAATTTGAGTGACTTATTTGTATGCTACATCAAACAAAATATAATGGAAAAAGTAGGTTTTGATTCATTAATTTAAAACAATGTTAAAAAAATAATTTTTATAAATTAGTTTTACCTTCACTTATTTAGAAATATTTTAAAACACATATTTTTTCAAAATTCAAATAATTATTTTCCAAAATAACTCAAATATAGTATTATATGGATTAAAATATAATCTTTTCATTTTAATTTAATAATAACTAGACTTCTCATATAAATAAAATTATTATTTTAGTTTTCTACAAATCTATACAATATTGCAACAAAAAAAAAAAAATCTATTTAAACAAAATTAATAATTTCTTTTGAAATTAAAAAAAGAAGAAAAAAAGGCCCACCTAGTTGAAAGAAGGAATTACTAGTTGGGCCATCACATTAAAAAAGTGTGTCGTTTGTAACCAGATTTAGTTAGGCCCATTATGTTTTAGAATCATATGAGGTAGGGGCCTGCCACCTACTAAAACAATTGCAGTCTACAATGGAGGTACAATTCAGTTTTACCCCTTCATAATTTTTATGGATTTTGACATAGAAAGATAGAAAACCTCATTGGAGCATTAATCCAATTAATTTTAACTTTATTAACTTATGGTATTATAGATAGTTTAATCTAATTTTTATATAAAGCTAACTATAATTGGTGGTAAAATTCAGTTGAGTGAGGAATGGAGACAGCTCAAAATGTGGAACATGTGACTGGTGGACCCACCAGATTATGAATGGTATCAGGCTATAAGCAATCAAGGTTGGGATCATAAATTCGCGACTTCTCTCGTACTTTTGGTGGGTCCAAATAGATCCAAAAATTAAAATAAAATAAAATCAGGAAGGCAGGGGCATAAAGGTAAATAAAGAAGGAAAATATTGAATAGGGAGTCTAGGGCCATTTGGGCCTGGCAGTGAAAGGTGTCCCGGGAGCAGAGCCAGGGCCTGATCTATTGAGCCCAGAAATCTATCCCTAAAAGTGCAAATGTAGAGAGAGAAAACCTGATTGCTGTAGAGAGAGAAACCTGATAGTGACACGCACACTTGTATAGTATTTACCTGACAAAAGAAAGGAGAAAGGAGCATGATATCTCTCACCTTGCACCCCACAACCCACCTGCGCACGTTAGTCATCACTCCTTTCTCTCTCTCTCTCTCTTAGACTTCTCTCTCTCCTGCAGTTCCCTGTCTCCCAACGATCTGATTCCCTCTTTCTCTCTCCAAAACCCCTTTTGGGTTTAACCCATTTTTTTCTCTGTTTTTATATGTCTCCCCGCTGCTGAATTCTGTGACTTTTTTGCTGAGGGAATTGGAGATTTTTGGGCATTTTAATGGCTGAATGCCCACTCTCTCCATTTTCTCACTCCTGGTACTCTCTTCTCTTTCTTTGTACCCTTTGTAGTAGTTGGGTTTTGTTCTTATTACTGTGATTATCTCCGGAATGTTTGGTTGCCTATCAAAATATATGCATGGATCTTTTTATGTTGGTTTGTTATCAGATGGTTTATTTTTTTACTCTGAATATAAGTTTGCTTCTTTGTTTTTGGGAAGAGCTCGGCGTACAATGTGGGGTCTTTTTAGAAGCATTTGTTGTCTATTGGCTGCAAAAGATTTTTCATTCCAGCCAAAAAAACAAAAACCCATGAAGGGTAAATATCCATGGAGGTTGCAGATTTAATCTTCTGTTTGGTTCTTGGGAAGAATGAAAAAAAGAAACGGAAAATGGTTGAAAGTAAGCAAATTTTGTTGTTTGTGTTGTTTACGTTTCTGGAGGAAGAAGAACCATTAAACTTATGTTCATTAAATTTATGTTAATTTGGGTGATTATACGACATAAAAGGAGTAAAACAAAGATGAATTACATCACTATAACTGGGTATACATACAGACTTAAACCAATAACTATAGGTCTATTCGGCTACTGGAAGTCTATTCCCAGTAATGAATAAGGATTTCTGTGTGTGTGTGTTTGATAGATATTTTTTGTGGACTAGTCAGCTACGTGCTTGTCTCCACAACCATGCATTTGCAACTTGACTTTCAATTATCAAGGGGTTGATTGATTGAGGTGGTAAATGCAGGATTGAGCTTGGAAAAAACATGGTCAGATGGAGACATTTGTTAGACTTTTCAGTCCTTTGGTAGAATATGGGGCCCTAGTTTATAATTTAGAATCATGCAAATTGGGCACACATTTTCTGTGCCTAGTTTTCTGCCCGAGGCCCTGTAAATGAACACAACCTCATGGAAGAACAAGTGAGATGATCAGAATTCTTAGTCCTGAGGTCAATAAATTCCCTCTCCACCGTTCGGATTGCAATTTCATTCAGTAAGAAATTCACGTGGTGGATGAAACATAATAAAGTTGATTAATGTTTCTTCAAAAGTACACTGGTAGTTTAGATTTAGTTTTCTCTTCCACTTTGTATTAAATGAGACAGAACAACCAAATTGAAAACACTGACAACAAAGAAAAAGCGTATTAAATGATGTTAAGAAGGAAGAAGGAAAGAAAGAAAATGCCCCACATTGCAATTAAGGATACCTTTAATAATTATGATCATTAGGGTTTTAGGTCTACTTGCTGTAACGGTATGAATGCCATTTTAGAGAAAAGGATTGTTGCTTTGGAAGATGGTATTGCCTCTTAAATTTCATGGGCACTTCCTGTTTTGTGACTAGCTTCCTTTGTGAAGTTGTGCAGGTTCGGGGCCTAAAAACAATGTGAAAGGTCCTCATAGGACTTGGTTGCTCCTGAGGATGGATGAACTGATCTGAGATGTGATGCTTTTATCGGTTCTTGCAAGGACAAAATGTTAATACAGGGAGATTTTGATCTGAATTCTGCACAAAGATATGCTGATTCGACCAAAGAAGTTTTAAAGCAGACAATACTCGATCAGGAGATTATATTTAGGAAGCAGGTATGTGGACAATCTCTGCATTTTCAGTAAACCTAAGGTTTTTATCTTGATAATGGACAAAAAAAATGTTATCTTGATTTGACACTATATGGATTACCATCCTTTGACTTTGGCTAAAACCTTGAATTGGTGAGCTTGCTTTGCTGTCTATAGTCTGGAAGCATAACCCTTTCCTGTCTTAAACATCATTTAGTAGAAAAATCCCTTTTTACTACTAAAACAGTAAATTCCTGTGACTTTCAGGCCATTCTTTGTTCAAAACATGTTCCTACTGAAAGGTGGACGGACAATCAAGCCATGTATTATGCATGATCAAAGCATAATTTTCCCTCTTCAGTTGTTTATCTATTTTTCTTGCTATTGATTTTTCTTCAGGTTCATGAACTCCATCGATTATATGGGATACAAAAGACTCTGATGGAGAATCTCAGCTGGAAAGAGCTTGAAAGTTATGATTCATGGAAAGCAAGCACACAATCAAACCTGGTACATTTTGCAAATCCAATGAAATATAAATTTCTGGCAAAAGAGAGAACAGCTTCTGCTCATTGAAAACGAAGCCAGCAATTGGCATCTTAATGATGAGTGAATTTATGGTAACAGGAGAGGTTCTCTTTTGCCACCAAATGTGGTTCTTGGACATACATCCAAGTCATTTGGGGATTCATCAGGCAACATCTGATTGATGTTTTCACTTAGAAGATGCCCTATGCCAAAAATTGGTTTTATCAAATAAATGATGTGGTTAGAGGAACCTGGTAAAGACATGGTGTGAGGGGTTCCTCTTTTACTTGGATTTGTTCTATTTCTACTGTGGTTCGGTAAATGTGTAAGTTGTGCAATGTGCATAGAATACGTGGATATGTGTTTATGATATTTATCCCTTTATGATGACTACCCAGTAGTCCTCTTGTTGGTAACAGAAACCACACATCATCAACATTATGTGCAATTTGATATCATTTTAATGTGGTGAACATTTCTTTCAGGTGGGCTCTACCCAATTTATAAACCAGGATTTGTTAGAAGAGCACCAAGGTGTTTGCTCCAAGCTTCAGCCAAGGCATTCTAGTCTTCAAAAGAGGCCTTTTGATCTTCAACTTCCTGCTGATCAGTATATCAGTAGCATCGATATGGACCTTCCAGAAAAAGGGAAGAGTTGGGATTCTCTAAAAGAATCCTTAGGTGATAAGAGTTCTTTTCTTGGGAATAATGTTTCTAATCCAGAGTTTTTGAAGCTTTCCTTGTGTATTGGAGAGGATACTAGCAAGAAGGGAGGTGGCAGTAGAAACAGGTACAGTGAGAAGACATTTTCCTGCGCCCAGTATGTTATTGATTTAGAAGAATCAACAGAAAAAGGATCAGATGAGGATACTCAAACTGTGTCCCCTCTCATCTTTGCTGGCCTGACCCCTTCTTCAGGAGACAAGCATGAGCTGCAAGCTTCTGTTTTATCTAATCTGGCCACCTCCAAAAGTGGAAAGAAAGATCCAGAAGATGGGACCATGATGAGTTGCTCTATTGTTGATGGCAGCGAAAGCTATCAAGAGCAAACTTGTTTTCATCAAGGTACCAGTTGTTTTGTCCTTGCTATACTGTTTATGATTGTAGGGGCATGACATTCTAATTCAAAGTCTGTGGTTTTACAAAGTTAAACATCTGCTATATTCTTAGTCATTATGATTTAGCTTTTCTGATCTGGTGCCTTGTGCAGGGCTCAATGAGAGTTATGGTGACGTCAGGAGTAATAATCTGTTCACCAAGAAGCAGCAGTTCACTTCTTATGTAGCAGGGCAGATGGATCTCAACAGGATTCAGTTTGAAGATTCATCATGTTACTCAAATGATGTTGTGGTGCCCTATCCTTCAACAGCAAGCTCTTCAGGTATTCTTCATGGACTAGATGGTCAGTTTGAGGAAGGTGCTTGTCCTACCATGACTTGCTGGAGAAAACCAAATGCTGACAGCCTCAATGAAAATTCCGACACACTTCCCACTTTGATGGATTCCAACAATAAAAGTGATAGTACTGAGATTTTGCCTATAAGTGCCAAATCCAATGGAAGTAATGGAAGCGAACTGTGCCCTATAGACCTTGAGTCTGTATCTGGCCCCGCATTAGATCTCTGTGAGGATCCTGGAAGATGTAGTAGCAATACCCAAAATGAAGTGGACTTGCCACTAGAACCTCCAACCGGTCTTTTACATGATGGTGAAGATACTGTATTTTCATTCCCATATCGGAGTCACAGTACCGTTCAAGATGGGAACTGCAAGTCTGACTGTATTGCTGACAACAATTCCAGCAGCATCAAGACAATGTTATCTAGAGTTGAATTGGGAGATTCAAATCTTTCTACTTTCGATGAGCTCTCAAAAAGCCAGATAGGGTCTCAAGTTGCCGAAACGCCATTCAGTGAGCTGGATAGCAGTGAATCAAAACACCAATACCACACAAAGAAGGATGAAGAGTCAGATGTAAATGCTTTGGTCCAGAAGGCAGCCGAATCACTCATCCATATCTCATTGGGAAGTTCAGCTTGTTATCAAGAATGTTTTACCAACAAGGGATCCAATGAAAGGGAAAATGACAAAAGGGAACAGCCACAATATTCTTCTGATTCTTTCGAGTCAATTACACTGAAGCTAACGGAAAGCAGTGCAGATGATTACTCTGTATCATCAATGCCATTTGAGGTAAATGGATCAGAAGAAAAAGATTTTGGTTTTAAGCTGAGAAGAGGGAGGAGAATGAAAGATTTTCAGAGGGACATATTACCTGGACTAGCAACTCTTACCAGACATGAAATATGTGAGGATATAAACATTCTGGATGGAGTTATTAGATCAAGAGAGTACCGGAAGATGAGATCCAAAATGGGCAATGGAGAGAATTTCTGTACACCCTTGAGAGGCAGAAGGCCTAGACGTAATTATGGTGGCCGAAGAAATCATTTATGAAAATTCATATCAAGTTTGTGACCGCATCACATATGAAAATAGAATTATTGTGGACCCATATAGCAGAAATAATTTTTAAATCTGTTTACTGATTTTCAGATTACTTGGTTTCTTATTATAACATTGCAGTTGAAAGATCAGTCTTCAAAATTTTTTAGTATTGACAGCAAAACCAGGTATTTGTCACGGCATCATATTTCTTCCTTCGATTCACAACTTTTAAGGGTGACAGTGTCACCAGTGCCGACATGCTTGGTTTGAGGGGCTAACAGACGGCCCCGGGAAGTTCCAGTATGGCATTTGGCGATCAATCCTGATATACCCATCAGAAAATGGGTTTTCTTAATTTTATTCTTCCTAGGGGCCTTCTTGCAAAATTATTCATTATTTTGAGGATACTCTGTTTTCATTATTACCACCCACTGTTTCTTTATGTACGATGTGGAAAAGTTTTGGGTTGCCTTCTAAGATGTTCAAGAATGTCTTTTCATTGATAAATTTTTCATGTGAGTCGTAAATAAAATTATAAATACGAAAATTACTTAATTTTTCATAGCACAAAATCCTAAACTCTCGAAAAAAAATTTAAAAAATTTAATTGTGCTCCCCTGTTTATTTATTGGGTTAGGTGCAACCGACTTAGAGACCTAAACTCAACTACAACAATGTAGAAGAACTTGTTGAGGAAGGCCGTGGTCTAGTAGCCATTGTCATTTCAGAGCCTCTCATAAAGTGTTGGGATAGTTTCTTGTTCCATAATTGTTTTAAAATTTTGGTTTTTGAGAAAACTGTTTTAAAAATATGTTTTAATATATTTTTTATATTTTTAAATGTGTTTTAAAAATAACTTTTATATATATTATTTTATTTTTTAATTATTAAATGTATTTTTTAAACTGTTTTGAAAATCTTCAATCAGCTATGATACTTGCTGGGGCCACCGCCAGGAATATTTGGGTGATGTCCTTGATTATAATAATGGCAGTCGTATCAATGGCTACCATGCTCACATGAGCCTCAACCTATAATCAACTGTGCTGTCGTTCTCACGGGTCCCATCTACTTAAAATCAGCAGCAATCAAATCAGTGGGGTGCTGATTGAACAAACTTGGCAATCTCACTAGTTGGAACTTGGAAATGACAATTTTATGGAACTAGCCCTTCTTTATGTGGATTCTATAGCAAGATAATTGCGGGAGGATAAAGAGTGGAGACCAAGCCACTAAAAACCACCCTTTGACGACAAGCTAGCGTGCTTCAATTTTGATTTTTCCTATGAGGAAAATAAAACAAGCACACTCCAATAATGAAGTTTAAACCGATTAATGGCAAGGTCCAAGACCTTGAGAGAGACTTGCTTGCGGTTGGTTGGTTGGTTAGTGGATCAGATTCATGGGCAAGTGGAAACTGTGGAATAATGCCACATACAACCAAAGCCCTTCACCTAAATCTTTGAATCTTTGTGTGTCTTCTTCTGTACTTTTCCATGCCCCACCCCCCTCATATAATTCAGATGGTGTACGTGTACCTATAATTTCTTTCTATTTTTTCCCAGCCAAGTATTTACCTTTCGTGAAATTTCATCACATATCCCCCCTCAAAAATAATTTTGTTTTTGGATGAAACAAGAAAACCACTGCATTAACACTGATGTTCAAACAAGGTGGCTCAAGAAAATTGACTTTGAAATTATTAACGTTGAACAATGTTGTTCTCACCTTCATGGATTATTCAAATAATAATAACTTAATGTGATAAAAAATATAACTTATTATTATTAACATCAATCAATGGTCAAGTAAGATAATCAGGAATCCAAGTAAAACTTAGTATTGGAGTATACGCTCGAGGTTAATCTACCATTCAGAGACGTCTATAAAATTATTAACATGAACAACATACTTGAGAGTTGAGAAGACATTTCTAAACATAGTGGTCAGGGGAAGAGCCACAAAAAATACCAAAACCTGTTGAAACACGAGATTCTTGCTGCAAAATTTGTCAAAGAAGGATGAACTATGAATTCCAAAGTCCTTGATAGAGTCAAGAGTCCCATAATGAAATCGTGTTGCTGACGGGTTTTGGAAAACATTCACATCCTATAGGGCTTATCAACCATTTTATTAAATTAAAACCAGATAAAGATTAGGATATAGAGCCGGCAAATTGCAACCAAAGCATGCAATTACAGTCACCTTTGTTTCTACTCAACCATTTGAAAACACACACATTCCCCATTTTGTTCTCATTTCTGATAGGAAATTGGCTGGTGGGGTATGAAACTTAATCCACCGTTGACTATCTTGGCACTATGTTGGCTTGGATGAGTTTATGTAAATGTAAATTAAGATATCTTCATGAAGTGGGTTTTGAATATTGTGGGTCGTACTCCGCTGAATCAACCTAGTTTTGATTCATTGGTGGTTTCCGGTACACGGGTTTTGCCAGAAAATACAGTTCGTGTAATTGGCTTTATCTGATCAAAAGAGGACCCAGTTGCATCCGTGATCATCCATGGTGTTTTGGATCCTTGAATCTGTCACTTTGAGGCTTTATACAAGCTAGTTCTGAATCTTCTGATAGCTGAGCTAATCAGTTGTTGAGTTCCATGAACGAAGCTTCAGGTGTTTGTGTTTCAATGACCCCTGTAAGGTGGGATTTCAAAATTCATGAAGTTGCTCAGAGTGGTTTCAGATATGCCCATCACTTGCTCACTTGTATTTCTGATCAAGCTCAAGCGACAAAAACTCAGGAAGTGAACTTTATAGCCCAAGAAGCACTGACTGAATTCAGAAAACTGCTCACCCTACTTGATGAAGAGAGGGATTATAAGAGAATAAGAAAGGGTCCCCTGCTGAATTCAGGACATATAAGCCCTGTAGAATGGATGGATAGTCCCAGTCCTTTGTCACAAAGCCATGGGTGCAACGCGATTCAACCCAGCATGGTTAAACAGTTGATCCCTCTTCAGAACACTCAGTCTTCAACTGCCTTTTTCCCCACCAATGGTTTCAACTTGTATAGGGAAAAACAGAATCTAGCATTACAACGTTGTTACTCAGAGAGCAATCTTGCTGTTCCAAACAACTCCATCATAGGGTTGAACTTTCCACAGAAATCCGCCATTTCTTTAATTAGTATGGATGGAAGTAGCATCGAGGAGCAGACAATTCGTTATTCATCATCTGAAATTCTGGCTTCTCGGTATGACTCTTCCAAGAGGAAGTGTGGGGCAAAGAGCGAAGAAGAAAGCATGAGATGCGTAGCCTCATCTGGGGGATGCCACTGCACGAAGAAAAGGTGACTACCCTTCAACAGTTCATCTTGTTGGTTTTAAATTCTATTAATATCACTTCTTTCTGTGTTTCAAGTGACTGATGTTGCTGAATTTTGAAAATTTTCCTATAATACCATGAATAGAAATTAGGATTATGTTGTTAGAACTGGATTTTAGCTTGAAAAATCCCTTGACTATACATGTTGATTTGTATATTTGTCCATTTTTACTGAACAAAGCCATGATGGCTTATTTGTAATATTTGACCCTTAGCAAGAAAATTCCTGATATAACTACAATTCATCTGCTTGTATACAGATATAATGGTTCTCTTACGGTGGGTTTTTTTCTTTTTTTCTGCTGTCGTCTTTTATTTTGTGCAGGAAACTGAGGATAAAGAGATCGTTCAAAGTTCCAGCTATAAGCAATAAACTAGCAGATATACCTCCTGATGACTTCTCTTGGAGGAAATACGGGCAAAAGCCCATAAAAGGATCTCCACATCCAAGGTATTTTGATGTTCTTCCTACCTTTTCTTCATGTTGTCAAGATCCTTTCAGACTGGCCATCCATTACTTTATGGTTGTTAGTTTCCATAGTCCAATATCAAAGTTTATAATTTGTGGGACTCTGTTCTGCTTGTTGCATCTTGGATCATCTATTCACATTTTTCTTTTTCTGGATCTGACATGATGTAGTTGTATCTTTGGTTCATTGGACACTATCATATATTCACCGGATGTTTAGTTCACTACAAGTCATAATTTAGGGTCATGGATATGACTGTTCCAGTAATGAAATTATAAAATTGAACCGACATGGGGGCTATATATATCCTCCTCTGCTTGCTCATTGATCATGATTTCACATATGACCTTTTGGTTGGTCTCATGGAATAGTCCATCCAGTCAAGACCTAAATGGATGATTATTCAAACCAATTACAGGCTTATGGCCACATTTTCTGGTGTTTAAATCTAACAAGAGGGGGCAACTCCTTCACATACTACCCCTAGCCTTCCCAAAGGTTTATGAAAAGGCAAAATTCTGGAAGAGCCTTATTTCCTTAACGAATCCCTGTTATCCAAAATGTATTGTTACCCATTCATTAGCAAAACCAAAGATTTACAAGATCAAAAACCTCAAGGTAGAGTTGCTTCTAAGTGCTAACTCGCTGTCTATCCACAAGAGAAGAGATGCTGACAATTTTAATGGTTTGGATGCTGGGGATGTAGCAAAAATCATCATTTTGTTGCATGATTGTCTATTAGCTTTCTTTGTTTTCTTTTTCACAATATGGTGACATGTCTTTGATGTTTCATTTTCAAGGAGCTATTACAAATGCAGCAGCATGAGGGGATGCACTGCAAGGAAGCATGTGGAACGATGCTTGGAGGATCCTACCATGTTGGTTGTGACATATGAAGGGGACCATAACCACTCTAGAATTACATTTCAAGCACCAAATGTGATGATTCACTAGTAGAATGAAGCCAAGGAATTCTCACATTCCACGCTGGAACGGGTTATGTATTTAGCAAAATTCTTCTGCCCAAGCATGGAAATTATTGAGAATGTAATTGCTCTGTTCTTGTGGAATGATACTGTTTTGTTTTATGAAGCCCATTGAATTCATTCTCTTTTTTCATGCATATACCTCTTTTTTTCCCTGTAATGACACTTTTGGTAATTCAGACACACACATAAATGTTTTGTGGTAGTTGCTTGGATCTTGCTCTGCAGCCAATCCAGTAGGGCCATACTTGATGCTTTTGAATGAGCTTAACCCTTGAGAATTTCGAGTTCCCTGGTTTTAAGTTGCCGATCCCCCAAGCATAGATGAAAGAAAGTCCAGTTATAGCCAGCATAAATTTTCTTTCCAAACTGGCTCATGATCCTCTCATGTCTCCTAATTCCAACAATTTTAAGTTGAAGTACCAAACTCATTATAGACCTTTTCTGTCCATAGAAATTGCTTAGTGACTCTGTTTGTTCACCCAGATTTTTATATTGAACTGGACCTCTCCCAATGATAACATCTGCATTGGGTGCCACAATGGTCTCTGACCTTGAATTAAAACAAAAGGGAGCCTAACTTTTTCCTCATGCATTTTTTCCTAAGTTAAATTGTTAATTAAAAGGAATCAATGACAAAGCAGTAGATGACATACAAAGGGCTTGTTGTCCCTTTAGACAATCTTGATGGGCCTACTCTATTTTAAAGGATTAAACCATGGAACACAGCCGACCATTACCAACACCATATGAAGATTTTTTTATGAGATGTTAATTATTTGTTTGTCTATTTCATCAGTACCTACACTGTGAAGGATCATGACACCTGTATGATATGTGATGTTTGCTGAGAACTGGGCTAAACAGAGAATCCTTGTGTTCCCATTACCCACAATCTCTTTTGTGTAAGGGGTTAGGCCCAATGACTAACGAAGTAAAAGTTCCAAACATCAGGCCTGGACTTGTACAAACCCTCTAGAAGTATCATTTTGGAAATGCCTTTATGAGAAAGGAAAGATGATTCAAGACCCAAGAAGAAATCAATCAAAGAGATTAGATTTGGTAATGAGATTTGTGTACCCAATAAGAAAGGTTTACAATTTTTTCATCATGTGGGGGTGGTTTATCATTGAGTTACATCGGATTTAGTTGCCTTCTGATTGGATGTTTTTGTCATTGGATCCTCCAATATTTGTCCAAAAGAGTCCAGGACTTAAATCTTGGATTAAAGTTGGTTGAAGATCCTATGATCATTACATGCTACATTGTACTATTTAGTATACTTAATTGGCCCAATATTTTGTGATGTATGCCCAAATGGTCACCCAAGACATACCAAGTTTTTAGGTCGATGCATGAGTGGGTGATGAGTGGATACTCTTCCAAAGTTGGGCACCATCATGTGTTGTTTCTTCTCAGCCACTAGTGATGCTTGCTTAGTTGGGTAGTAGGTCTAATAATTTTTCAGTCTTGGGGGAGCCTTTTTTCGTTTAAGAGGGTTAATGGTGTTACAAATGGACCCCATATGGATCTCCATCATCCATGGCAGATGAAGAAGATTTCCATGGTCTAGAAAGCCTAACAACTTAGTTCATGATTATCCCTTGAAAGAGTTGTTATTTTTTCTTCTTCTTCTTCTTCTTTCAAATGCTATTATAAGCAGAGGGGAATCATCTATTAGTCATGATTTTCTTCATTTTATTATGGAACTACAAAGTGGGTTAGTTGCAGTGCTACAATATTTTGGTCTCACCCACTTTTGCAAGGTGTTTTGAATCATCTCTTTCCCTAATTAATAAAAGTTCTCAACATAGTTCCTTTTATTAAAATAATAGAGTGTGTGTTTGGGAGATTGGAATATCATAAAAGAATTAAAATCCCATTTCATTTTTCAGCCATTTTTATCTTTCGATGACTTATAAGAAATAATGATAAGATTTAAGAATTTATTCTTGTGGACGTACAACATGGTCATGTCACATGGTACCATAGTTCATCTTTATGTCACATGGTACCATAGCCGTATTTAGAACATTGAAATAAAGAATAAGATCAGGGATCAATTCCATTCATATTCATTAACGTACTTGAATGATTTGTTAAAATTGGAATAAAAATTAAATATTCATTTTTAAAGAAATCAAATCTTGCTTTTATTAGGACTTATGATTCAATTCAATTCTCATTCTTGTTCTCGTACAACAAACGCACCCTAAATAGAATATAAATTTAAAATTTATCCATAAAAATTAATTTAACAATAAAGAAAATAAATGAGTCAGCATTTCAAATGACATTTAATAATGAAATGGTTATGTTGTGGCTCAAGACCTACCTTGAAAGAGAATTTCCAACAAGGGAATGATTCCCTAAGCTGCCAATCAAGCAAAAGAAAAAATATATTGTACAGTACAAACAAAATGGCTTTTTCATGAGGTTCCATTTGTTCCAATTAATAATCATTTCCCCAATAGACAAGACAAGAATTTATCATCAATAATCTCTCCCTAATGTCTCATTTTCCATCATTTTAGTAGAAAATAACATACCAACAAAGCATATCTGCCACATTAATTGTTTGTGTTTGTAGCCAGTCCCTTTGATATCTCCTCACTGGTCAACTTCAAATTTACTTGCTCATTTTTCTAACAAGGCATAACCAACCACAAGAAATCTTATGGCTCATTTTCAAACTGGTCCACATTATATGACTCAAAGAAAGTCCAAGCAAAATTAAATTCGGGTTGAATCATATACTTTGTCTAGTTAAACAACAATTGGACGCAACATTTGTGAATTACAGTGTATTTGATAATGATTTTAAAAAATATTTTTAATTTTTTTAATATTAAATAATAAAGAAGATTCAAGTGTTGAAAATATGAGAATTATTTTCTAAAATTACTATCAAACAAGTTCTTAGTCAAATAGTGTAATTAACTTCAATACCATTATTTTTTTTTTCTTTTTAATGGATTTGAAAGTTTCATATAATCAAGTTCATTTGGTTTTGTCTAGATTTTTTTTTTTTGTTTTTATGTTTCAAGATAAAAAAAATTTATACAAAATATAATAACTCTTATACAAAAAATATGAATTTAATTTGTATTCTTAAAATTTTTGAGTTTTTTTTTTAAATTACTTCCTCACATTTTAAAAATTTTAAGTTTACTTTTCAAATATACAAAAATATGTTCCTACTTTTTGTATAAAAATTTACACATTTTGTTATGAATTTTTTATTTTTAAAAATAAAAGATAAAAAAAAAATGTAACTAAATTAAACAAAGATAAATTTGAGTTATGACTCATTGATTTGAAAAAATATATATAAAAAAAAATCTCAAATTTTATACATCAGTTTTACAACTTTATCTTTATCCATTTAAAAAATATTTTAAAATATATACACTTTTTCATAAATCAAATAATTATTTTCTAAAACAATCATTTTATTTAAGAATATTAAGTAAAATTATAAAAAATAATAATTTATCATTTTAAGTTAATAAAGGTATTTTATAAATAAATATGTTATAAATTTTTATTATATAACATAAGGTACAAATCATTTATAAAAAAAATACAAGATCTTCAAATAATAAATAAAATATTTTCTCATCCAGTTAATAATGATTTTAAATAAAAGTAGAAATAATTATTGAAAAAATATTTTTTAATCATTTATAATCAATGCAAATAAAAGGGTAACTATTGAATTTGTGAAAAAGTATATATATTTTAAAGTTAATGAAGATAGAATTGATCTATAAAATTTATTATTCTTATATATATATATATATATATTTAAATTAATGAGGTAAAACCCACTTTTCCCAAAAGTTTAACCCTAAATTATGTCCAAATTTCAACTAAAATCTTTTGTTGGAATTTTTCTTGTAAATAAATACAAAAATTCATGGAAGTAAAAATATTAGGGGGTGTCCTAATAAAGGTTTACATGGCTTGACTAATAATAATGAAGATAGCCATAGCTCGTAATTGGCTCACTAATAATAATCCTATCTCTTCTGAGTAGCATTGTATCATATCCCACATGGTCCAAATCTTAGTGATGTGTTTACATAATCTTGGTATTAACTCCTATACCTAATGTTTTAGGACCATTGGGATTTTATCACTCATCATGCCCAAGTGGCTAGTGGGACACACGTGGATTACCCATTTAATCAACCAAGACTTCTATTTGTTTCCTCCTTCAAAATTTGTTAAATTCTCTAATTTACTCCTCAATAGACAATATAATTAAATAATAATATTTCTTTATTTATTGTTTAAACTAACCCTTTAGCATGAGAAATGGGATGCAGAGCACCCTTAGATATGAGATAAATGAAAGAATTTCGAGTTAAATAGGTATTTCAGTTAAATAAAATATAAGTGTTTGTTTGATAATTATATTTTATAATAATTTTTTATTTTATAGAACAAAAAAATAAGGGAAAATAAAAAAAAAATTGAGAAAATAAAAGTGTTTTTAGAAAATATTTTTAAAATTTTTTTTAGTTATTTTCTGTTAATTATTTTAAAAAATAATTATACAAATATGTAAAATAATTAAAAATAAAATTTATACATAAAAATTATATTTTAAAATATCAAAAATATTTCACATTTTCAAATAGTTTTATTTTATAAAACATCATAAAATTATTTTAAATAATTACTTTAAACTGTTGTAAAAAATTATTTGATAATTTAATATTTTTTTCAAATTAGTTTAAGATCGTATTTTGAAAATGTAATTTTCGTACAAATTTAGAAATTATAATTTTAAAGTATGGTTTTAAATGTAGGCTAAACTCGTGATTTGAAAATATGATTTTTAAATTTGTATTAAAATTATAATTTTAAAATATGATTTCACCCAAATTAAAAAAGAAAAAAGAAAAAAAGACAGCAACAAAAATAAGCATGAAAGAGAATGATTGGTTTGGAATAAATGTTTTAAAACAGGCTCAAATGTATATTTTTATGGGTAAAATGGTCATTTCCAAGAAAAACTCCAAATTGAAGGATAATGTGAGAGAAGATAGATTAAGAAGAGGGGGGCAGCTGAAACATGACTTGTCCAAGAAAATGCAGAACAGAAGTTGGTGTTTCCGAAAATAAACAAAAAAAAAAAAAAAGGAGTTGCGAAGACATAGACAAGACAGCTGTTAATCAGAGGCAAACGTCTGATTTTAATGTACAAACCATAGCCAATTGCCCAATCCCATCAGTGCCATTGCCATGGACATATCTGTAATATATTTTCTTATATTAAAATATGTCGACCAATTAAAAATATAAATAAAATAAAATAAAATAAGAAAATGGGTGTTTGGGGCAGAGGAAGGATGGGGAAAGTGGGGACAACCAGATCTCAACTCTATCCTGAGCGAAGATCCCAATCCCCCAATGTGTACCAACCAAACAGAACCCCTATTCTGCACCCCCAACCCCCCCCGCCCTTTAGGTTTCGGGTACCCTACCCTACGCTACTCTTAACACTGCCCTACGCCTTGGCCCTCCCCTTCTTATCTCTCCATCCTGCCCTTCCGCAGCTTGCACCCTTGGCTTTGTCAACACTCAACAGGGCATGTCAAATAAAATTGAGTGCGTTGGAAATCTTAAAAAATAGGAAAATGCTAAGATATTCAATATTTCCAATCAAATAAAACATCTGCACCATTAAATATAGATCGTCGATTAAGGACACAAATAAATAAGAAAAAAATATATTTCTAATATAAAAAAATACAGTGATTTTATTACAATAATAATATTCATATTTTATCAAAAAATCATTAATACAAATTTATTTTTAATTACAAAATTACTTTTTACTTTTGCTAGGACTCGAATGAAATTTAATTAATACTCTTATAAATTGAATTTAAAATTTCCTTTCACATAATCAAAATATGAAAATTATTTTTAAAAACAAACATGATCGATTTACATGTGGATTGTGTGCTCGTTTACTTTAACTAACCGTTGATAACAATTTTTAAAATGATTGTTTGGATTATTTTTAGCGTGACAAAATCGTTGTATAATTATTTTGACATATAATAATGTTTGTACATTAAGTTGGTCAATAAATCATACCAATTATTGTTGGTGGGTCATGTCATAACTTATCCATTCAACTAAATAAGTCAATGTAAACCTAATACAAATTATTGATTAAAAATATTAATGTAAGCATAACCTAATTATTAAACATTTAATATATTATATGATCAATTTAATAATCAAATCAAATTAGGTATTATTTTAATTAATCAAATTTTATTCAAAATTAATTTTTAAATGAATAAAATATAAATTAATTTATATAAAATTATATAAGTTTTAAATCATATTACCCGCTAAGAATAATATTCGAAACTTTCAAAATTTAAAGTACTTATACCAATCATTATTTTAAATAAAAAATATTTCAAAAAATATTTTAGTATTGATTAAAACAACTTCTAGTAGAATCTAAATGATTGAACTAAAATATCATCAAATAATCCAAAAAAATGTCTTATTTTGTTATCAGTGTCTTATGTAAAGTACATGGTATGTAGGTAGAAAGGGGTTTAAAAAAGAGGAACGTGATTAAAGTTTCAATTTAAAAAAGAAAAACAAAGGATGATAAAGGTGTAGCCACACAACACTTGAAAGGGCCAACAACAACACTGAAAGTGGACAGATCGAAGCTGTCAGTAATTTAATCACCTTCCCAACTAATGGATTTAAAATCAACATATTCATCTTATTAAAATCATTTGAATTTTTGTATTCATGAAAGGAAACATTGAATCGAGAAAGAATATTTTTGTCACGCTAAAAAAAGTATATTATAAATTATTTTTGTTGTAACAACTGTAGGTTATAATAATATTAAAAATACTATAGGTTTAAAAGGTATGGAAATGTAACGTCCGTCTCATGCCAATGCCATTAGTGCGGGATGGGGGGTGGGTCTCGGAAAATAGGGGTAAAATGGTAATTTGGGAAGGTGGTCCAAAATTGGAGGACTGGAGAGAGTGTGTCGGAGATGTCTGCCGCTAGAGAGCCAAGTAGATTTTGTGAGAGTACGAAAGTGGAGGTGCAGCTGAGCAGCATGATGCGTCAAGTACTTGAGGCCCGTAACGCCGCCACGTCACTCCGCGTGAAAAAATGGACCCTTGCACCCTGTGTGATCTCCACGTGTCTCTCTCTCTCTCTCTCTCTCTTCACTTCTTCACTGCTGCTATGTCGTTTTGACGGGACCCACCCGACACCCCAACTCTCCTTGTTTGCATCCTCCACTATTTTCCATTTCTTTTTCCGTTTTTTGGTGCATTGTTTATGAAACAGATTCAAACAATCCACGTCAGTTCGGTGGTTGTGGGTGTTGCACTTAGACGCCAAGTTTGGCTGTTAGGCTCTGCTAACCTTTCTAACCGCCATTTTAACGGCTAACGGTCTGTACAAAATATCGAAAATCCCTCGATTACAGAAGCATTCCTGATCTAGGCACAACAATGGCAAAATCTCCTGAGATAAAGCATGTCAAAAATGGTGAGAATTTTTAGCATGAAGCAAAGGAGAGGCAGGCAAAATATGCACAACCATGGCAAAATCTCCTGAGATAAAACATGTCAAAAATGGTGAGAATTTTTGGCATAAAGAAAAGGAGAGGCACGTAAAACTGAAAAGAATATGCAGTGAAAGTGATGTGTCGTCTCTCCACCATAGGTCCATTATCAAATATGGATGGTGCCACAGCCTAGGCTCATGTAGGTTTTAATTAGGTACCCTTTTGGAAAGGATTATCTTTTAGAAAATATCTCGATACGAAGTACGAACTTATATGGGAAAAAATAAAAAGTTGTATTAATTTACCATAAGTGGCTTATCATCAACCTTATGGTAGGAGTATCCACAGAGATTCTGCTTATTATGGGTTATGAAAATCTTTACGCAAACCTAGTAAGATCTTCTGATAGAAAAAGGAAAATATCTGGGGCTTTGATTTGGACACTATTATTTTGTAAAGTTGAGGTATAGGGTCCGCAAATCAAGATAAGGGCTAAAAGTTTTAGAACTGCGGCTTAAGCTTACACTAAACTAACAGACATTTATCGAATCTTCATAAAGTCGGCCAACAATGTAAGTTAGAGCTCATTTCCCCAAAAAAAAAAATTAAATAAAAAAAAAACTTTAATATATGTATATATAATATACATTAATATGTCCATATTTTTTTTCCTAAGTTTATGAGTATTTAAAAGTGTGACATTAACATGTATAAAATCTTAACTATGTGTCCATTTATGTCAAATAAGTAAATTTAATATTTTTAATGCTATCACCTTCCTTCTTTGGAGGATTTTCTTTTAACTTGGTCATAATGCCTAAAAGGGAAAAAGAACCTCAACTTTTTAAAATTAGTATTATCCTTATTTTTTTAAAAATAATTTAAAATATATGTATTTTTTAATAAGTCATATAATTATTTCTCAAAATACCATTTTTACTTATTATATCATCAATACCAATAAATATTTTATTTTCTTTCAGATATTATTATTATTATTATTAGTGATAGTATGAGGTGATATTTGTTTTTTAATTGAATATAAAAGTCAAAATATTTGGTTTTTTTTATTCAGCTAAAAGTAACTTATCGATATCGTCCAATATAATTAAAGTGAACTTATTATTAATAAGTTTAGTTTAGTTATGTTAAATAATATCGACATGTTACTTTTAATTTAATATAAAAAATTAAATATTTTGATTTTTTTTATTCAACCAAAAAATAAACATCACCTTAATCATAATCGGATTTAATCTTTTATATAAGATTTCGAATAAAAATGAACCGTTAACATTAGGTTATATAAACATTTAGATGTTTTACCCCCGAAATAAATTTCATATTATGTCATCCCTGAGTTTCCTTTATTTTATTTGATTGTCAACCGAATATAAATGTGTATTATTATATATGTTATTTTATTTGACGTTGGGTGGTATGTAAAGGTCACCAAAATAAACACTGCCTTAGGCTCTCACTGATAGCTAAAATAAATAAATGAATTAAAAAAAAAAAAAAGTGTGCCTTAAAAAGGATGGCGCCCCATGAGTGAGAAGGGAGAGTGGCCCAAAAGGGTGTCCCAATCCGAGGTGTATATGAAGTCAAAAATGTGTTGCATATATTTGTCATTACCCTGCCGTAGAAGTAATAAAGTTAGGCAGGTGCCCTTAGCTATTCACTTCGAGATAGGATATTTCGGTTATAGAGAAGGAAAGGTTTGGAAGTTGCCCACAGAATATTGCTCTAAAGATTTGAAAGCAACCTATTATACACACCAAGATAGGCAGATGCCCACATTCTCCATTTCTCCTTCAATCCCTTTTTTGTTTTTCTTTTTTCTTTTTTCTGTTTCTGCACTTTATAATATATACCATCATACCCCCATCTTCTTTTATTTTAGAATTACTTTTCCAAATAACAAATATTTTAAATTATTTCTAAGTTTTTTTATAAAAATATCAAAATTATATTTGATTTTCATAAAATACTTAAAAAAAAGATTAAAAAAACGAAAAAAAAATCAAATATAATTAAAATTTTATATATTTTTTAATTATTTAATTTGTATATAAAAGAAATATTTGGGAATAAATTTAAAATAATATATAAAAAAATTTATTAATTTTAAATTTATTTTTTATTTTTCTTTCACTTTTTCTTATCCGGGCAACCAAACATACCATTAGGTGTCCACGAGGCTGTCCTCTCTCTGAATTTCTGTTTTATTAGCTCATGATGGACTTGCAGTTATCAAATTTGGTAGTCCCATTATTTTCCTTTGTCCATTCTGAGATCTTCATCACACTTTTGGTTACATTCCATAATTCCACTTGCATCTTGCCTGCTTGCTCTTTTTTAGGCTTGATTTGTTTGGGTTTTTTTTTTTTTCCTCAAACTTTTGGATAAATAGGGTCTCTTTGAAAGCATTTTAGAAAACAATTATCAATAAAGAGTTTTTGACAACGGTTTTAAACAATTCTAAAATATTTTTTAAAATAATTTTTTTAATTATTTATTGTATTTAACTATTTTTTAAAATATAAATTTAATCTGTCATGTTTTTATTATTTCAATTATTTTTCTTATTTATATAATTATTTTTTAAAAACACAATTCCAAAAATAAAAATAATTAGAATATATTATTATAAAACACATTATTTTCAAAATACTTTTCTCTATTAAAAAATTATCAAATATATTTCTCAAAACAGTTATCAAACAAACTCTCTTTAACTTCTAATATGTGTATATCAACATCACAACACATAATATCATAAAAAATTTCTCAAAGTATTGGATAGTGGGATCATAATTGTTTTTTTATTGGAAATCTCTAAAAGTATTTGTTAAAATAAATAAATAAATCCCACTTGCACAAGTTTTTAAATCCATAATGCATATCTTGAGTAGTTTTGATTGCTTTTAACAACATGTTAAAGTAATTAATTCTACATTTTTCACTTCGGTAATAGCAATTTTTTAAAAGTGAAATCAATAAGATGATTTAATTTTGAAGAAATCAAAATTATTTTTTAAGTTTAACAAGAACTTCAATTCCAATTTGATTAATTTTATTTAACGAGTTTATAATTTTAACAATAAATCAATAACTTAATGTGAAAGTTATGAAATATTATTTTTTATAAAATACGATTTATATGTAAAAAAGTTTTTTATATTCAATAATCTTTTTACAAAACTATCACGTTTTATTTTTTACATTCAATTAAAAGTAATTTATTGATATCAACCGATATAATTAAAATAAACTTATTATTAATATGTTCATATATTGATAAATGTTACTATAGTACTTTTAATTGAAAACAAAAAATTAAATATTTTGACTTTTTATATTCAATCAAAATAACAGACATCACCTAAATCATTACAAAATAAAAAATATATGTAAAACCCGAGAAAGAAAGAAGATGATTAGAATAACATTTTAATCCGTTAGAGGAATAAAAAATTGAGTTGATGATGGTAATAGCACATTAAAAAGGGAAGAACACAAAAGCTAATATCATACTAATTTCCTACCAAAGATAAGTTAAAAAATTAAGGCAATTTTTAGAAGTAATGATGGGATGGTGTTACTTTCAAAGAAGTTAAGTGGTGGATGATAACTCCAATTGTTACCAAATCGGAGTTAAAAATTTAAAATATCCAAATCATGCCTTACTTTGATGATGCTACCCACATAGTTTACCAATGCCCCACGATTTTCTTTTCCTTTCATTATATTAATATTTGTGTAGTTTATGCCAAACAACATCATCCTTATGTTCATGTCTCTATGTCTCTTTTGGTTTATTATTTTAATTCTATATATGATCTCGTACATTGAGAAATAAAAAAATTGTTAATATATTTAAAATAATTATTTATTTACAAAACACGGTTTGAATTCATCCTAATTTATTAAATTAATTCAATTAAAATAATAAATAAGCTATTATTGTGGCAATAATTCTTTTTTTTTTATATTATTTTTAATTTTTTTATGGCGAGTATTCATCATTCAAATTTTAAATAGAAATTTATTTATTTTTAAATTGTATTTATAATTAGAAAGAACAAATAGTCAAATAAATAAATTAGTTTTTTATGGAATGAAAAATTAGATCATAAATAAATGAGTCCATTAGCATGACTAAACTGACAAAGGACAGTCCAACACCTGGCTTAGCAAAACGACGTCGTATAATAGGGAAGGGTAGGGGGCCTCGTGATTCCGCCTTTTGTTGTTTTTAACCTTTTTACGATCCTCTCTTTCCCTCTCTCTTATCGAAGAGATTTCCCATCGCTCTCGTTTCTCTCTCTCTTAATTCTTGTGCAGTGAGCCTTTCTCCCTCTATCTCTGTCTCTAAATGTATGTGTATAAATGTATATCTATATATAGCCCTCCTTCTCCCTCCCTCTCTTCTCTCTCTGATCATCATAACCGTCGTCTTCCTTGTGTTCCTCTATCTGAGAGCAACCCTGTTGTTCACCTTAGACAGACTCGGAAGAGGAGAGGGAGCTTTGTTGTTTCTCTCTCTGCTACAATGTCGGCTTGCAAAGACCAAGATCCTCGTATCCATGGCATCAAAACTAAGATTCGCGTAGTCCCCAATTTTCCCAAACCAGGTTTTTCATCAAGTGATCGTCCTTTCTTTTTTGTTGCTCTGTTCGGTTCCCTGGTAAATGCTGGGGAACTGAAGAAATCGAAGTTTTTGAGTGCTGGGTTTTTGTTGTTTTACAACCCCAGAAAGCAAAAGCCTACACTGAGCTCAGCCATGACTCGTACAACTACAAGTCATGGGATTCAAAATTTTATTTTCCGTTGGTTTCTTTTGTTTTCCCGGGCGTTCTTGAAAACCGAACATAGTTTTTGTTTTTTGTGCATGTTTGTTGATGGTGGGAATGGCAGGGATTATGTTTCAAGACATAACGACTCTGCTACTTGATCCGAAGGCGTTTAAGGATACAATTGATTTGTTCGTGGAGAGGTACAAGGGCAAAAATATTTCCGTTGTTGCAGGTGAATACTGATCCTTGATTGATCCAGTTATTGAGAGATGTGATCGAGAATGATTTAGGGGTCGCTTTTTTTACTCCACAAAGCTTTTCAATAACTTTTATTAGTGTAATTAGTTTCAATGTATGGTGGGGTCCGAAAAGTAGGCCTGAAGGTGCAGAAATGCTCGATTTCATAAGTTTCTGATTTCCTTTTTGAATGCTTTTGGTAGACATTTTGGAAGTGACTGTGTGTTTGGAGTGATTTTCTGTTTGACTATGAGGATTGGTAGTGGGGGGTGTGTCATTGATTGCTCTTGGTGAAGATTTTTGAGCGGCTCAGAGATGAGCTTTCTTTGGGCATGTGCTCCGATCCGATTTGGGTGGATGGTGTGGTTGGTGATGGATGCCCACATTGGCGAAGGTGGACCACCACCCGCGTGGGTTGATTTTTCTGGGTCCTTTTATTGTGGACTTCCACATTTCACTGTTATTGGACTTGATTTGGAGCCTCAATTTTATTCGCTTTCTCTGCTGTGGGTTTGTTTTTCTTGGTTTCTGTTTAGATTTGGGTTTCATTGTGCTTCGAAGACAATGAATTATCGAGTTCCCTGTCATAGGATTTGTCTATTTTCTCTCTTTCTTCTTTTTCCTTTTTTAATTTTTTAATTTTTTTTTATGGGCTGTCATTTGGTGCTTTTCTTGGATTGGATATATTCAGCTTCTAGAAATCTCTACCTATGCTGCTCTGCCAAAAAGTACTGAACAGTATGGTTCCCATTCTTGTATTCCCAGTTAACTTCTTACACTTAGGGAAGCAATTGATGGGAATTAGAGAAGTTAAGAAACTAGAGCCTCCGGAATGGCTGAATTCATCACAGTCAATTCAGTTTACAGCCTAAATGATTGGTTGGGTTGTTAATATATTGATGGGATACACATGATGTGCTTTATCACATCCATACCCTATTCTAATGCCCTATATTACGGTTAATATTCCCACAGGCTCATGGGGAGTTAAAAGGCTTCTATCATTTTTTAGGGGCCATGCTTTGATTTTTTGTAAAAAATTTTGTTAAACAATGATTAGTTTCAACATCAGCTATGTGGTAACCTTGTCCTCATGTTTGTCCATTAGAATGTCTCTTTATGTGGTGATGTGGACATTTGCTGTCTTCTTTTTTTATGA
The DNA here is from genome assembly GCF_004353265.1 of Vitis riparia. Taxonomy (NCBI): domain Eukaryota; kingdom Viridiplantae; phylum Streptophyta; class Magnoliopsida; order Vitales; family Vitaceae; genus Vitis; species Vitis riparia. The sequence goes on along the minus strand of NC_048432.1, from coordinate 14,322,017 downwards.
GAACCTCTATACCTACTTGGAATCTTCTCTAGCAAAGTATATTTTCATGTGGATAAGTTACAGAGTTGTTCTTTGGGGGATAAGGATCAGCATGTTCTTCGCAATTGTCTTTTCAGTTGATGTTCTCCAATGGAGTAGGTGCATGTGCAAATAAGGTTTTGCTCATTAGAAAACCCAATTAACTTGCTGCAACACAGGAAAGGTTTGGAAGGTGGGGCCTGTGGAAGTCCTGGTCCTTAAGCTTGGAACCATCACATGTGACATGGTATGGAGAGGTTTTGTGCCATTATTTACCAATCCTTGTATCATTTTAATGTCCTTTACCAAAAAGGCAGTTGCTAGTTTTTAACGTTTCTTTTAGTAAGTCCTACCATTATCTTCAAAATAATGTGTTTTGTTAGTCTTTTACACCTTTCCAAACATTTTCCATATTTCTTTAGTATGAATGAATGTGCCTTCTCGACCCTGTTTCAGAGACTACTTCCAGACCCAGTTCAGAGACTATTGTGAAATTTGATAGCATTTCCTTTATTGTAACTCTAGTGCTCGCTTTTCCTTGTGAAAAATATCCTGTATCCGTATTCTTGACAAAATGTTGCTTACGGTTGCAACTTTTTCCATTTACTGCTATTCTTTGACAAAATGTTCTGTATCTGTATTCTTGACAATCGTGTAAACTTGACTAAGATCTTTGCATCCTAAAAAATAGCTTCATACATCGAGGCTTGGTCAAACAGGGTTTTCTTTATTTTTTTTATCTTCACACTCAAGCTGTTAGTTAGGATTCTCGGAGTTCCTTAAATATTAAGATGTGAGTTGTGATAGAATATCATTTTGGTGAATTGGACCAAATTAAGGTGTGTAGCTCTTATTATATAGTATCATTTTTTCATTACTGAGGGAGGGCTGAGTTTTGATATGGCAATACCTTCTTTGATTCGCCATCCAATCTTTCCTCATTGATGTTGATTGTTTTCAGTAAACATGTGTGGTCTTTGATCCTGCTAGAGTATTGATTGGACTTTAAGGTCTCTGTACAAGCTATAGATTTCTGTTACTTCGTGTTTTCAAAGTGGAGTTTGCTTTGATTTTGTAGGCATAGAAGCACGGGGTTTCATATTTGGTCCCCCCATTGCATTGGCGATTGGAGCTAAGTTTGTACCCTTGAGAAAACCAAGAAAGCTGCCTGGTATTTTTCATCTATCTTTAATCGCGATTTGCAGTTGTATAAATTCATTTATGTTTCAGACTTAGTTTGGAATATGATATAATAATTGCACTGCTGATTCATGTCAAATGATGTTTGTATTGGTAATGCCAGTTTGATTCATTGCATTGCTCTCAATTCCATCTTGAAAGAACCATTTATGTTGTTGTTTTATCATTCATTCTTATCATTTTTCTTGCACACTCAAGAGAGCAATTATACAATCATGCTCTTTGTATTAAAGTGTTAAAGCTTTATTTTGTGCTCTCTTGTGAAGAAAAATGTAATGCCAATTGTGAGTGTTTGCCTATATCAGAGTGCTACTTGCTGATATAATTACTGACAATTGATACAAGTAATTAACTTCTAAATCTCTGACTGTTGTCAACTTTTAAAATATCAATTCTAAAGATGCAATGGCTAATTTGTTGCTTCATTTTCTTGCTTTCAATCTTACAAGTTGTGCTATAATGACAGGTGAAGTTATTTCTGAAGAGTATATTTTGGAATATGGAAGGGACTGCCTTGAGATGCATGTTGGAGCAGTTGAGCCTGGTGATCGTGCTTTGGTAGTTGATGATCTAATTGCTACTGGTGGCACTCTTTGTGCAGCTATGAATTTACTTGGTAATCATTTTGTAAAATTTGAATACTAGCTGTGTGTCCAAATATTTTGATCCACTGGTTCTTTTGATTATGCTGGTGTTTTTCTCTTTTACATTGAGGTTTATCCTAGTTACTTCTATTAGTGGAAAGAATAGTACTACAACTTCATCATGGTTGCAAAAAATATATGATATAACATGATTTGCTATAAATTTTACTCTCAAATATCAAAGATGTGTAATTTAATTCAGGTGGCTGTTTTATTTTCTGAGTTCAAGGTTTTGTATTTCTTTATGATAATGCATCCAATGTTATGAAGCATTAGTAGTTAGAAGCACAAAGGTTGGCACACTATTATTTTTTCTGGGAAACCTTCTGTATTTCATGCTCTTAGAACTCCAACTTTTTTATGTTGATTAATTACTGGGAATTGCATGGCCTTGTTCACTTATATTCGATATTCATTTTCATTGAAAATGCACTCTATATTTGTGTCATCATTGGATATGATTGTTATCATTGTGTTGGTTATTTAGTAACTATTTATTACATACCATATTGTTTCTCAGAGCGTGTTGGAGCAGAAGTAGTTGAATGTGCATGCGTAATTGAATTACCAGATTTAAAGGTTTGTTCTATTTTAACTTTTGAATTGTTCTTTAATGTAAATGCTACTTTGAGACTTTTTTTAAGTATTGTTGATATCAAACTATCAAATGATTAATATGGTTTACACGTTGTGTTCTGTGTTCTCTGAATGCACTTCTTAGTTGCCACTGTCTTGTTGATCTTGTTCATCACTCTTTTATCTGTTTCCAAAAAAATTTATTTGTGCCATCTAGTTTTTTGTATTTTCCTTAATGCTGTTGACTTCATAAATGCAAATGCTCAGCTAAACTTTATAGTTCTGAGTACATTTTGCCCATAGAAAAACTTAGTGGTGTAGCCGAAGAGGAGGCATAATACCCAGGAAGAATATGAAGGAGGGCAAACTCAATTTCATTGAGCAATAAAGCAATCTATACTCTTATCAGTTTCTGAAGACTACCGTTCAATTACTTTTAGTGTCTTAACTTGACTTTTTCCTCTCATTTTCTGCATTAGATGCCTTGTATTAAAGTTTAAAACACAATCTTTATGCACCGTAATGGGATACCAATGAGAATATTATCTATGCTAAACCAGCAGAATAAGTTATCTGGTGAAGTCAGATGATCAAAATCAACAACCAAACATCCTATTATTATTATTATTATTATTATTATTATTATTATTATTTTGATAACCGAGGAACCTTCCATTGCCAAGCCATTAAGACTCTACATGGAGACCCAAACCTTGGGGTGTTGACCATGCCCACAACAACCAACACCGTTAAATCAGGGTGTTACCAGGAATAGAGATTCGAACTTGGGACAATGTGCCTCTTACTAGGACCGCACGTCCCAACTTTCGCCTTGACCAACTAGGCCTACCCTAGTGGGCTAACATCCTATTTTTATTATTGACACCTATTGTATGATCAATATTCGTGTCTTGTTTCCCATTCGTCTATTTCCTATTATCTATATTTAGCACCCTATTCTCTTCAAGGTCTTGCAAGTTCTATTAGAGTATCAATGAAAATTATGAATCTGGGTAGCTTCTAGATACACTTTAAAAAATAGAAGTGGTAGCAGGGTCCATTCAGCTATTGTGCAAATGCTTGTGTAATGATGGTTTACTGTAAAATTCTGAGCCCCTTTAATAGGATCAGATCCCTTGTAAGTGTTTCTGAATTTGAAAATAGTGCTGAAAGAAACCTGGTGCCAAGGTTTGAATATTGCGAACTTCATCCAACTGAGATTTATGTGGAGACTGCTTGGCCACAAATATTTTTGTCTCTACTAGAAAGGCAGTTTATTCATCTCTGCTTTTAAGATTTTACATCAGAGAGTACGATATTCTGTTTGATACTAAGTTCTTATGCAAATAAAATCTCCTGTCTGATCATTAAATTGAGGGTATGCAGCGTATGCTACTGTGGATTTTTTCTGCTTGTCTCTTGACTAATAATCTATACTAGTTATAATATATCCATTTTTCTTATGGGGTTTGGGTTTTGGTGTGTGGGTATTGCAGGGTCGTGACCGATTGAATGGCAAGCCATTATACATACTAGTTGAGTACCATTGAATCGAGGGGGTGATGCTGATACAATTCTACTGCAATGTTGCAGCATTAGGAACTGTACATTAGAGGGATATCATTGGCTACTAGTCATTGGAGTCTTTTCAATTTTCTCCCCTTTGCTTGTCTTTAGTGAATTTTGATGAACTTTGTTGGTTGAGACCCTTTATTTTCCCTAAATTAGCACAGGTACATTTAATTTATGCAAAGGGCTTGAATTTGAGAAATGCTTATTAAGAATTTCTCATTCTTTTTCCTCCAGTATGAATTCCTCTGGCCCATGATGTTTGCCACCAGTTTATTAGCCCATCAATCCATCCAGGAAAGAGGCTCAAATGACCTTGATGTTCAACCCAAATGATAGGTCATTTGTCTACTGGGAAATGAAATGTCGTGGTTTCCCGGCGGGAAACACGTAATCGGGCATTGGGGTTGCTGTATGAAACACATTATGGCCTGTGTCTGGCTGCCGGAGGAGATTCTTCAATCCTACAGATGTTCAAAACTTGACTCGTAGGCTTTTAGATGTTGAGCAATGAGTTTGTGACGGAAGATAATTAAATTCTTGGATGGACCCAAAATACAGAAAGTGGAGTAAGAAACCATAAAACTTGACAAGCTTAGTTGAATGAATGGGACACCAGAGAGAAAGAGACAACACACCCATCCATCCATTAATCTCTCATCTTCCTACATGCTTTGAAGTTTGAACTCTCTCTTAAGGAAACGCAAACCCTCTTTGTCGCCCATCTAGCTGCGTGACTTGCGCCCTACTTCCTCACTAACCTCCCTCCCACCTTTGAGGCCACACTTCACCTTCTTTCTATTTGCTCTTCATATAGATTTCTATCATATATAGTTTTCCGACTCCATAAAAACAATAAACGGTCATTCAACATCTTCCCATATCTGAACTATATAGTCATTTTGTTGTAATACTCAATATTTTAATCTGACAATACTTGCAAATATGAAAATACGTTACTCTAATGGCTGTCTCCATAAATACAAAAGTTGACTAAATAAAAAAACTATTTAATGTCAATAAAATACGCTTAATATTATAATGACATCACATCTGTTTCAATTCAAACCTAAAACCAATCAATTTTGTAAGTATTGATAACGATTCAATATTATTTTTGACGTTATTGAAACTTTCAAATTTCTATACCAAATTATCGATTTCCCATTGAATATCCTTCTTTAATTGATTTGATTGAATTTGAATTTTAAACTGGCAGCCATTGTCTTGACCGTTAACCCCCCCTTTCCCATGAAAAAGAAAAAAAAAAAAGAAAAAAGAGCAGTATAAGAATCCAACAAAAATACTTCCTCTTTTTTTGTTTTTTTTCGTTTCCTTTTCTTTGTAAACCTAACAATGAAGAAATATCCATAACGGGAATTATGGATTTTCATCGAGCAATGCTCACTGGCCCGCCAGAACATTTCAGCCGTTGGATTTTCATCAAGATTGGTAAAAATCATAGAAAGATGAAGGACTGTAACATTGAACAGAACCCATGGGGTTCAGGGGACCATTGCATTCATACGTCACTGTTTCAGTACACACCCCAACATTCAACAAATACGTCTACAAAATTTTGTTTTCAAGAAACAAAATGACAAAACAGATAAAATGAAAGCATTTATCAATCCAATTTTTCTCATAATCACAAAATAAATGGGCCCAACATCGGAAAACCAAAAAAAATATTGAAGAGAAAAGGAGAAGAAAGAGAAATTGGTGTGATAAATGCAGCAAAGTTAATAGTTTTTTTTTTTTTTTTTCCAAATGTATTTTTACAATTTATAGATGATAAGAAAGCATGGTAACACTGCACGAGGATCAAACACTAGTAACTCGCCATTATCCCCACTCACCGAGTCAAAACCGACTCGGCCCTCCAACAACGAGTCCAATCCGATTTGCTTCGAGACCCGGCCTGCTATGACCCGGCAAACCAACATGGCCCTCCGACCTCTCCCACCACCGCCGCTCTCGTGGGCCCCGCCGCTGCCGGAAAATGTGCAAATGGCCGAGCCCTTCCCTCCCGGAAACACCCATGCGGCAGCGCCGCCGTCGTAGACCCCTCCGGAGGTGGGCCCCAAGCAGTGGAACCTCATCACCTCGTTCCCATCCGCCACGCATCGCGCGTCGTCCTCCCACGTGCCACCGCCAGAACCCGCCCGAGATTTCACCATCTCCCGATACTCCTCGAAGCGGGTCACTGTTCTTGGCAAGTTCTGCACCTTGAATATCATCTCGATCCGACCCGAGAACGCCTTAGGCGACCAACTTGTGTGGAAGATTATCTCCACCACATTCCTCGAAGGGTGCCCCTCCGGCATCTCCGTCAGCGCCGGAAAGAAAGGGGCCGCCGGTCGCGCAGGCCGAGCAGACACACTCTGACGAGCCCGGCTCACTGGAGCAGAACCCGGTTCAGGCTTGGGCGACCGCTGATGTCTGGAACTACTGGGCTGTTTCGGCGCCGGGGGCTTGGATTTTCTGGGCTTGTGCTTAGTCGTCTCGATCACGTCTTTAAGGCTCTGAACACCCTTTCTGCAACTAGCACCGGGTATGAGGTTCTTGGGATTGGGGTGGTATACGTCCTCAAAAGCTTTGGATTTGCACTGTAACGACTTGACCCAGTGAGCCGCCATTGACGGACTCAATGAGAGCTTCAGTTTCTCTCTCCGCAGCTCTCAGTTTCTCTCTCTTAAGCTGGGTATGGTTTGGATCATATTTGGTTTTTTGGCTGGAAAAGAATGGAAGAGAAAAGAGATGGCGCGATAATAAATGAGTCCATTCACGACTCGTACCATATTACGTAAATACCCTTCTGAACCTTGACAAATTACCCACGTGGATTCTGTCCGGTTCAAAAAAAAAACAAAATTTATTTATTTAAGGAAACAAATTTTGATCAGTAAAATTCGAAAATTTGATATGGTATTTATGGTCCTACCGTTTTACATAATAGGACATGAGACATAACTCATCATTAGCTTCTGTTTTTGTTGGTGACAAATACATTAAATAAATACAGCATTGGCCCTTGTGGCCGTTCATGTTACACCATTCTTTTATTAAGAATTTTGAAAATTACAGCCTTGCTCTGTATTACCTTTTTTTTCATGGCACTGTTTAGAAAAAGGGACATGACCCAAGGGGTATTTATTTCATATGGGGTGGGGGGCAAAGCTCAATTTGCATTAACTATAGAGTTGGTAAAAACTTTGAGTGAAGTCATTTTCTAATAAAAAGCATGTCCTGCCATCTAACATGGGAAAGTTTCCCTTGGAAACAAAGCAACAATTACTAGACTTGAGAGTTATTGCCTGATTGTGAGACTGAAGTTTCATTAGAACATGAAAACTCATGGATGGACCCTTGTTTTTCTCCCCCACCTCCTCCTTTGTGTGTTCTCATTCATCTTACTGACACAGAGCCACGGTGGAGGTTGACCCCCTCCCCCTCCCCCTCCCCCCCCCCCCACCCACCTCATACTCACCATGTTCCTTGCCATTTCCATGCTTTTCCCATGTGCTTGCTCTCCTCCGCATTCCCTTTTACATTTCTTCGTTTTTTTCCAATTGCAAACAGAGTCTTATTTCTCAGTGATGTACCCGTTTGTTATGGGGCATTCCAGACATTTCCCTGGGGACACCTTTTTTTTTTTATTTTTTCTTTCTTTTAATATTAGGTTTTTGAAATGGATGTGGCACCATCCAAGAAAAGAAAGGGAACAAAAAGAATAGAAAGATGGAAGACATGAGGGTGGAATCTTTCATAGGAGTTTGAAGTGAAACGGGTGGGAATAGAAGAATAGAAAGAGAATGGAAACTGGCAGGGAAAGCATCTAATTTTATTTTTTATTTTCCCTATATTTAAAAATAATAATAGAAATTAAAGCACTGAAATTTAAACAATACTAGTTCTAGTAAAACGACAGTTTTCCTTCCACTTGTCTTTTATTTTATCCCTGAACATCCACTACAACCCATTACAGGTAGTAAGTCCGTAATCACAGAGTTCGGTGTATTCATTGGGAGAATGGCCTCCATTCTCAGTAGGAGCCGACAGCATTGAGATTTGCAAACCCCCCCAACATCATTTTTTTAAACGTTCTGTGAGTGGGTGTTTTTTCTTTCACACCAAACACCAAGAACAGAGAGAGCACTGAAAAAGACCTAGAGGTGCTTTGAGGTGGGCGAAGGGGCTCCTCAGTCCTCACCTCTTTTGATGATAGGGAAAATTTTGAATTGGTATGAGGCGGAGGTGAATGTGGATTTTTATTTATTTTTTTGCACAAGTGTGTGTGGGTGGTGTGGAGCTTTGCCAGCCTTTGACTCCTTAGCCTCAGGCCTGTGGACTCTATTTGGGTCCCGGGAACCGCGTTATACTTGGGCGTGCTCACTGCTCCATTTTTGATCCACCAAATTCCTGCTTTTTGACCTTTTTCTTCATTCTCCTCTATTTACCTTTTTGAATTTTCCAATTGAATATTTGTTTATCTCACTTAAGTATTTTTGAATCTCAAACCTGCGAACCCACCTGTGTTTGCCATTATCCTTTTACTGTTTGAAAAGCACTTCTAGATTGTGGGGGCGTTCATGAGCTATGGAGTCATTCACTACATTAAGGAGGAAAAAGATTGAAAGAGCTTTTGTATAAAGCCTAAATTTAAGTACTTTTGCACACACACACAAAAAAAAAAAGAAGTTTCTTAAAAGTTTTCATTCTTATTGTTTTTACTTATTCTATAAATCTTAATATTTATATAAAATAGTTTAATATTTAAATATATTGGAGTTGAGTGGGTATTTAAGTTCGACTTATCAATCCGATCTAATAAATCAATGATCAAGGGAATAGTTTTTGGGTGTTGGAATTTCTAAAAATTGCCTAAAAATCATCCCATTAAATATATAATTTTTTTTTTTATAAAAAAAACCTTCTCCATCTCACTATTTGACTCACTTATATTTTTATTTTTAAAGGAAAAATAGTTTTAAAGAGTAGATGAAAGGTTTTGTATGATTATAATGGGGAAAGAATTGAAAGATGAACAATTTTTTATCAGATTTTGGATTTTTCAAAAGCAAAATATATATTAAACAGAAAGGTATTTTCTGACATCTTAAAGCCACCCCAAATGGCCTCTGAAAATCATCAATGTCTTGTAGGACTAGGAACTCAAACCCCTTAAATGCTTCCCTCTCCCCCTCCTCCATCCAATAAATGCACCCTTTCATCTTGCTTCTTGTCTTTGGCTTCATTTACAGCGCCATTAATGCTGATTCGGGAAAAACAACTCCCACTCTTCCTTTCCCTGCTCTTTTATGTATACATTTCTTTTAGTAATTCTATGTGAAACTTGATTTCTTGATGTCATTAATGGCATGAATCAAAATGATGCTTGAGGCGTGAGGTGGCAGATCTTGAATTTGAACCAGATGGGTGTGGTTTTAACTTTAAGTGGGATGAATGAAAATCAAAGCCTGTATTTGAATGCTGCGTAATGAGAAAGGTGAAGGGTAACAATCATATCATGTGGTGGGGTCGGGTACTCTGCGACACTGTCCTATTGCTTTGTAGCTGTGGGACCTCTTTAATGGTGGTCTTTTTCCATAATCATGGTTTATGGATCAAAATAATTATTTTTTCACTATGTAATTCGATTAGATCAAGGATTAATCAAGACACACACTGACCCACTGACTCACAGACTCACTGACTCACTGATTCACTGACTCAGTCCTCCTATCTCTTGGATTGTCTCGACTCGGGATTCCATGTCTGTTGCTGCTTATGCACTTTCTGAATCCTTGAATATATCCCTCCGTTCCCTCACAAAAACATTAACTATTTTTGGGAAATAAAAAGGAAAAGTAAGTTTATCTTTTGATAACTGTTTTTTAAAACAATTCTAAAAAGTAGTTTTTAAAAACAATTTTTAAAAAATATTTTCTGAATTTTGTAGAACAAAAATCTGTTTGAAAACTGAAAATATTTAAATATTTTTAAAATAATTTTTATATCTAATATTTTATTTGTAATCATTCTTACTATTTATATAATTATTTCTTAAAATAATCATCAAAAAACAAATGAAAATAATTAAAAGATGTTATCTAAAAACAATATATTTTCTATTTTTAAAAAACAAAAATAGTTTTTTATTATCAAACATGTTTTTTATTTTAAAGAACAGAAAACTGTTTTAAAAAATAGTTCCCAAACAGACCTTAAACATCTAGAACAATTCTTATGTCATTTGAAATAAAAAATTAATATTTTAACTCAAAAAATATGTTTGATAAATTTTTAATAGAAAGCTATCTTTAAAGCATTTATTATGAAAATTCATTCCTTTTTAGAATAAGTTTTAAAAAATAATTTGATTTTTCAAATAAAATTTCATTTTTGAAAAATAATTGACAACTGTTTTTAAAAAATATTTTGAAAAATCTTCCCCATTATTAATGGTTGATGATAAGATTTCAATTTATCCATATGAAATTTCTTTGGATAAAGACATATGTGCAATTATTTATTTCAAATAAGATTTAAGTTTTTCATTGTGAAATTTTCTCTAGGAATATTTATTTATTTTGTTTTCATGAATTCAAACGAGTTTTTATTCCTTCTTGACATAATAACAAGGCGTAATTAAATATAAGAAAAAAGATTCATAATGTTATTTCTCATTGTGCATCTTTTGTTAGAAAGAATGTAGCCTTGAAACAGAGACTTTTATTACATAGAAGAGGTTTTTGAAAATTTGTTAGAATCTTTTGTTTCATTCTTGTCAAATCGTTCAAAACAACCAAAAAGGAGTTGTTTTCTAGTTCTTCTTTCTGTTTTGCTCGTGAAACTCTCATATCATCCCTTTAACAAATCCTTCACAAATGAAAGGAGAATCCAGACCCAGACCTCTTACATTTCTATAATGGATGAGTGTGTGGTTAGTTGATTATTTTGAATTCCTACGTAAACAACAATAATTAGTAAACAACCATCATTATTTTTATTTGGTCAAACATTAACATCCTTTCCCATGCAACCTATTAAGCAAAAATAATAATAATAATAATAATAATAATAAAATTAAAGGCACCTAAGAGCCCCATACTACCTCCAAAGGGAAAGACACTCGTTTTTTCAACTTTAAAAAAGAATCATATAATTTCATTGAGAATTTCCTACTCTTATTGATCTTTCAAATCAACTTATTTTTATTCTTACTATACTTCCCAAGCCTTTAAAGCCTCCTAAGTAACTCCTCAATGCAATTCAACTCCAAATCTTGAAATTACCTTATGAAGCCTAGGTTCCAAACAACTAGCTCTCTTACAACCTCGAGTATTCACTACCCATTCCTCCTTATTAGCTATAAAAGAGAAAAGAGAGGGAAGGAATCCTTTAAAGGATCATTTTTGCACCAAACATCTTGCCAAAATTTGATTCTTTTTCTATTGTCAACCAATAATTTTTCTCTAACCTTAAAGACTCAACATTTTGTTGGACGAGAGCATTGATCTCTTAGCTCTTGCTAAAACTTTGTTATTATAACTCCTCTCTAAAGGAAAACCCTTATACAAAGCAAATCTCCACTACCATTTTCCAAACAAGGCTTTATTGAGAGACGATACCCTTTGCCCAATCCTCTTAACCAAAGGAGTGATAAAAAGAGACATAAAATATAGTATTTTTCCAAAGAGTTAACCTCTTATGAAACCTCTCCTTAACCGTATTCTACATAGTTGGAGATTTGAAAGAAGCTTTTAAGGGTAAGCGTAAATATGTAGTTGAAAGCTCCCCACCTTACACGCAACAAATAAGTGACCTCCATGATATTAGGAATATCCCTCATTGGAATTAATTCACTTTACTTCGATTTAAACTTTGATCCTAAAGAAGATTCAACCCAAAATAAGACCAGACTCATATGAGTCAATAGGTTTGATCAAAGCTCACAAAAGAAAAGGGTACATCAACAAATAGAAGGTGGAAAATCTTCACTCGCTCTCCTCTTTTGCCTCCCACCTTGAAGCCTCAAACGAAAAAACCTCTCAATGGCTTTTATTAAAAAGATAAAAAAAAATTTTAAAAATAAAATTAAGGGCTTTCATTACTAACACAAATAGATAAGGGGATGGAGGATTTTCTCCTCTCAATTCCCTTGAACTCTAAGAGAAATTAGAGGACACTTTATTTACCAAAATTGAAAACCTTGTTGTTGAGACGTAAAACTATATCCAATCAACCTACATTTGCCCAAAGTGCATTTTATGCAACATTGCCTATAAAAAGTTATAGTTTATATGATTGTAAACTTTCTCAATATCTAACTTACAAATCATTTCCTTTCTTTGGTTTCATGATCTTGAATCTGTGGCCACATTTCACAATTAGAGTTGCACTCAACATTTCTTTCCCTTGCATAAAAACATTTTAGGTATTTGACATTATTTTCACTATTAATTTCAGTTAGAAGTATGTACAAATTTCTTTCCCTTGCATAATTTTGGGTATTTGACATTATTTTCACTATTAATTTTAGTTAGAAGTATGTACAAGCTTCCCATTAAACTAATAAGTTTAAGATCTTTCAAATCTTTCAGGGGAAGGGGGTTTTTAAGAATCAAGAATGTGGCAGGTGGACTCCTTGCAAAAGTTCTCTATATATTAAATTCCCTCAAGAAAACCAATACTTCATTCTTAACAACGTTCCAACAATGTTGGCAGAATACCATATGTAAGTCATCTATTTTCTTCTTTTAATTCTTTTATTTCCTTTTTATATATCATTTATTTCATAATGCAAATCTTAAGGTATTGTTGGACTAATTTTCTCTTGTTCAAATCCTCATAGTATGTTTTTTTATACTAAAGGGTTCTTGTTTTCATTATTCATTTTTTATATATATATTAAGTCTTAAAGGCTTTGTTGTATATTCTCTTTGAATGATAAAATTATTTATTTATTTTTTTCATTTCTAATATTAAGTTTTAACCACTTGTTAATTTTTTCGTTACATACACAAGATCCATCACAATCACAATGATTGTCTATCACCGTGTCTATTAGATTCATTTTCTATCAAAAATTATCTTTCATAAAATAAAAGTAAATTTAAAATTAAACCATAAATATAAGTAATAGAATGAAAATATAAAAGTAAAGTTCAAATATTAAATAAATGGTAAACCAACAATATATAGTTAGAGATATTTCAAAAGAATTTGCTTACAATGACCTTGATTACAAAGTCTATGGATAAGAGGCTTGAGATTTAAAAGGTTTAGTTGCAAATATTGCAATGACTAGAAAAGTAAAATATATGAAAATACAAAGGATTTGGATATAAGAATTTTGGTAGAACTCTCAACTCTCCATTTTTTTTTGTCCTCTCTCTCATTCTCTCTCTCTCTCTCTTCTATACTATCTTTGTATTGAAGAATTCCTTTTAATGGAAAACGGAAGAATTTAAAATTGCCTCATGTCCATGGACTTAAAAGGTTTTCCCATATATAAAGTAAAAATTTTGAGGCAAAGTCGTCTTATCTTCACATAAATATTTCTTTTGATAGTTGGGGAGTCTTAGCATTAAACAAAGTTGTATATTTAATTATATGAAAACAAAATCATATTTGTACTAAAAGCTATTTAACATTTTTAGTACTCATTAATAAGATTCCTTCACCATTCAAAGATATTTCAATATGAATGCGAAGATAAGATAACCTTGTATCAAAATTTTCTATTTTATCAATGTGAGAAACATCTTTAATCCATAAACTTAAGGCAATTTAAAATTCGTCCATCTTCTATGAAAGAAGGCTTCTGCAAGACAAAAATAATACATAACACAAAGAGAGAAAATTCCATCCAAATTATTGTACCAAAATCTTTTGTATTTTCATGTATTTTACCTTTCTAGTCATTCCAATATTAGTAACTTTTTTTTGTATCTCAAGCTCCTCATTTATAAACGTTGTCCGCCAAATCATGTAAATTTAAATTTATTTAAAAATTCATATGATTAGTGTTCATTTATTGTTCATTTGAACTCTAAACTTTTAGTACTTTTCATTGAGTTACTTACACTTACTATTTCTTTTTAAATTCACCGTTGTTTTATGATTATGAATGGAAATGATGTCAAGCCATGTAAACAAAGTTTAATCCCATTTCTTTTAAGCCAAGACCAAAGTAAGCTACATCTAGATTGTGCTAGTCAACATGAAAATATGTCATTGCCCATATGTGAAAGGATACATTGATGATATTTTTAAGAGTTTTCTTGTTGAATATTATGAGGATTCTCACTCCAAATAAATATGAGAATATTTACTTGTCGAGATTCCATATATGAATATTTTCATATTTATGTCATTGCTATATATATATATATATATACTTTAATCTTTATATAAAAAGGGTAAAATAATTGAAATCAACTTAAAATAACACATAAAAATATTATATTAACAACTTTAAATTTATTTTTTTATTTTATTTCTTTCTTTTTCTTTCATTTTCCTTTTTTCTTAATTTTTTTGACACAAAAAATGGTCCCCATTCTAAAAATAATTCATTCTAATCTCAAAATGTGACTTATATTGTACTTTGGGGAATGACATTTAAGAGGATAAGGTCATATTATAAGAGTTAAAACAATGAGCTACAATGTATGAGCATGTTCATATTCATAAGAAACTTCAATTCTTGTCTTCCTCATTGTTTTGATGGATGCTAGGCTACAATTTGACAAGACAATTCTACATGTTTATGTGATTGATTTAGATTTAAGAAACATAGTTGTCGCATTTATGGGGTTTCCAATTTGTACAAATGGGTGTTTTATTCTTGCGTAGCTCCCACTCAATTCTTTCTACACATGCATGCATCGTGGCCCTTTGTCTGCGTCTATCATTCCCTCTCATTGAAGCTGACTTCTCATTCCTCTACATGTGGAGTCGTGGAGAGCCTCCTCAACTAATCCATCTCTCATCCATTGTTTTTCATTTTCAACAAATCTCCAATTTAATTATCAAGTTATATGTAATTACAGTACCGAATTGACACTTCAAAAAATATGGATCACGGCTGTACTTAGGTTTCTTATTTTATACCTTTGTTTAATAATGTAGATTTAATAGTAAACTTTCAATAATCCAAATGTCATATTTAACGGGTATCGATTCAATATCATGGAATTTTTCATATAATTAATAATGTCAAGTTGATGTTATATATTATGTCTATTCGTGTTGTTAGTGAGGTAATCTGAAAAGCTCGTAGTGCGACACATATGATAAAGCTAAATTTATGAAATTTTTTGGTGGGGCATGTGGTAGTAGCAGAAGGGTATATGGTGCGACATATATGGTACTCTCTCTCTATATAATATAATTTAAGGGTTACGATGATTATATTTTTACGGTGGTCGTTCGCATTTTTCCTCTTATACTAATTTTTGATAGAGTATATTTTCTTTTCCTCTACTCATAGTTTTTTCTATTTAGGATTTTCTATGTAAATTTGTGTGTTCTTATTTTATTTTGTTTCTTTTTCCCTATTAACACGTCATTTTGCTATATTCATTATAAAATATGACTTGTATTCGTAAAGACCCAGCAATTCTGAAATAGTTTGATTAGATGTTGTTACTGATTAAATAAGTTTGGTTGTTGGGAGGTCATTTCCTATACATGCTCTGGAGAATGGAAGACCAATTGATTCTTATTTTTGAAAGATAAAATATATGGCTATTGGGAGTATTGTATTATTCATGTTATTATTAGGAGAAAGGGTATTTTCAAATAGTTTTTTTTTTTGGTTGTTAACAAGTCATTGTCATTAAATTCTCTCAAGGACAGAATTGATTGATTGATTTAATTTTTTTTTCTAAAGATGAAATGTAAATAAAATAAAATTATGCTGAACTTAGGCCAGGTGAGAAGAAAGAGTTGGGTGGCATGATTTATGATGGGTCCAGCTCAGAGCCTGTCTAGTACAGTTGCAAAACCATGTTGAATTTTCTAATGCAGTTGAGAGTCCATTTTTGTAATGGGTCCAAGGCCAAGTCCAAGTCCAGGAGACCAGTATGAATGGGCTTCAACTAGATTTTGGGCCTGTAACAGACCAATTCTAGTCAGGATCAGCAATGAGAGGGTCTTTTTGGGTACCATCCATTCCGTTCCTAATGGGATGGGTTTGAGAAAATGATAAGCGGATTTAGGAATTCAAAAAATTATTTCTCAATATAATAAATTATAAAATTTTGTAATATTTGTTTATTTACAAAATGTATTTATTTTTTCTGTGATTTAAATTAAAAATTGAAAAAAATTAAAGGAACCCGCTTTGAAAAGTAGCTGGACCAAGAGAAAAGTCCAGACTCTGAGTTGAAGCCCACGATACAAATCCCAGCTAAAATTGGCGGACCAAGACCAAGTCCAGCTTCGGGTGACTCATTTCCATGTAGATTTTTTGGGCTCCATTTTCATCCCAGACGACACCGTTTTTCTTTGCTTTCTGTTTTGTAGACACCAAGAAGGAAGAGAAGAAGGCCACGGACCAACCGGCACCGATGGACCGTGACCAATCACCAGTGGCAACCACCACCCCCACAACGCCACCATCCCCCACCCTCCTCCGCCGTCTTATCAACCTCGACACCACCCTCTCTCTCCACCTTCACACCCTTTTCCAACCCGTTCCCCGCTCCCTCCTCAAAACCCTAGAACTCGCCGGCGACGGCCGTTTCTTCTTCCCCGTCGCCGTTTCTCTACTCTCCTCCTCCTCCCTGCGCCCCATCCTCATCCCGCTCCTCATCGGCTTACTCCTCGATCTCCTCCTCGTCGGTGTCATCAAGTACATCGTTCGGCGACCTCGTCCGGTCTACAATAAGGGCATGCATCTCACTGTTGCCGTCGATCATTGGTCCTTCCCCAGTGGCCATTCCTCTAGAGTTGTCTTTGCTGCGGCGTTTTTGTATCTTTCCACGGCGCTGATCGGGGAGGCGGTGGCTCAATTGAAATCGACTGAAAGTCGATTCGATTCCGATGATTCCGGTAAGGCGGTTGATTTTATTGTTTTGATTGTTTGTTTATGGTCGGCGGCGACTTCAATTTCCAGGGTTTTGCTTGGCCGGCATTTTGTTTTTGATGTTGTTGCTGGTGCTTGTTTGGGTGTTTTGGAAGCTCTTTTTGTGTTTCACTTTCTCAGGTATTGAATTTCGATTTCGAGCTGAGAACTAGATTTCTCATTGTAATTTAAGCATTTTTCTTTCAAAAAAAATTATTGAGATTTTCTTGAAAAACTGTATATGGGATTGTAGGGTGAAAAATCTAAATACCGACATTGCAATGTAACAATTCAAAATGAAAAATGCAATTTGTTTCATTTTGGTTTGTGTTTGCTGTTCAATGTATCTTTGTTTTTTGGTGAAATTACACAATGAACCAAAAGTTTTAGCATGTTCTGGGTTAGTGCTTGTGATGAACTTAGTTGGGCTGGTTCTTCATGGGTGGAAGTATTTTTATGTTGTCATGATTTCTTGGTGGGGAGCGGGTTAGGTCAAGGATGAAAATATCAAAAATTGATGAAATATTCAAAATTTCAGAAAATATCAGTAAAGTCTTAAAGGAATTGTTTGAGGACTTAAATCATTTTTAAAATTGTTTAAAAATGAGTTTTTTTTTTTTTTTTCCTTTTGGGAAGCTACTTGGAAAGGGATTTTAACTATGGACAACATGAAGAGGAGAGTTTGGATGTTGGTGAACAAATTTTTTTTGTGCAAAGGCAAGGAGAAATCTAGTGACCACATCCTTCTTCACTGTTCCAAGGTATATTTATTATGGAAATTGGTCTTCTCTTTGTTTGGGGTGGTATGGGTGTTGCATTCCTCAATCAAAGCAACACTTCTAAGTTGGAATGGTCAATGGAAAGAAAAGAAAGAAGGCTTGGAATGTTACATCTTTTGTTTGTTTTGGAAAAGAGAGAAATAGAAGGGGTTTTGAAAGTGTTGAGTTATTTGATCAAGAGCTTAAATCCTCATTTATGTGTAACTTTTTAGAGTGGAACAAAGGGGGACTAGGGGTTGGGTCCATGTCCATGTCCATGTTTGATTGCCAATTGGATAGGCTGTAGGGAGTATTTTTTGTTCTCTCTTCTTGTTTTTCTTTTGCTTCGAAACGTGCTTGTGTATTTTGTGTGGCCTTTTTTGGCACTTGTTAATTTATTGATTTTTTTCCCTAAAAAAGAAAATTGTTTATTTTTTAACTTTTCACAATGGAAAATTTATTTTATTTTATTTTTTATTTTTACTTTTATCTTAAATCTTATAGCAACTTGCTTTAAGACTTAAAAAAAAATTCCCCTTAGCTTAATGAAATTTGAAAATAAGATAATTAAAATTTATTTGTATATTAGAATTTTATTTTTAATATTTTAATAGGAGTTTTAAGGGAGATAAATAAGATCTTTATATTTCATATGCATAAATATTTATAAATTAAAAAATGGCTTATTGGTGAAGCCCTCACCTTACCACTTGGGAGGACCGAGTTCAGATCCCTGTGCGCCCTCTTTTGATTTAAGAGCACTCAAATATTGAATAGTACAAGTCTACAGTTTTATCGCTAAACAGTAAAAAAAAAAAAACGCAAATTTTCCAGTGGGCCAACTTTCTTTCCTGATTTTTGAGCTTGCCTCCAAAGCTTATTCTTTGATAGGCCTTTCAGGTGAGCTCTAAATTCTTTCTTGTCTGGTGAATTTTTGGCCATTGCTTTGATAATGTTTCTGGATTAATTTAAGAAGAGAATTTATTGAGCAAACCAAGATGGGAAACAAACACACATGATGTGTACAAAGTTCAGTCCATCACAAATCTTGGAATCAAGAACATTAAAAGAAATGGTTAGTCTACCTACTATTGAAGTTCTCTTAGCTCTAAACTAGAAAAAAAGGGGAAAAACTTCAAGAGAACATCTTTTGAGAAGCTACTTGTTTTTAGATGCTCTTCATATGCTGCTCTTCATGGTTGTATTCTGGAAGGAAACAAGTTGCAGCCCTCTTCACCTCCTTCTTGACTCTACTACCACCTTTCATCCATTAACGGTGAACCAAGTTGGTGTTAGGGGTGACAATATGTGTTGGTGGGTCATATTCTTGTCGTATCAAAACTCAAACACTTGGCGAAATAGGTCAACCCAAACATGACATGAATTATAATTAGGTCAAAAACATGAACCTAAACATGATCTAATTATTAAATAGGTAACACATTGTGTAATTTATTTAATAATCAAGTCCTATTTAATAATCTAGTCCCTTCGCTTTTTTTTGGACGACTTGGCAGGAACATAATCGAAGTGCTTTTGAAGATAAGGAACAAAATGTCAAAAGTTAAAACTTTCATTACCATGTATTCTTTCTACTTCGGTTAGCATGTATATAAGTGAAGGCTCAATTCCTTTGTTTGAATTTGTAGAGTAGGTTGGGTTGTCTTCTTGAGTGTTTTGGGTGTTTTTTGTGTGCTTTTTTCGAGACCTTCCTTTTTGTGCTCCCTATATAAATCTTGTGTACTCTAGTGTACCTTTTTCTATTACTAATTTATACATATTTATCTTTACTTATCAAAAAAATAAAAAAAATCAGGTGAAGTTAGGTCTTGTTTGAGTCCATATGATTGACTCATTGATCTATCCATAATATCCAACTTGACATGTTTATGACTCAATTGATTTTTTTTTTGATCAGTAAGAAATATGTATGACTCATTGATCTATTTATTCAAAATCAAATTTTGAATGAATCAAATGTGAGTTAATAACTTATGGATATTATAAAGTTAATCGACATAATTATTAAATATGGTTAAAACAATTTTCTTATTAAATGGTTTATGTGGGTCAACACAATTAGTAAATATGGTTAAAGCAATCTTCTTATTAAATGAGTTATGTGGGTCGACATAAATTTTATCCAAAAATGATTATACTAAATTTAAACCCTTTGAAAAATGTGTCAAGTTTGAGTCATATTGGCAAATCATACCAAACTTTACCATCCCTAGTTGGTATTTAACCTTGTTATGACCTAGATCACCTCAAACAAAGAAAACACAACCATTTGAAGAATTCTAGCCACCAGGCAATAACAAAAGAGATAGTCTACTAGTTCCACATCTATCATCCTTATATGATATTGTTGGGAATCACCCCCCTTCCTAATCTAAATTACTTTGAAGGAATGCAGAAAGAGGTTTTATGAAAGCAAACCCTTAGAGCCTATTTCCACAACAAACTACCTTGCAATTTCATATTACAATAATTGAATTTAATCTATCAAAGAAAGGAAGAGCTGACTCAAGTTCTCATGGCCATCTCTCACAAAACAAGAGTGCATTAGAACTATAACTTGGATTGATTAAACATGGCCAATTTGTACCTAACTTGAAAAACGTGTAAGCTTAAGTTGAGAATTCCAACTCAATCTAAGGTTATGATGGCCTATGTTACATGGGTTCATGTAGGGGTTTCGGGTGCAGGTATGTGTCTAGGTGTCAAATCCTTTGCATCCTAAAATTCTAGGATGCGTGGATTTGACTAAAATGGATCTCAACTATGGTTGTGGGTACTTGTATATGCTATTAATGAAAAATAAATTGACAATAAATATATGTGCAATAAGATAAGCATAATTTATCTTTAATGCTACACAGTTGATTGCAATTAGAAAATATAATAGTTGAGGGTACTTGGATATGATATTCATGAAAAATAAATTAACACTAGTTATAAGCACAATAAGATAAGTATAATTTATCTATAATATTACATGGTTAATTATAGTTAGAAAATATAATAAAATGCTAAGCATTATTTTACTTGGTGTTATTGCTAATTGTACATGGATAACCTATTTGTTTTAGGTCTTTTGTTTTAATCAGATATTGGGAAAAATCTTTAAGAAAACATGATCACATTATTAGGAACTTTGATTCATTTAGAACCTTAAAATTTTATATTAGTTTTACAATAATAGTTTTCTAATACATTAGATGTTGATAAAATATAATTCCTATACAATTTCTTATCATGTGGTAATCTTGATTTTTATATTAATTATTATAATTCATCTCTAGATTTTTTAAAGCAGTAATGTTTATATATTTTTGGATTTTTTTATGCTATTAATTATTATATTTATCTTTAAATTTTATTTATTATAATTAAAAAAATTAAAAAGTGATAAAGCACTTCTTCAATTACCAAAGTTAGAATTTAATTGAAAATTTCTTTATTCTATATTACAATTTACTTAATACTACTATGTGGTATAATATTAAAAAAAATAAGAAAGATAAAAAGCGAAATAGGTGTATTTAATTCAATATTAGCATAATTAAAAAAAAAAAAAAAAAAAGACCCAATTTGGCTTCAAACCACATGAGTAGCCAAGTCAAAACAGCCTAAATTGGGACAAAAAATTCACATTCCCTAGCCCTTTCCAAAAGATAACCAAACACTTTCATCGCAAGCACAAATAAATAGGGATAAAGAAGATCCCCTTTGTCTCAACCCTCTTTAACTTTGAAAAAATCTGGTGTACCATTACGTAGCACATAAAACTTTGTTGTAGAAATGCATCATTTAATCCATCTAATCTATTTTTGGCTAAGATCTTTTCAAGAATAGCTAATAGCAAGTCCTAGTAACATGATCATACACCTTCTCAATATCAAGCTTACAAATTACACCACTAGAATTGTTCTTTAGCTATGAGCATTGCATCAAAGATTTATCTTCCCTATACCAAAGCCTTTTGGAACTTGGAAATCGCTTTTCTCACCAATTGGCCTACACTTTAGCTAAAAGCTTATACAACCCATCTACCAGCTTATATATTTTGTCTTAACATTTGTGGCCAAGTTCTTTGCCTAATACAAAAATTCAATGGCATAATATTGGCATTACTACATATAGTGTTATTCCTCTTAAAAATAAAAAAAAATAAAAATTGAGAATGAACACTTTCAATGACTAATTAGAGTGCTCTTCATCCTAAAAGGAAATTACTATTATGCTCTCTACAAATACACTAAAACAAGTAAAGATGCACTAACTCTCAAGCATGCCCACCTTGCATACCGATCTCTCTCTCTCTCTCTCTCTCATGTAGGACAACTCTAGGATGGTTACCTACACTCAAAAGTAGGTGGGCTAGGGTTTTGTTTTTAGGGTGTAATGAGAGGAACAAGGAATAAAGTTTATGGTAGAGAAAAATAAGATAAAAAAATAGAGAGAAAGAAGAAACGATAAAAAAACCTTAAAGTCTCACTAAGGCTTTCTAGGAGTCTCACCATTGAGGGTTGCAACAATTGCAATGAAAAAAATATAATATTATTAACATCAATCAATTCATTCATTATTTTGATTTACATCGATTAGCCTATGTATAAGCTTCTCTAACCAATCCAAAGTCTACTAAGATTTTAATAACCTATGACTCTAATTCTTATTATAACATCCAAAGTCTACTAGGACTCTAATAACCTATCATGACTTAAATTCTAATTATATTATAAATTAATTAGCTAATCTTAAATTGACTCCAACCTAATCCTACTTTAATTGTAATTAATACTAATTCCCTTTCTTGATGTATGTTTTAGAGATTCATCCTCATCACTCTCTCTCTATCTCTATCATGTGGCCTCCTTTCTTCTTCAATTAAAAACAATGAAATTTATTGATTAACACTTCAAAGAAAAAAAATGAAAGATGAGCAGTCCTTCCAGAAAGAAATCAAGAAAATGAAATGCAATTGAATCAACAATATATAGTTGAATCACTCGAAGACAAGGATGACACAAAATGCTAAAAAGGTAATTGTAGGCTGACCCCAAAACCAAATCACAATGTCCAGGGAGGTAAATACTCCTCTGTAAACACCTCTAACAAGGAAACACCCCATTTAGCTAACCTATTTGTAGTTTAGCCGAGGTGAGACTTCCATCTAAAAGAACAACCCAATTCGGTAGATGGATCAAACACTTTGTGTAACCAATTCTCCCATTTCAAGGACCTCACAAGGAGCCTAGATGAGTATGGCCGCAACACTTTCCACTAAGAAGCTATTAAAACTGGGTTGAGAAAAAACACTTAACCATTTCTCTTCTATAGATCACAACAAACTATGCTAATACCTATGTATCATGGTGATGTAGGACAACCCTAGGATGGTTGCCTACACTCAAGGGTAGGTGGACTAGGGTTTTATTTTTAGGGTGTAAGGAGAGGAACAAGGAATAAATTTTATGGTAGAGAAAATTATAAGATAAGAAATAGAGAGAAAGAAGAAACAATGAAGAAAATATGGAAAACCTTAGAGTTTCACTAAGGCCTTCTAGGAGTTTCACCTAAAAGAAAATCAATGGAGTCTCACCATTGAGGGTTGCAACCTTGCAATGAAAGAAAATATAATATTATTAATATCAATTCATCCATTTGATTTACATTGATTAGCCTATTTATAGGCTTCTCTAAGAAATCCAAAGTCTACTAGGACTCTAATAACCTATTATGATTCTAATTCTAATTATAACATTCAAAGTCTACTAGGACTCTAATAACCTATCATGACTCAAATTCTAATTATATTATAACTCAACTAGCTAATCCTAATTAGACTCTAACAAATACCAATCCTAATTCAATTCTAATTAATATTAACCTTACTTAAAGTTTACTTAGGTCTTCCATTTCCTCATTGAATAAACTTTAAAAGGCTTTCCCCTATCACATGGTTTCTTAAAGATTGAATATCCAAATTAAGCTTAGAAAGACCTAAGGAAGGAGGTTTCCATACAACCACTATCTCATCACTTTTCGTATTGGAATGGCAAATAGACCTCCAATCCAACCTGATCATGGCAATATTGAGCCTAAAAATTCTGAAGTTACTAATGCCCATTGGGAAGGAAGAAAGTAATTGAGTCACATAATGACTCAACTGGCTTCGCCTTATCCTCAAATATTTTGGCATTGCTCTTTAGCCAAATCTCTCTAAAGAACCCTGCGCCTACTAGCCCAAAACCTTGGAATGCGATCACGAGATATCAACCATAGATCTAGGAGGAATTTGAACAGCTGTAACCCATTTGAAAATTTTGTGCCATAATCCTAGAGGCTAGAGCTATAAAGCAGTGAAAAAAAAAAAGATGGTTGAGAGTGTCACTATTGCTCACACACAGAATATACCATGTGGTTTTAAAGCTTTAGAAAACCTCCTTAGCTACAACAGATCATTGTTGTTAACCTTTTTAATCTGCCACAAGCCATGGCTAAGTGAAGGTAGACTAGTGCTGATGGACAAGATAAAACTAGAAAATTGGAGCAAGCAGGAAATAATCAGGAAAGGAAAAGGGACCACAAACGAATATGGTCCCCAAAAGCGACCCTTTAATCTGCCACAAGGGCACCCTCTAAAACCCAAATGAGTAGAGCAAAAAGTCTCATAGCAGATGAATTTTTTTATAATGAATGAGAATATGATTTGCAAGCTCCTATTTTTACACATGCAGCATCTATTGGTTACAACCACCTAATCCTCATAAGATAATCAATTATTAGAATTTTCCCACAAAATAGCTTCTTGGACTAAAATAAAGGCACATGTTAAGAGGTGGTTTCAAGCCATGAATCTTCTTACTTAGTAGGAAATGAAAGAAAATCTTTGAGGATAAAGAAGAATAAAAAAATTAATATAAGTGTCCATTCCTTGCATGCATCTACACCAATCTATTCTCTTAATTCCATTGAATAGCCAAAGGTGAATGCACTCCAAAAATCAATCACCAGCTCAATCTCTCTATGGAAAGATCTCTTAAGGTAAGGTCTCCAGTGACTTCGCCCATGACCTTGCTCATGTCCTCCACCCAAAAACCTGCCATATATGTGTTCTTGTTAGAGGAAATTCCATATAGAGTGGGAAATCAATCTTTTAGAGGAGACTACAAACACCATCAATAAGCCCAGAATTTTCCTATGTGAGGCCATTTGTTAGATCCTTGTTGCCAAAACTCCTGCGAACCTCTCTTAATTGATACCCCTTGCCTCCCAACTCCCTGGAGTCTCAATTCTTGTCAATCTCTCTAAATTTTAGAAATAATTTATTTTTCTCATGCCTTCCTAGAGCCCCAATTCTGTGTATATTTCCCCAAATTTCCAAAAAATGATCCATCTCTGAAGACAATTTCTCTCTACTGCAAACCTTCACAATCATTTCCAAGCAAAGCCCTAGTCAAGGTAGGAAAGGTTTTGATCCACAACCATTCTCCCAAGGTTAACTTTCTAGCCATAAACTACCTTAAAGTAGATATAGATACCGACCTCAAATACATTGACTATTCTCTACTAGCTTCATAAAAAAGGGGGAGCGTATGGTCCACAAAGGGAGGGTGAGAAACCTCCATGGCCTCTCCAGTCTCCACTTCTCCCAACTTTACACCCATTGAAAAACCTACAGTGCACTGCCCTAGAGATGAGAAAACTAAGGGTCCCCAACACTAGGACAAACAGGGGAAAGAGGGCCTGCTTGGGGCCCTATCAGTAACACAAACAAATAGTGGGAAAGATGGCTGCGCTACAAGCCCCTAGGATTCTAACAGAATCCTGTCTGGAATCCATTCACCAAAAATGGAAAATTTAACTAAAGAAATGCAAAATTCAACTAAAGAAATGTAAAATTCTATCCATGCCTTCTATTTTTGTCTAAAGCCCATCTTGCCAATCCATTTGGATTCTCATTTTTCATGGATACAACTGTGAAAATTTTATACAATTGCATGCTAAAATTTTATAAAATTGCATTAGTTCATTAGACTGCCTTGGTGTGTTCCTTTAGTTCCTGCTTCTAGGATCTAGGTGAAGTATGTGACTTGAGTGCCCATTGAGCATTTGATAAATATGGTAAGATGTTAATATTTTAGGTTAAAAATGGTACAGAAATTTAAAGTTGCAAGAAATTATCTATCGCACTAAGTCCTTCAGAAAATATAAAAATGATAAGAACCCTAATTCTGGATGATTTCAATTGTTTCTATTGTATATAAAATTATAGTTATCTTCACCACATATTCATCGAATGTTTCATGTTTTTGCAACTTATTTCAACTTCCACATATTTACAGTATAACATATCCACCTAATTTATGATTGATTGGCGTGTGATGTAATAGATGTACTAAGAAAAGAAAAGTATATCTGCTATAAACAGAACTAATTACTTTGCTAACTTGAGCAGCCCAAGCAACTTGACCTAACTGAGGTTTGGGTTGAGAACACAATACCATAGGTGAGATTAGGTTAGTACTGCAGCTCAAGTTCCAATGCATGACCTTTTCTGTTTTAAACTGCTTAATTTCTTCCCAAACATCCTTGCTATGTGATACCAAAAAAAAAATATATATATACAAAAAAACAAAAAGAAAACAAAAAATGCTCGTAGGACATTCCTTCCTAGGTCAAATTTTTTCAGCATCTTTCTAAAATCCCAACCTTTTTTTTTTACCCACTCTAAAAGAATCCACATCTCTTGAAAAATATCAATCCATCTAAATAGCTTCTGAAACTTCAGCACCATGATTTCCCCCAACCTTATTAGACTGACTCTATGACTTTTAGTCACTTGTTTAGCATGCTTGTGTTTTGGGTGCAAATGGATCCTGTTCACTTTAACTAGTTCAACTCAAGAACAGGTTTGTTCATCTTACCATTTATCATGTCCTAGCTTGAGCCCTGATCTAAGGCTTGTTATCTTATGAGGCGAGCTCAAGCCTTAGTCTAACACTCATTTTTTTAATGGTCAATGAACCAGGTTCAAGCAACCTACAGTCTGAATTGGGGGGCTTGCAGTCACTATGGTCATGTATAGATACAAGAAATAGGGACCGTTTATTCTATTATTTCTTTCCTCCCATTTGTTTGTGAGTATAGTTTTACTCTCGTATTTTTAGTCCTCAAGTCATTCTAGCATAATTCATAAAATCAAGCCCAAGCTTGTATTTAGGCCTAAACTCTATTTAAGCTTACTTTGGCTAGGTGAGCTCAGAATTGTTTAGTGACAGATGAACAAAGCTTGAGCATGCTTGTTAGTACTCAAATTGGGCTGGCTTGTTTGTGCCTAAAATTCTGTTAATGTGTCAATAAGATATTAATAGACTACTATCAGATTTTCTTTACTTCATTCTTCATTTGTTCGGCTTGTCATTGGTGAAGCCTTCTGTTTGTATTTTCATCTATCATGAGGTTCGCATAGAAAATTAAGCCTAAAAATTTTATGATAAATTTAATTTGTTATCCTGCTTTAGCACATATGGAAAATACATTAGGTGAACACAGGTGCCGAGGTGATTGGCTGGGCCATCATCTCGGCTTTTGAGACTTGTCAAGACTACTGTCCCATTCATTGTAAAAAGGCATTCCAGTGTACGAATTTACTACATTATCAATGTTAAATCAAGTTAATATAAAAACTGGTTCTGGTAAGGTGGTGATAAATCAAAGTCAAATTGGATGTGCTCTCATTTTATCTCAAGTCAATAGTGGAAGATAAAAGAAAAACAAGGACCCTGGATTCAGTGAATGAAGGATCACCTTACTCAATGCTTTAGTCCATTGCTTCATAGACTTCCACCATTTTTTTCCTGGATGTATCAACTCAAGTGCCCTTTTCCTCCTATACTTATCCATATAAGTCCTGTTTACCCTTCTATATATGTTAAGAAATAAAATACAAAAATAGTAAGCCCAATCATTTCAAAGCACTTGCTTTATGATAAGATTATCAGATAAGATTATGTTGCTGGAGTGATTGACTGACTGATTGATTGATTCTTTGCTTTTGGTTCTAGTTGAAAAAGTGATCACTATTCTTCTAAATTAGCTCCCACAATGATTGTTTTGATATGCTAGCACCATCATTTCTGTTGGCATTCAAAAGAATGTGAAACATACAGATAAATGGGGTTTGGTATTTCTTTGGATCAACTGAGTTGACGTGTGGGAAGATACCTGCAAGGGGACCTAAGGAGTCCCAATTCATATTGCCACTTGTTGGATCAAATGAAAGCCTAAGAGCTCTTTTAGTTTGGTGTTTTCCAACAGGACTTTAGCATTATTGCTATTTCGGTGTCAATTTTAGTGGCTATGCATGTTTTCTGACTTCTGAGTATGTTTATTGTGGATGAAGTTAAACTTCAAATGTTCTATTTTTTTTAGATAAATAAAATAAAGAAACTTGTTTATGGTGTTCGGTCTTCAACACCAGTTAAATGTAACTATCCTAGTGTTAGGCTGGAACCACTACTCCATTGGTCCTACCAAGGCCATTAAACATTGAATTGGTGGTCTGTTCTTAAGACTGTCCATTCTGTGTCTTTATGGCTGGTCCCCAGATTTTCAATTGACTGGAGATGGAAGTTTGCTGTTGGATGATGAGGGACGTTTTGTTTTGGTTATGGAATAATGGTGGATTTTGCCTAGTGGTGGGACATGAAAATGTGCTTTTTCATCTTCGTTGTCCATTATGATCTTTTTAATTTCTACAAGGTCGGCTTTCTTTTGGAAACTAGTCCCTACCGAAAATCATTCAAGCCCTTTGAGCTCAAGCATGTGCCTATGCTAGATTAGCTCCAAAATGGCAAAAAGAAAATTCAAGGAAGGAGAAAAGTTATGAAACAATGTGGGCTAGAGTTTATGTGGGGTAGAGATGCTGTTCTATCACAGTTTTAAAACTTATCAGATAATGCAATAGGTAAAAGAAAGTTAGAACACGCCCAGATTCCAATGGATTTTTCAATTGTCTGACCTTTAGGCAAGATGAGCGCTCTTTTCCTTTTGGCCTGAGACTTATTTACTTTTATCCTTTTCTTGTTTGGGACCTAGGATGAGTATTTTTGTCTTCCTGGCCAAGTGGCTGCAAGTCTTCATGTTCCCTTCGTTCTAGTGTGTTACAAGATACCAATCACTTTACACCAAAAATTCACCTCTTAGAAAACATTTGTGCTCTCCATATGGTAATAGAAACATGAATGAGAAGCTGAGGCATAACTTCATTGATCAATTATCAAGAAAATACTGGGCACCCAGTATTATGTTGGGCACTGTTTATTTGAAATTGCTTTTGGGTCATGCACATTGAGGGTTACCCTTCGATTCCTTAATTTGTTTAACAGACTGCATGTTATGCTAGAAAATTCTGGCAAAATGTAATACCCTCATTGAATAGGGGCACTAGGACCAAATCCAATTTTGGCCAGCTAGTTGAATAGTAAGATCATGTGATCATCATATGTGGCCATGACAAAGATAGATTGTACTACAATCTGATCTTTTAGGTCATATTGTTGTGGCTGCTGGAGTTCCTTTTTATGAGTCATGGTGCTTGAGGTTGGACCAATCCCAGAATCCAGAGTCCAGAGCCTGAGTTTCTGAAATGTTAGACCGGTCAAGCCTCCTTGATTACGACTATACTTAGAACAGGATCTGAGATAAGATGAATGACGCTGATATCATCATTCTCTCACTTCACTCTACAATGCAACCTTGTGAGTGCAAACCCAGAGAGCGAGTGATGCAACCATGTGAAGCTATAAGTGGGATTTGTACAATTACCAATTTTTCGGGGTTTGTGGAACCTGAGTTTTGGATGGATATATAATGGACATCAGCGCTCAGGATAGAGACCATGCACCAGCCAAAAAGGTTTCAAAGGAAAAAAAAAAAAAAAGAGAGAGAACCACAGGAAAAATGCAAAGGGATATAATTTACCTGCCCTCTATGTTAGCAGTGGAGTGGTACCCATAATACTTCATGACTGGCACAAGCAGAGAACCTGGAGAGAGAGAGAGAGAGAGAGGGAGCGAAGCAGAGCAGAAAGACTCAAAAAGAGGACTGACACAGCATTGAAAGAGAAACATTGGAGGGAGTTTGGAGGGATGTGGACAGTGCATCATTAGAAGCTCTGCCCCTTTTACCCCACCACTTATGATGCTCTAAATCTCTACTATTTCAGCTCCCTCTTGTGATCCCTTTCTTTTCTTTTCTTCTGTGTTTATGTTTGTGTCTGTCTGAGAGAAAGAAAGAAAGAGAAAGAGAAAGAGAAAGAGAAACAGCTTTCTTTTTCCAAGAGATAGTCATGTAGCTTTCAGATTGTGTGGGGTGTGTATAAGACAGCATTTTACTCCTTTTAAAATCATTTGCTTTTATTAAGTTTTAATTGTGCACTTTTATATTGTTACATCTGTTTAACATCTTCTTGCTTCTAATTTTTAACTTTAATCTTCCATATAAAGTTGTTATGATAAATTTCAATTTTAAGTTTCCAGGATAAAGGTGGATAATCATACCACCAACCCACATTATATTGGGATAAATAGCAGGATATATAGATTTATTCAACCTGGGTTTAAGTGCAGACAGGTTCCATCTTAGAAGCCCTAGAATTTATTTGTTTTTCTCCAAAAAAAAAACCCAAAATTCTATGCTACCGTCCTAAATGTGGAGCAAATATGTTCGTCCAGGAGAATTTATATTTATCAAATTATGTTTTGCCGCCACATTAGTAATTGAAACAGGCTTTAAACTGTCAAAGAATTTTACTACGGGTACAATGCTATGCTCCCAGTGGTTTACTACCATTCCCAAATAGTTGCCTGCGTATGGGTACCTTCTCTATTTTGCTTTACATTACTTGGATTTTTCACCCTTTGAGTAAGCCTTTTGGCTTTTACACTAATTTTCATTGCGAAACCCTGACATCACATTATGTTTATGGGCAACCCTGTGACTGTGGATGCCTTTTGTCATTTTCTGGTTTATCTTTTTCAAACTACTGTACTCCTAGGACCAAAATAGGCCCATCATATATTTCCTTTTCCTTTTTCCTTTTTTTAAAAAATAAACATATATGTATTTCCTTTTGCAACAAATTGAAAAGCACAAGAATAAATGTTTTGAGTATGAGTTGGCTGAATGTCTCACAGTATCTGCTTGCATTTATTTATTTATTTATTTTCCCTGGCTGCCACCCGTGACAAGTTTGACTGCATCTCATAAATGTGTTTTTCATCATCATAAGCCCACTCGGTTTCTAGTAGCAGTCAATTCAATTGTCCTTCCCCAGTGCATCAAATGTCAACACCTCTTATCTGTAAACCTCTCGTACTCCAATGTGAACAAATGACTTCTCAGACTCCCATGTGAACAAATGACTTTGAACATTTCTCCCAAATGCTTTGCTCCTTGTAGACTTGTAGTTACGGAGCCTTAAAATCCAACCCTTAATCATTAGTCACATATATGTCTAGGACGGAACACAATTCTTGAAGGACATTGATGGATTATAAAGGTTAACTGGAGGGCAACATGTGTGTATCGTACCTTCTGTACTCCAATCTTATGTTCATCTCCTTTACCATTCTTTGGTATTACAAGATTTTCTCGAGTAAAAAGCAGTTCCTTTTATGTTATATTCCCAAATAAAAAAAGAAAAAATTGGAGTCAGAAGAATGACCTTTTGCCCTTGGAAGAGAAGACACTTTCCATGGTCTCAGTGACGCCACGTTACCTTTTTAAACATTTTGCTCTGGAGAGTCCAAGGACAACAGAATTTGAAAGGTACAAAATGGATGATCCAGAGATACAAAAGAGAAGATGATTATTGAAAATATTTTTCCTCAATATCAATATTTTGATTTTCAAAAATTATAAAATGAGAAGTTAAGAGTTGGCATGATGACGTTTTTAAAAAATACCCACCCAAGTAGAATTATTATTGCAGGTAGGATTAAAAATTTTACACCTTTTACTAATCATGAAAATTAACAAATTCCTTCACTTGTTTCTTTGACTTATTTGATGGCATGTTACCATATATTTTACATAATTAACAATATGTAATTATCCCTCTATTTATGCACTATGTTTATTTAAAAATAAATAAAAGATCATCTAGATAATTTAATAAAATATGGTACCACTCTTTAACAATATAATGCACCAAGTTATTGCATCACAATCCATATGACCAAGGAAAAAAGAGGGGCTTTTTGCACAAATATGGTAATTATTAATTTTTTTTTTAACGAAATTGTTGTGTTAATAATAACTCTTAAATTATCATAGTTCATGATTCAAAGATGAGTTTAATATAGAAACTTTTTGTTTGAAAAGTAAATTCATCTTTTGAAAAAATGAGTTCACAATAAAAAAAATCGAAATTAAAATATAAGTTTAAGGTGAAACAAAAATAGTCGGAAGGGGTTCATATCCTAACATGGTCAAAAGTACCTTATTTTTATATTTATTAAAAAAAAATCATTTTTTAAAAATCTTAAATAAGGGAGTATATAAAATGGCCTTGAAGTACAAGGAACATATATGGCCTCTTTACAATGTTGTATTTATAACGTATGTAATATCTATAATTTCGTATATAAAATGCACGCAACCCATATCAAACATGAAGTTCAAGGACACAATAATTCCAACGTGTAAGGGATGCTCATTTTGGTCAACATATTATCAGCCATTGGGTCACAAACACGTCAATATGTCACTCACACTAGAAACTTCCACATAACATTAAGAGATAAAAAAGGAAAAAGAAAAAAAGAGTACCCTATAAGCTGACCTGTCTTGCACCCACTGGCTTCAAATTATCAAACGTACCACGAAAAATAACCCCCCAAAAATTGGATCTAACCTACGCCAGTGATGTAATTTGCATGGAGACCATATCATATATTACGGTTCATGCCTCGAAAGACTGATAGTATGGGCAGGCACATGTGGTGCTGTTGAGACCCATTTCAAGAAATTTATATATGTATATATACAGGGAGCATAGAAATATTGGGTCCATGCATGGAAGACATGAGGAGAGGTGGAGGGGCCGGTTGGTAGTGCTTCGATGAGTTGTTTCCCAACTGGAAGGGCTGATGACCTTCGTGGGGGGTGTGTGTGAAATCTGATCATGGAAAAATTGTTCATGGTTCATTGTTCAGTACTTGAGAAACATGGATTTGATTGCTTCTTGTTCGTTTCTTGGTCCTTCTCAACCGACCTTGCCACAGCTGCCTTCCCACTATTCTCTTCATCTAATCTCCCAAATTTTGACTCAAATTTACATGGGATACAGGGTTTATCAATTAATGGACGCCCCCACCCTTAAAAATGAAAATTTAGCTGGATCTTGAATCTCATTCATTTTGGGACATCCTTCCCGTAAAGCTAGGGAGCACCCATGATTTCAGTCTGCATGCTATATATCTTGTGAGCTAGGTTTTCAACTAGTCTTCATTATTTCTTGTTGGCATTCCATTTCAATTATAGCCCCAGAGACTGCTTCTAGTAGTTGGACTCTCTTCAAACACCTATGAGCTCCCATGATATGATATTCCTTTGTATATATCTGCTATGGAGAATGACCTAATTTTTTGGAAACGATTTCTTTCAATTATCTCTCCACTTTGCATGGGCTGCTCCAAACCTCTCGAACATTGAAAAGAAAAAAAAAATGTTAGATTTCTGAGGTTGAGAATCATATTGTTGTTGAGTTTCTTTGAAGCAGTTAGGCATATGTGTATGATGTTTGTCTTCAGTCAAAGAAGCATATGTGATGGGTTATATTATTAGTGTAATCTATAAAGTTGTTGGCATGGGTATGGACATTGACATGGGCATGGGCATGGGCATGGGCATGGGCATCCATTGGAACATGTTTTGACACTATTGCTAACATTTGTATACAAAATGTAATCACCTTTTTCCCAATCCGGAGGGAGGTTGATGAAAAGGGTCCGATGTAGACATGTCATTCATGGGTCAAGTTATATCATATGCAGCTTCCAAGGCATCAAAAGAGAAATTATCTAAGACAATTATTAAAGGAGATCTAGTGATCACCGTTTTGAACCTTGGAAGAATGAATTCCACAAAATACCAATACGAGATTCCTTTCTAAGCAAACAAACCATCTTCAACTTTGTAAGAAATTATGTAAGATGTGACATTCAAAAAAAAAAAAGAAAGAAAAGAAAAAGGTAAAGAATCTGATGGGGCAGTGGTAAAAGAGAACCCTCCTGTGTTACGGGGGCCTACATGTGTGATCTTTGATTGGAGTGGAAGATACAATAGGTTGTCAAAAATCCTTGGTCAATGGTGGAACAGCAAGAGTAATCAAATAGATATGGAACAAGCCCACAGACCTGCCATGCATATATATATGTATAGTGTGTGATCTTTTTGATACGAATTGAAATTCTAGACACTGGGGTGGTGTGACACCAGCAGTAGTAGTCGTAGTAGTAGTACTGCTAATCGGAGACATGGCAGTGAAGGCATGTGCTGTAATATTAATTTGGCTTGAAATGCATGGTTTAAAATGAAGGAGCTCAGCATCATCACCATGGCCTCGACATTTCTGACACTGGCTTGGAGGTTGCCGTTGAACCCATTTGCAGAGGCTCTGGAGTCTGGAGTAGTGGGACCATCTCCTCATCACTATCTATATGATCTCCTTTTGGTTAACCTATCACCTTGTTAAGGGAAATAGAAACATGCACAGATCTCACATGGCTTCCACTTAATTAATTGCTTCAGTCATGGTGATCATCAGGTGGGATCATCATTAGACAACGCAGTGCCCACATCTAATCCTTAAATTAAAGCTTATTTTCGTATTAATAAATAGAGATGTTGGAAGTGATGATGATGATGATGGTCTCCACCCTCTCTTTGCCTCCATATGTACCGCAACAAAGGCTGTTCTTCTGGTGAGGTTGCCACCAAGATGCCAAATAAATAAGGACATCATCCCAAAATCTGCTTTTGAAAAGCCAACAAACCAAACCAAAGGCTAGCTAGCGATGCCCTCAATGCTCTCAAGCACTTTGACAAAAAGGGCATTGTTGGGTGAGTTCTAATTATTGAATATTGGTTTTTTTATTGGATTAAAATAATGTGTGCGGTCTGCAAAATCTCCTTGGCAACATTAGCCTATTATTATTTGTGTGGTAGCAGTTGAAAATCATTCACCCAACACTCTCCCCCCTTGGTAAGTGAGTAATTAGATTCTTTTACTTTTCGAGTAAAATATCTTTCAAGAAAAGGTTGTGATCCCATATATAATTAAAAATAAAAATAGAAAAATCAAGCTCAAATTAATGCATATTGTATTGCATGTCTGTTACACAATAAAAAGAATAGATAATAATAATAATAAAAAAATATACACATTTATATATGAAAAATCTTAGATTAAAAAAAATATGGATAGAAAAAAAGAAAATTCACTGTATCAAATCATCGGGTGTCATGAACTTTCTGAATAGAACCAAATAAAATTTAAGTCTCCATACTCTGAGAATGTGTTTGAACTATAGGCTTAAACCTTATATTAATCTAAAAAAATTTTATTTCCCATTCATATTTTCTTGATTAAAATATTAGGTATATAGTACTATAAATTTCAAAATGAATTGAAAGCCTAAACAAACTTGTATGAATTAAAAATAAGTTGAAAATATTTCAAGATTATGAATCACTTGATTTTTTATTGTTTAAATATATATATATATATATATAGAGGTTTTTCTTTTTGCTTTTTTTATTTTTTGGAGAGAGAGTTTCGCACTTTCTTAGTTTTTATAATTTATATAAAAATAGGAAATTATATTGGTACTTGAATAAAATTCTAAATTAGGAAAAACAATAAAAAGAGGGAAGGATGATGTACCGGTCTAAAAATAGCCGTAGATGTTAGATTCCCCATGCATGGTTACATCTAATAATTCACATATTTGATATTTCTCCATCATAGGTCTTTGCCATATGTTAGCAAAAATACTCGGTGTTCTCTGCGGGTACAAAGATATTTTTCTTACCGCGTGTCCCAACTCTCAAATTCTCAATCCCCACTTGAGTAATTCAGCTTCAAGGGCACAGCACATGGAGAGAGAGAGAGAGAGAGGGGGGGGGGAGGGAGAGGGAGAGTGTGGTGAAATCACATCAGGAAATAGCCCTAAGGTTAAGGCGCCCTTCTCTCCTTGGGACACATGAGCATGTGGCAGCCCACCATCATCCATGGGTACCCAAAAAAAAAAAAAAAAAAACCTTACTATTTAAAAAGAAGAAGACATAATCTTATTGGTTCTATAAAACAAACATTATACCCACGTCAATCACTGCAACTTGGCTTCAAAACAAGAGGGAAGATAAGATGACAAAGTTTATAAAGTGCTCAAGATATGAAGTGATGATAAAAGGGCCAAGGCTTCTCATGTGGCTATAAAGTGAGATTTAGTCTTCCTCTTATGCGAGTAAAATTTGCCTTCTCTTTCTTTTTTGGCTTTAAGAGATGATTCTTGGAAGCGACTTGTGATTGAGACTATATTATAAGGAAGCTTGGTGGGGTCATACGAAATGGGGTATTAACACACCTTATTACAGACACATGGCTAGAAGATAACACACATAGTTTTGGTCTCACAAAGGGACGACACCATTATTTTTGGGGGTTAGTGTTTGTGATCTGATTTCTTTGACCATTTTTAATTCCTATACCTCTTCGATTCTCTACTTGTACATGTCTCTACAGCAAAACTTGTCCTTGAATCTCTACCCCCCTCTTCTTCAACCATCAAACTCATATATATATAAAACTCAATCTTGTGACTTTATGATGTATGCATGTCAAACGTATATCCCAGAATCGAGACATGAAAGTTCTCAATATGTCATTCTCAGTTGTCCTTTCATCACTAAAATTAATTGCTCCAGAAATTTCACATTAACCTGAATTTGATAAATTTTACTATCTATCCATTTAAATATTATCTTTATTAAATTAATTATTAATTTTTAAAAATATTTAATATGATATCATATTAAATTATGAATTTTCCGAAGGTGAAACTTACATGTCATACTTGTTACCCGTCCGAAAGTAATAATAGTATGTGGCTTTATCTGGAAAGACAAATTAGAGGGGCTCAAAGCTTTGAAAAATTAAAAAGGAGGTTGAAATCAACATTACTTGATGTGACCATTCAACTATGGAGGAGGGTGACCCTTCCCACCACTCACCACTGCTTTTTTAGAAACCAATACAATCTTTTGTAGTTTGGTAGTACTCTTGAGAATTCGTTTCTCCCTAGATAAATATTAGCCTAGTCGACTAGACCTCTCTCATCACTGTTATGCCTTTTCATTCCCATTTACCGTAGGCCTCGTAATTTTCGTCAAACACAAATGCAGCCCCCAATAAATTCTATGAAATGGACTACACTCTGTAGACGAATATTTTCCCAAATTCATGAAATAATAATTTATTATTGTTCTACCCTCTAAAATACCCATATTTTAAGCATGCAACTATGCTTATGGTATACTCCTCCATGCTGTCTTGCCTTCATTATAAGGGTTCTAGATCATTTGTACGTCAGCCCAACGCAAAGAAAATAAATAAAAATAAAACCCCACGGGAGGAATCTTCTATTGGATTGTCGGATGGCCCAAATTTTCTCTTCTTTACGGCATGGTTTCCAACTTTCCAAGCAGCTCATGTGAAGGAGCCATAAATAAACACGAAAATTTCAACAGTATAGACTCCACCAAATGAAGAAAAAGGGATGTGGTCATTATCTTTGTTTGAATATGTTTAAATTGAAAAAATGATGGGGGAGGGGATGTGGTCATTTTCTCTAACGTCAAAATTTGGATGTGTCAATTTCCAGTTGTAGTTCAAGCCAGTTCACCTACCAATAAAATCAAATAATTGGAGGGCAAAAGGGGCTCCTTCCTCCGCCATTTAAGGCCAATGGCTCCCAAAAACTTTTATAATTGGTGTTCCAAATTATCCAAATTGGTGTGGGTGACAGTTATGAGTTTTCCCCCTTTCCTAGTCTCTACATGTGTTCATCTTCTGATAGCTCACCCCTATACGCTCTAGTCTATCTATCATCACTTTATTTTTATCATTGCCTTTTGGCGTTACTTATGATTGACATAATGACATCCAAGCGTGAACTTAATCAGTTTGGTTATAGTTATTTATTACAACCATCTAATTAGTAATTATTCGTGTTTGATTCCGGAAGGAGAAGGACCTTCATTGATAGATACTTGTTATA
Source organism: Vitis riparia (assembly GCF_004353265.1). NCBI lineage: Eukaryota > Viridiplantae > Streptophyta > Magnoliopsida > Vitales > Vitaceae > Vitis > Vitis riparia. The sequence goes on along the minus strand of NC_048432.1, from coordinate 14,283,817 downwards.
TTTAGTGTTTGGTTCAAATTTTATAAAGGAGTGTAAAACCCAAAATTAACAAATAGAAATTTTAAATCCTCTACCAAAATTAGAGATCATAATTAGGTAAATTTTTTAAGGTCTATCCTATCTCACTCTTTAATGAAAAGGGTTAAAAATAAAGATAAATGAGTTGGAAGTGGGTTTGAAAAGTTTTTAAAAGTTTGGATTTGAGGTGGTTTGAGGTCTCGCCTGGCTATGTATCTATTATATATAATTTTAAGTAAAAAAAATTTTAATTTAATTTTTTTATTTTTAATTTTTTAAATATAAATAAAATAATATTTTTCATAAAAATAAATTGTAAATATTTATATTTATAAATTATATTTATTTTTAATAAAATTAAAATTTTAAAAATGATGAAATTTTTAAAAAAGGTACGAAAATTTCTTACATTAGTCTCATCCTATTTATTTATTTATTGACCAGATAATAATAGATATAACCTCCATCCCAAACCCGCACCTTGTTATTCCTAAGAAAAATTATTAAAAAAAATATATATTTCACCTAATTTTTTCTCTCATTTCCTTTTTTTTTTTTTTTGTAATTTAGATAAAACATAAATATGTATATATTTTTTAAATTATCAATTTTCCATATTACTATAATAAAATTTTAACATTACTTATTTTTTTCTTTCCTTCATTACATTTTTTTCTTAATATAATATTAATTTTTTTGTCACTAATGACTTTTTCTAATAAGATATTGTTATTATCGAAAACATTGTTTGGAACGGTTTTATTTCTAACATTATTAAAAAATTTACTTAATACCTATATATAAAAAAATATAATAAAAAAGTGATTTTTTAAAAAAGTCATTTACCAAGTAACACGCTTATCCAATAAAACAAAGCCCAATTATGCTTGTACTTTCTTTATACTAAGTATTTCCCCAAAAGAGGTCAAGCTAAAGGAGCCCCACCATTTAATAATGAGATTCTCCTACATCTTTTTTTTTTTTTTTAACCCTTGCAGCCAAAAAGTCTGAATAAATTGAACCTACCTGAGGTTGGTCAAATTTTAAATAGTTGCTTCTTTTAGTTGTACCAAACCAATTGCAGCTTGAAGAAAATAGGAAGAGAGATGAGTTCATTGGGGCCTTCCTTAACCACCCAATTCTTCATCCCTTTGTGTTTGCCAAGTATGAGAAAAATACACCCCTTTGGAGGAATTCTTTTGTTGATACTGAAATTTTGGAAAATGCTGTCAAATTGGGAATAAGATTGAGGTAACTCAAATGTGGGTAGGCATAATTGGCTCTTTCTAAATGAATCCATTGCAGATTTGGAAGCCCATGCTGGTCCAATTTTAGTTAGACAAGTGCGCGGGCGAGGGGGAATTTGTGAAATTGGAATGCACCCTAAATTCATCATAAATTGTCCTGTTTCTTAATTTTCTGAATTTAAATGCTTAGAAAAAAAATAGAAAAATTATGGGCTTTTATAAAATTAATATTTTGTTCAAATTATAGTTTTAGCTTTACCCGGAAAAGCGAAACTGAAAAAGCCATCGAAGGTCCCAATATTATTATTCGCTTTCTAAAAAATAATCGCATATTTTAAATTTTTGTGGAAAGTGATGACATGTGAAAATTTTGCCCAACCCCAAACCCTTCCACCAATCATAATTAGAGAGAAAATTTATAGGGAAATGTGGAAGAATTTGATCACATAAGCATGTGCGCAGCTCATGAGCTCGAATATCCTCACCTAGATACAAACCATGAGAGCATGCATCCTCACGCTTCTATCGGCTTCGTGAGGACACGACCGCGGTGTTTGATGCGCACGCGGTGGGGAGAGGCCCAGAGGGGCGGGGGAGGAAGTGGGGAGGGGGGTCCTCGAGAAGAGAAAAGAAAGGATGTGGGAAGCGTGGGCAGTGGAATAGCGTGCCACATGGGGTGAGAGCAGCATTATTCTTGTTGTTGAGACTGCTCTTGACACGTGTCAGAGGAAGAGGCGTCCTCTCCTCCCCGGCCCCTCCACGCATCGTTACCCGCGCTCTCTCTCTCTCTCTTTTCCCATACTACACTCTTTCTCTATTCATTACATCATTCCATTTTCCAATAATTATTCTCTTTTCTCACTCTCATTTACTAGCCCCTTTTCTCTCTCCGTTACTCAAACTAATTTCCCCTCCTACACATTAATTAACATAAATAATTCCACGTCTTACCTAAAAAAAATTATTTAAAACATTTTGATGTTACCACTTACCCATCAAAAAGTCGAAGAAAATAAAGTCAAATTCGGTCAACATGTCATCATGAAAATAATCTTCTCTTTTACTATGCCAAATCATGCATGGTCCATTAATGATTTCTGTTAATGTGACACTGATGATGACTATGATATTTGCATTAATTATTAGATTAGTGAGAGAAACAAAAAAATTGAAGAGTGGCGTCCACTGGCCTCTCTAATTTCCTTAAAAGGGCGTAGAGTGGGGGTCCATGGTCTATGCTAGGGTTAAAGTTGAAAGGTTGCTTGAAGCCAACATTTGGACTGAGCTAGAACTTTCTTCGACTTTTGGCTTATCGTATCTATAAATTTAAATATACAATAATTACAACAGCTAGGATGCCATTATTTTCTTTAATAATTTTACTCTACTCATTGATTTGTCACCCTCATGAAAGACACAGTGTAAGTGAATGAACCAAATGAAAAAAGAATACTTGGGAATTTAAGTTGTCCATCCCATTGATTCCATTTCCTCTCCTTTTGGTTCAGTTTCAGACCCATTAAGAAAAGTTCAACAAAATGATTTTTTTTCCTATTTCTTTATCCAAAAAATAAAGAATAAAATTTCATTAAAATGCCCCCCTTGATATTTTGGCATAAGTTCTAAAATAAGCTTTTGGAAATATCTGGCTGTTGTCACTCTTTAAAGATATTTTATTGTCCCCCTTATTTATATACGTATATATATGTTATGCCCACTACAATAATTAATAAGTTTAAAAGCTCTCTCTATTATTTACAATACAAATTAAATTAAATGTGTTTCTCAATTTTTTTTCCCTTCTTGTTATTGTTGGAAATTCTTACATGGAATGATGCTATAAATCATAATATTTTCAATTTTTTAAAAAATCATTCAAATTCTTTATACTATTTTATTTTTATAATTTTTAATAACTCATAATTTATATTATATATATTGTATGTGGAACCCAGGGCATAGTATTGATTTATTTGTATATCTAGACATATACTAAAATATTGTAAGTGGAACCCAACACCTGTTTATTTTAATTAAAAGGTAGAACACTAGTTGGTAGGATCTATCATAACTTAGCTTCAAGAGATAGTGGGGGAGATCCATTTTTATAAATTAGTTGCTTCTTATTCTGGTTTTTGAGTAGAAAGTGTTATTTTAATTTAATAATTTAAAATTTAAAATAAAAACTACTTAAAAAGTGAAAATTTAACATTTAAGTTTTCATAGGTAAAAAGGAAAAGACAAAATTGGGAGTAAATGTACCTGATACGAAAGGATCGTATGGATAATTTGTTCATATATCGTATAAATTGAAAAAGACGGAAAGAGGAAAAGAAAAGAGATAAAATGGAAAGTGGATGAGAACTGGTGAGTGTGAAGAGGAAAAAAAAAAGAGAGAAAAAGTTGATGATTACGCAGTAAATGCTATTAATAACACGTCACAGTCTTCATCCTCAGTCCTCACTTCCGTCCCACTTCCCACTCATCACCCTTCAGTCGTCTCCCCGTACTCTTGCCCCACCACCCAACTCACCCCTCGATTTTTTTTTACTGATATTTTCCTTCTCTATATCTCGCGATATCTCCTCTCCTCTTCTCCCTCCCCACCTTTTTTTCTCTCTTTCCGCTCCTGAGTACAGTGAGTAAGAGAGAAGCAAGAAACTATACTAGACATCTCTCTCTCTCTCTCTCTCTCTCTCTGCTTGAATGCCTACTTAATTACGAAACTGCCATCCCCTACTTTAATTACCTGTTACTACATCTCAACTCCTCCTTCCAATACACAATATTATAAAAACAAAATAAAATAAAATAAAAAATGAAATAAAATACTTTGTTTTCAATTCAAGCAAAAGCCTCCTTATTTTAGTAATCCTTGGAATTCTTCAAATCCCCCCTCCCTCATCTGCTTTCTCTCTCAGTTTCAGAGCTCTCCAAAACTCGAGCCCATCTTCTCTTTCTCTCTCTTCCCTTCCTGTAAAACCCTAAATTCATTTACATGTGAATCTCTCTTTGTTTATTTGTTTATAATGTTATGCATTGAATAAGAATATTGAAGTAATGATTCTTTTTTGTTTGTTTGTTTCGGCGTGTTTCTGCAGCGTATTGAATGGATATTTGATTGGTGAATTGAGGTGTTTATAGATCGGAATGCGGGTGAAGGAGATGCATCCATTGTGTTGTATATCGCTGGAGAGTCCCGGAGTAGGAGACCAGTCGCCGGAGGTGAGTAGAGCGGCAACTGCAGCCTCTTCCGGCGGATCTGACGGCAATGCGGGGCGGCCGGCGGGATCCGATACCAGCGTCGCCGGAGTTCTCTACAAGTGGACAAATTACGGCAAGGGTTGGAGATCCCGGTGGTTCCTGCTAAGGAACGGCGTTCTTTCTTACTCCAAGATTCGCCGGCCGGAGAGCCTCCACCTACCATCACCGGCAGACGACATCCGGGTGATAGGCGACGTCTCCACGAGTCGCCTCTCCAGGTTGGACAGTGGTGGCGGCAGACGAAAGCACCAGAAAAATGTTGGCATCGTTCATCTCAAGGTATGAATAGAGAACGATTCAACGGATCGTAAGCCAAAGAGTAATTATACAGTGCGATCTGCGCCACACCACAACGCTACAATTGGCACACTCCACCCTTTTTCTCTCTCTTTTTTATTTTTAATTTTTGGCGGTAGTTCACGAAAAAGTTTCCCCTATCGGAAACATCTCAATTCAAAAAATTTTACTTGATTTTTACCAAACCCCAGTCAGTAAAAAATTTCTGGGTATCCGTCTGCCACAAAAAAAGCTTTGAAATCTGAGCTGCAAAATCTATGAACCGTTGGTTTCTCACGCAATCTGCGAATCAGAGGAGGGGGAAAGTGGGAAACATTTACTTATTTATTTTTATTTTGATGATTTTAAATTTTTTACAGTTTAACTGGGTGTTAATCTAGAGTGGGTCACATCAGCAGGTGTTTTAGGGCAGGATAGGCTGTGCTGTAGGCCTAGGTTTTAAGCTGTGGTCACATCATCCTGCGATGGTTTTGTGATCAACGCCATCGAATTCTTCACTGATTTTGACCTCTTTTTTTGCTCCGCCTCTTCTCAGATTCCCCATTTCCTGCTCCTCAACCTCATTTCGTACTCGGAAATATATATTTTTTAATCGGACGGTGGATCTGACCTCTGTAAGTGTGTTTTTCGCGGATTCCGTGGTTTGGGTGCTTTGGATTCTTTTGACTTTTGACAGGATTTGAATGGGTTTGAGTTGTAAGTGACTTTAAGGTATGGGCTATAGACCTTTCGTGAAAAGATGGAGGAAACAATATGGGTTAGACTTTTTTTTAGGAAAACTATGGGAAATTGAACAGATTAGCTGAGGCTTTGTGGAGTTGAACCCATTTGAAGCATGGTGGTCTTGGCGTGTTCGGGAAACCTGAAACTGACTTCCTTTGAGCATTTACCATATGTCATTTGAAGCTCTTTCTTGGCGGCAATAGATTTGAGGATATTGGGGTTTGAGTCTTGTTTTTGTTGGGGATTTTACGTGATTGGCATGGTGTGGCTTTATCGCCGAACTAGGTTTGTATGGTTCAGGGTTTGAAGAAGCTTAGATGGGCTGAGTTCGAGCTAATGGTTTATGTTCTTGAAATTTGGTACCATTGTGTTCTTCTTACTAGTGCTGGTTTTTCCAGGAGTTTTTATTTTCGTCTTTCTGAAATTAGAGCTTTTCCGTGTACATTTCTTTTGGGTAATTGTGTTTGGAAATTATTTCATATTAGATTTAGTTTCGTGATTGACAGTGTTTTAACCTGATTAGTGGAACTGGAACTATAAGCTTTGTCGCATTATTTACAGTGATGCTATTGATCTTTTGGCAGATCTCGTCATTTCGTGAGAGCAAGTCTGATGATCGAAGATTTTATATATTTACTGCTACAAAAACCCTTCATCTAAGGACCGAGTCAAAGAGAGATCGGGTGGCTTGGATAGAAGCTTTAGTCTCAACTCGAAGCCTATTTTCTTTTAGACCGCTAAATGATAATCTCTCCCTGGTACCAAATGATATATCTGTATCAACTGAAAGGCTTAAAAATCGTTTGCTTGAAGAGGGAGCCCATGAGGGACTAGTTAGAGATTGCGAACAGATCATGCTTTCTGAGTTCTCGGAAATACAAGGCCAAGTTAAAGTTCTTTGTGAAGAACGATCCAATTTGCTCGATACATTAAGACAGCTGGAGGTAACTTTGCACTTAATTATAAGTAATGCCTCGACAATGGAGTGGGTGAAAATTCTCTTTTCTCTTTCTCTTTTTGCAATATTCCAATCTTTTAGTTGACAGTTACACTGCCACAGCGCGGCAGTTTGGATTTAATGTATATGAAACTGCATTTTGCATTTTATTGGAAGTGTGAATTCCCATTGCATAATAAATTATAAATTACTTAATGGGTAGACTGTAGATGTAATCAATTGAAGTGGTTTTGTTCCCTCCCATGTTAGGGGAGCAACTGCAAGATCAACTTAAATACAGCCTTAACTCCGAACCTTCTTTTATTCTTGTAGCATCCTGCACTTGAACCAAATAGCAGTAATTCTTTTTTTGTGGAACATGACAATCCATCTTAGCCTTTGTGTTTGCTTCTGGTCCTTCATTCCTCCATTTTGACATCTTATTCTAACTGTTTTAGATGTTGAGCAGCATATTTGAGATAATTGTTCTTGGTTGATCTAATAATTTGCGCTTTTTTTTTTGGTCATTTTACTATTTCATGGGACAAGTATTTACCACTGCTGGAATAAATATCTACCATTGTACAAATTCACATATGAGTTAAAAAAAAAGGAAAAGATATACAATTGTTATTAAGTTATATATACTAAGCCCAAAGTATTATGGTATCTTTGGTTCATTTCAGGCATTTAAGCTCAAGTAAATGATGATTGGTCTTGGAGTATCTTAGGATAGTCACTAGCTAGACTACTTGGTTACATGGGGTGCTTGAGTTTTAAATCGTGGTTGGAGCCATGGATGCCCTGCAGTGGGATGCCAGCATCAGTGCTATGAAATCTTTCATTGGACTAATAAAATTCTTGAATGTTAATGATGAGAATATTTTGACCCAGATCTCCTTATACTAATGTTTCCGATGATTTTCATTCAACCTGTAGGCATGGTTTTCTATGGATATTTTGTTTTATATCTGATTTTACACTCATTGTGGATAGGAAATGCCATCACTGCTTGCTTTTCATAAATTTTATGTGAACATTTAGAATCTAAATACTAAACCAATTGAGATGACCCTGCACAGCCCCACCACAAAAATAATAAATCTTTCCTAGAAAATCAAAAGATGGAATGTTTTTCCCATTTAGGATCTTATAAGCTCCAATAAACCCAAAAATAAAAAATAACATAAAAAATTTTCAAAATCAGAAATGAAAAAAAGAGTGACTTAAATATATTAGTAGTTCAAAAAGCTAAATTTTAGTTAAGAAAATGAAAAATTTTCAATACCCAAAGTTTTACAAATTCATATCAGAACCTGCACCTAGAGAAAAAAATGGAAATGACAGATTTGAAGTGTGCGTTCAGTGATATTTCAAGTTGTTTGATGACCCTAGTTTCAAACTTGTGATTGATATTCGAGTAACATGGAAAATGGTTCAAGGGAATGTACATCTAGGATAAAAGTGAAGACTATACTCCTGGTGTTGCTCATTAGACATTTTTTAGAATTCAAGATCTAGCTTTTAGTTTATTGAGGTGATTATACATTGCCTCAGCAGTTGTCATGAACTGTTAGTGCGAATAATTTTTTCTGTTTTGTCATAGGTGGTGTCTTTGGTGTAGTATGGCATTAAAGAAAATAATTGGAAATAGAAAAATGGTCAAGAAAGTTTGCGTTTAGATAGTTTTCAGTGTAAATATACACCTTAATACAGTCACATCTAGATTCTCATACTTTACCCAGTGTTACTAAATGTGGTGCGTTTAACATATTAATTTCTTTAGTTGTATAATTGAATGATCTTAAAATGTGGTTTTACTCTTTTATAATATATTTTACTGGATCCTTATTTTTTTGTCTTATTTCCTATGTGTTTCTAGAATGAACTTGCTAATTGATTAAATTCATCACTTTTCTTTTGCACATTCAGGCAGCTAATATTGAAGCTGAAGTTTCTGGAATTAATGATAGTGAATTTCAATTGACAAAGCATGAACTGTCCAGCCTAGGGCGTGGAAAATATAGTGGTATGATTAATGTGCATCACTTCTGCTCCTGAATATATATCCTTCCTTTTCTTTGTTTGCTTCATTTATTTTATCATTTTAAAAGTTGTAAGCATGCCCCAATATGGAAAATGGAGCAAAAGATGTAAAAGATACGTTTTACATAAAACCATGTACTTACTAAGATTTTCCTCCTGTTTTAAGCTTTTAATGCAAGGTCTGTGTTCTTGTTTTATGAATGTTGCATCCATGCTTTGTGTAATACATAGTTTTCTAAGATTTATGCATAAATTTGAAATATCTAGTCCTCCTATTTCAGTTTCAATTAAGGCCAATGGTGAATCCTTTTTCATGACTTCTTGTTGTTTATCATTCCTTTGGCATTTTCTATTGCCAGGACTTAAGGTATAAGCTTTAATTGCATATCCCAGTGACTGCTTGCAGATTTTGGTTACCTCTTAGAAAAACTATGCTGCAGCACCATGCAGATTAAATATGGCTTTGTTTTGATTCATTAGTGACTTGTTTATTTTGGTACATCTTTCTCCTGCTGAATATGACCAAATGGATCACAACTTCATAAATTTTCCTTTTAAACTAAAAGCTTAACTATATTCTTGTAGTGTTTAACTGCCCCTTGTTTACTCTACTGAAGCTTAAGAGTTAGTTATTTTTAAATTGAAGTTTCAATTACCAAAAGCAGAAAATTTTTATGTTCTTTGTTCTTTGAGTGATTTGCACAGCTAATAACTGTATGGGTGCTTGTGATATTAAAATCACTCAACTTCCCATGATTGCCATGAATTTTCTGAATCAAGATTCTTAGATATGTTGGTAGATAATTTTTCTTTTTTGTTTTGAAAATTTCATTCTGTGGATTCTCTTTAAAATTTTTGTAATTACTATTTTCCTTTTAGCATGCATTCTTATTTTCTCTACATTTCATTTTGGTAGAGTGCAGCACAACTGAATCATCTGATGATATTGAGAAACAAGAGCTTGAGGAAGTGTCAGATGAGGAGGAAACCTCTTTCTTTGACACTAGAGAGGATTTTGCTGAACCCACAGTCAGTTGTGGGTCTATAACAGGAGTTGTAAATTACATGGATAAGCAAATGAAACCTGAAATTCAACTTGATAATGCAGAGAAGATTCATACTGAGAATAGATTTTGTGAATCTAGATATCCACAAATTGAAAGGCGAAAGAAGCTTCCCGATCCAGTTGAGAAAGAGAAAGGGGTAAGTCTTTGGTCTATGATCAAAGACAATGTCGGAAAGGATCTCACACGAGTTTGTCTCCCTGTTTATTTTAATGAGCCAATATCATCCCTTCAGAAATGTTTTGAGGACCTGGAGTACTCTTATCTTTTGGATCGAGCGTATGAATATGGAAAAGATGTATGCATATCTTTATCTCTTACTCTCTCCCTTTGATATACGTGTACTTGCATTGTTCTTTTTGGTTATTTCTCCTTATTATGCTACATGCTTGTCTATAATAATACTATTTAAAACACGAGCACTTGTTCAATCTTTGTGGGATGTCTGAAGTTTCCCCAAATCTATAATCAACTTCTGTGTTTTGCAATGGTCTAATGCTTTTCTTTTCTGCATCATACATTCTATTCTTAATGTCCTTATCCACCTGTGAAAAAGTAAAGATTTAGGTGAAAGAAATAGATTCAGTGTGGGTCCAAATGAGATTAGAACACCAATAAAGATTGCGTGAATATGTCACTGCTATAAGAGAAAGTACATCAGAGGCCTACTGCCTCAGCACACAAGGAAAAGTAGTTTTAACTGTCATGAGTCTCTCTGCAATTAATAACATGAGTTGAAATTGTATAGAGTACTAATCCCTAACCCAATTAAGAATGTTGTACTTGTGAAACTGTATCATGTAAATTGCAGTTTTGAATTCTTCAAGTTCATTAATACATATGGTCCTAGCATTCAATTAATAAAAATTTGAAACTAGGACAGCAAGGTTGACATTTTTTTTCCAGAGTTTATGTTTCAATGAGCATTTTCCAGATTAGCCTTCATTTACACTTTACATCAAATTTAGTAATGCTAAAATATTTTGTGATTGTTAAAGACATTTACTGCTTTAACATCTTCATGAAATCTGACATTTTTCCCTCATTGGGCTTCCTTTTTGTTTCTAGGGAAACAGTCTCCTAAGAGTTCTACATGTTGCAGCTTTTGCGGTTTCTGGATATGCGTCCTCTGAAGGTCGGCATTGCAAACCCTTCAACCCGTTGTTAGGGGAAACTTATGAAGCTGATTTTCCTGATAAAGGAATTCGCTTTTTCTCTGAGAAGGTCCGTAGTTAAGGATGTTAGAACAGATCTATGATACTCGAATCTTTTAATTTCACCAACACACACATGTGGACATAGCATGACATGGGTATATGGTTATGAGATCCTTGTTGGATATTCCTATTTTATTTTAGGTGTGAGTGTTTGATTTTTTCATTGATGTCCTTTTATTCTTTCAAATCTTAGTAATAATTACATTGGAGAAAAGAAAGAGTTGGCCAAAAAGTGAATTTTTATAAGAATATTTATGGATAAAAGGGGAAAGATGAGAGCTTTTGAGAAGGATATCTTCACTTCCAATGTATTTTTAATTGAATTTTCTTACCCTTTTTGAGATCCTTTTAGCTGAGTCCCTGTATCCTAAAATTTGAGTTGTGGATGGACGGGACACTTAGACACATTCCCACATCTGACACTCGTACTTGAATATCCATGCAACATAGGAACATACACAAGGACAAATGTAGAAATTGGTGAAAGGGAAGAAGTAATATTGTTAAATTTTAAGTGGGACCCATAAGAGATTGTGCAACCTTGAGAAAAGAAACTGTTACTGGGATTTTTCAAAAAATAACATCATTAGTTTGCAATTACTGAGAAAATTGCAAGAGAAAAAAATGCATGAAAAACATGACCTGCATTTGAAAATTTTCTCGAATGACTCTTAAAGAGATAAAAAATGACAGTACTCATTTCCCTGCTTCATTGAATTAGGACATTCCAAGTTTTGACAATACAATGTGGATATTTTGAATTTATTTGAAGAAATTGGAACATAGATTTATGATTTATCATCCAAATTTAACCACTTTGGTTTTATGTTGAACAAGAACAATAGTAGTTAAATATTGAACTCTAATTTCCTCCATTATCAAAATAATGAAGGGTTCTAATTATGTGGCAAATAATTTCTGGAAAGAAATTTGTTGTCTGGTTAAACAAGTCTGTGCTCTTCCAAAAGTGTAGACGAGAAAAGGAAGATGGGACATGCTGAAAATTTTCTGAATTTCATTCTATTATTCATCAAAAACACTTCACAATACTTTATACTCTCTCTCTCTCTCTCTCTAAAAGCCTGACTAAAACCTTGTTTGTTAAATAGAACCCTAAATATTTATTCTCAATGTCCACCTAGCAAAAAAATTAATGACTAAGAAAATTAGTTGCTGCAAATATTATTGTGATCCCAGCCATACTAGTGTACATCTTGAATAGACCTTTTCCCAAGATCTAAAGTTACGTGAAATTGACAAGTTGGTAGAAGTTATAACCTTCCTTTGTCAGCTGCATCACTTCTCCACTTTTTGATTACTTATTCTCTTCTATCAATTAAGTCCTGAATTCCTTAGCAAGATTTATTTTTCTCTGAGCATTGTCATTTCATCACCCCCTTTTTTTCTGTTGTTTATTGAAACAGGTTAGTCATCACCCAACACTCATTGCCTGCCATTGTGAAGGTAAAGGGTGGAAATTCTGGGCTGACAGTAACCTACGAACAAAATTTTGGGGACGATCAATTCAGCTCGACCCTGTGGGAGTTTTGACCCTTGAGTTTGATGATGGTGAGGTTTTCAAATGGAGCAAGGTGTGTGCTGCAGCTTGATTGTGCTTGTGCAAGAAATATTGCTTGCTTGTGTGTTTTCATTTTTTGGATACCTGTTTTTTGAGGGGGAAAAAAAAAAAAAAATCTAAAACGTGTTTATATTGTCCTTAGGTCACGACCACCATTTATAATCTTATCCTTGGTAAAGTGTATTGTGATCACCATGGTACAATGCACATACAAGGTAATCGCCAACATTCATGCAAACTCAAGTTCAAAGAGCAGGCTCTTCTTGACAGAAATCCTCACCAAGTAAGCATTCTACTTTGGAACCTCTCTGCATATGTATGTATCTGCATGCTGCATCACTATATTGTTATTATCCAATCTGTTCAAATTTAGTGTTTTTTTAGCATTGTGACCAGAATCGTTTAAATGGAACCTACTTTCTATGCAGGTACATGGTTTTGTTGAGGATCTGACAGGGGAAAGGGCTGCTACCCTATTTGGGAAGTGGGATGACAGCATGTATTACGTTCTTGGAGACAGAACTGGCAAGCTGAAGGACTGTAATGGGTCCCCGGATGCCTCCTTGTTGTGGAAAAGGAATAGGCCACCTCCTTGTCTCACTCGGTACAACTTAACGTCATTTGCAATTACACTAAATGAGCTGACGTCAGGACTTCAGGTAGAGATAATGTATTGAATCAATTTTTTTATGTGCATATTCATTTTCCTCTTATGCATATCTAATTGTCTTTTATAGCTCTGTCTGATCCCGGGTATTTGATCACGGATTAAGGAGAAGCTCCCACCCACGGATTCAAGACTTAGACCAGATCAACGACATCTAGAGAATGGAGAATATGAAAAGGCAAATGCAGAAAAACTACGGTTAGAGAAGCGGCAGAGGATGGTATGAGTAGCTCCTCCTTTCCCTATTTCTTCAATCCATTTTATTCATGGCATCATTGTTTGATGATTTTATTATTTAACCAAATTGGAGATTCTGTGCCAAAAGCACAGCCATAACATAGTCACCACAGTTTTGATTGATGAATAAATGTTTCTTAGTACAAAGCGATGTGGATATCAGGCCAGGATTTCTTTATTGTTTCCTTCAGAATTTGCATCTAGTTGATTGAATTTGGATTTGCAATTGTGGTTTTCCTTCAGTCCTTGGAGGGCTATGTTGAGGATTTGGTTGTTACATAATAAGTTGTTCCTATCAATTTTGAATTGCTTCCCACAAAATGATTTGGAACACAAACGTTCCCCAAGATTTGGACATTGGACTTGATGGTGGCGCACCATAAAGTTCCATACAACTTGCTTCATGGTAGAAACCTTACAAGATGCTATCTTTGAATATTTGTTTGTTATTCTAGAGAACAATGAGATTCGTGACCATGTTTCTCTACATTTCCCATTTACTAGAGCAAAGCTGAGTTGGGTTCCTCCATGGCATGCATTCACCAAAGTCAAGCTGAGTTGGGTTGCCCCATGCAATGCATTCATTGAGGATAAGTTGACTTGGGTTCCTTCATGGAACAGCATTAAATGTTTTAGATTTTGAAGTTTAGCAAAGGGATTAGAGGCAGATTAGGCTGAATCAATTTCCCTGTTTCTCTTTGGGGTTTGATGACGAAAGAATTTGAACAAGTTCCTCATTAGTATATTTTGAAGGACTGAAAGGAGGTCTTCTTGACTAGTCTAAGCCATCTTGCACCCCACTTTTAAATGGATTCCTCTTTGTATGGGATAGTTAAATTTTAGAATGGGTGCTGGGGGCACTTTTAGAAACAATCGGGGATGCAGAATTATGGGAAACTCAGGACTGCAGGTGAAGGGAATTCTCCTATACCATTGAGTGGCACTGGATAGCAAATTGGTTTCTTGCAAGTTTGCACTGAAGGGAGAGAGAGAGTCAGAGCTGCTGGGTGAGACACATCTCATTTAAATGGATTCTTTGATCTGTAAATGTAGAAATTCAATTATTTTTTAGGGGCACATTGGAGAGCTTTGAGATTTCTTGAGAAATTTCCTGTATGAAACAAGGGTTAAAAAACAAATTTCTTTATCGCATTTTCCTTTTTTTCACCTTCTATTTGTGGTTGCTTGCTTTGTTGGATTCTAGTCCTTCATATCTTTCATGCTCTCTTTCAGGAAACTCTGTTTTCTATGTCTTTGTACATTTCAAATGTCTCCCCAGTGTATAAGAAAGTTATAATTTTGTAGTGGTTTGAAAGTAAAACAGGAAACTTAATATAGTGCAAACATTCAAAACCGTGTTGGCATCATTTGTGTTCAAGTATCAGTGTTTATGGAATTTGAAATGCACAGAAAGGGACTATGTTGTAAGATTCCTTCATCTTTGTTAAAGATTTGCATCTTCAGTATCCTCTTTTGTTAAAATCTTCAATCCATAGATTTCCAATTGACAAAAAGAAGTTTATTTAGTTCTCTCTTTGGTTGTTATTTCCAGTTTCATCTCTCTCGTCACTTGGCTGAAAAAGGTTTCCTGGGTTTTGTATATTCTTTGCAACTCATTACGTGTTAGGAATAGATATACAATAATATTCATTGTTGCATGTCAAGAAAGTTGGTTCATCAATTTCCCATTTTAGCACCTTGATTGGTGATGTTCCAGAAGGGGATGGATATTATCTTCCATGTAAGTTGTGACTTGTTGGGGGGGGGGGGGGGGGGACAAGAGGCTGCCGCATATGCATGGCAAACAATCTTGAGCTTAATTGCAATGAAAGATTACAGGACTGGCAAATGATTGCCTTCTTTCTGTTATGGTACGGGCAGTTAATTGTTTGCATAGAAAGGGCGGCTGTTTGTAGTCTCCTTTCACCAAAAAAAGAAGGGGCGACTGTTTTATGATGTACTTTGAGGACCCAGTAAGAGGAAATGTGTAGCTGAAATTCAGGATTTTGAGCTTTGGTTTTTGTTCTGAATTTTGGCTATCTTGGGAGTGAACATTTATTTTAGGGTACCATGCCAATAGTGTTTCATCTTTGCTTTCTTCTGAATTCATCTAGATTCTTTTGGAGCATCTATGTTTAACTAAGGTTTTTTTTTCCAGTCAGTTGTCAGTTATTACTACTATTATTGTTGGTTTTGTTGCTGTGGTTACTGACGTACTTCCTCTTGTACAGTCAAGGAAATTACAAGAAAATGGATGGAAACCGAAGTGGTTCGAGAGAGAAGGTGAAGATGGACCCTTTCGTTATATGGGCGGATACTGGGAAGCTCGGGACCAGGGAAAATGGGATGGGTGCCCGAATATATTCGGTGAATTCACAGAAGACCTTGTTAATTCCTATGAAGGGTCTGGATTGTAACTCAGGTGCATACTTTTTTTCTGGAAAACTATGTTGACACCTCTAGAATACTTTTCCCCCCTTTTGCTACTTCCATTAGGTCAGGCAAGTTATGTGATCTGATGGTATGGGACATTGCAGGTAATCGAGGATGCATAAGAAACCTTCAGGACTGTCACAAAGTAAAGCTGTGCACAGAAGGCAGCCTAACTGGTTTCCAATTCTGCAAGTGAAGCCAGGGATTGTGGAACAACGTTAACGAAATTGATCCTAAAGGACCTTTGAAAGCGAAGAGTTGAATCTTTTAGTTAGGGGATGATGGTAAAATTGTTAATCGTAAAATTGCATAGTGACACTCTCCCTCTCCTCTCCCTCCCCTCTCTCACCTCTCCATTTGTTATAGGTCCTCCAACTTATGGTATCCATTGGTTGGCCATTTATTTAGATCATTACTTGTATTTTCTTTCTTTCCCCCACCCACCTTTTCGTTGGAAATAAAATGAAAGAGATAAAAAAAAGGTTGTATTGCACCAACTGTCCAAACATGGAATTTCATTTTTTGGCATTCATGATACCTATAAGGTTACAACTTGGGAGGGATGGTTTAATCCAATTTTTAACTCAAAACACTCGATCCAAGCTTGACCTAACATCATTTTATTTAAGTTCGGGCTGTTCGGTTAGATTTGAATTGATCGGGTAATATAATTTAAAATTTATCTATAATATTTTATTTTATTTTTATATATTTATATGAAAATTTAAATAGTAAAGACGATAAAATTTTAAAATAGTAAGAAAAGAATAAACATAAATTTATATATATATATATATATATATATATATATATATATATATATATATATGATATTTTTCTTAAAAGTATAAAAAAAAACGACTATTATTATTATACGTTATAGATATTATAAAGATATTAAATTAAGTTTGGGTTAAGCTTGATTTGCTTGAATCTTGGTCCAAGTTCAATCCAAAATGAGTTTGGGTTAAAATTTTTTAACCAAAACTCAATCTGAATTTTGAAAATGATTATGCAAGTTCATGCTAACATTAAGTCGGGTCAAACTGCTCAAGTTACAGCCCTAGACACCCATATGCTATTTTGGGCCTCTATCATAGTGAGTGCGTGCTATTGTGAATGGCTTTTTGGGTGTAATTTTCACCAACATGCTTTGGGCTTCAATGCTATTTTGGGTCCATGGTTAATTGATTTAAGTTTCTCTTATTTGATTTTGGCAATAAAGGGGTTTAATATGAAGCTATAAAAGAGAAAATATTATATTTTATCCCATCCTTGTTGATAAGATAAGATAAATTATTTTATCATTTATTTTATCCTATATTTAACCAAACTGAGATATATGGTAAAATATATTATTCATTTTCCTTTTTATATCTTTATACATAGTATATGTTAATTCTAAGTTAAAATATAAGACCTATGCATCATAAGTTCATTTATTTTTAAAAAATTTATATATTTATTTTGTAAAATAATTTTTTTATTATAAAATTAAAATCTTGGTTATTTTTTTTAAATATATTTTAAAATAATATTAATATATATATATATATATATATATATATATATATATATATATATATATATATATATATATATATATTTATACATTTTAAATATTTTAATTATAAATATTGATGAATGTAAGAGAAATTTCATTTTCTTAAATAGAAAATTTATAATGTCATATACTTTTTATTTTATTATATATATGTGTAATTTTTTTTATTTATTTTATAAAGTAAATGTAAATAAAACATAACATATCCTATTTAATATGTTATCTTAAAATATTATATCCATTAGATTTAATATATAAAAATATAAATTTTTATTGTAAATCATATCATATATAATTTTTATCAAATAAATTATAATATTTTATGATATGTATATCTTATTTTATGAAATATAAGTATAAGAGTTTGTAATTCGAATAGCTCATGGCATGGCTTCTTCGGTGCGCTCTCAGTTGCTTGAATCAAAGTGAATTGTCCCACGCTAGCACTTCCACGTCATAACTCCACCAAAGGGGCTCATGTGGGAAAAGCGTCCGTTAATAACGTGGATTGCGCGTCTTCCAAAGAGCACTTCTTGAAGGCTTAGAAGTATTCTCAGGGCTCAACAATTGAAATGGCATATCCAAGGTGTTTGAAGTTATTTTGAGTGATGGACTAGTTTGGTCATCCTTGATCCGGCTTGATGATGATTAGTTGGTTCATAAAACCATAACGGGCCGGCGTATTCTAGGTGGTTGGATTGTGTCCTAACCTCACCTATATAATCTTAAGTTTTGGTTCAAGCCGAAGTTTGTGGGTTGTGGCCATTAAAATATACATTTAAGGTCACTTTTAAACCAATTATTTAAAATGGTCTCTCTCTTTGCCATGTTCCTCTTTTTGTTATTTTTTTATTTTTGAAAAACTTGTTAGATGCCCCATTTAAAAACTGCAATTTCGGTACAAATTTAGAAACCATATTTTGAAATTTTGGTTTGAGTAAACATTTATAAATAACATTTTGAAAATGTTGTTTCAAACCAATTTAAAGGAAAAAAAAAAAGGTTGGTTTGAACAATAGTTTCATACCAATAACTTACATATTGTTTGTTTGAAGTATCAATTTGATTCAAAATTCTATAATATTTATATTCTATTTTCTTTAGGGACAATTATGATTTAGGATAGGCAAAGTTGATAATGGATTTAAAGTCTGCATATTTAGTATAATTGTTATTAAAGATATAAAATATGGAAGACAAAAATACCCTTAAAGAAAATTAGGGAAATTGAGATAAGAGTTTTCTGTAAATTGCTTGTGGGTATTCACAAAATTGGACATACTTTTTTATTGAGTGTTTGATAAATCAGTTTATTGACATAATATGACTTAATTATCAAATATAATAATTATATTTGATTAAGTAATTTAATATTACAATATAAAATTTAAAATAACTTTAACAAATTAACTTAATGATATAAGTACAGTTTAACTTAAAATTATATTAAGTTATTAAATAGTGAGTATTAAGTTTCATCAAATATATTTGTAACATTAGAATTTAAGTTTTCCAATAAAAAATGATGTTCTTCTATTGATTCTCACATTTAATAACTTATTAAAATCATACAATCCATTCTCTTGATATTACTTTTTTGTTGGATTGAATCCAAAATCTTCTTTGATAAGGTTTCGGAACTAGGATAATTCTAAGATGTTTATGCATCGAAGGTAGCGTAAGGCTTGAAAATTTGAGGTTTAAAATGTATTAATCGATGAATCTGAGATGGATCTAGATGTTCAAACTAGGTAAACCTTTTGCATCAATTTCATTTTCATAGTGAATTAATTTCAAACCTCGGGTTTGTGATATATTTATTTATTTTATTTTTATCTTTTTATATTTCTATATTGTATCGTGTGTTTTTGCCTATTATCTTCGTCTTTTTCAATTTCATTTAATTTCTATTACTTATAAAGATAATTTGAGTAGATCATGTGTTCATTTGATCCCGTCATCTTGTTAATTGAATTTTGATTTGGTTTGGAGAGTTGGAAGTTATTTTTTTGCATGCCAATTGGATAATGAAGTGGGAATCGACTTGAGTGTTTAATCATTCAGTCGTATGCAAGCAAGTAAAAGTGCTTAAGGGATTCTTTTTGAGTAGAACGAGTAGAACATGGCTTGGGCCTTGAAAAGCACCTTTAGAAGTTGAGAATAATGGTCCCTCGTTTCAAGAGAAATTTAAATGGGCCTTGGGCCCAGTATGTCAAACTCAAGACAAGGACCATGGCCACCCCTAAGCCCTTGCGCTGGGCTACCTTGTATTGATGGACCATTGGGTTTCTGATTCTTGTCCTTGACACTGTTTATTCCTAATCAAGTTATTCTTAAGAATCACAAAGATATTAGAAAGGGAAAAAACAATCACTAATTTGCAAAAATTGACCCCTTCAAGAAAAAAAATTGATACATGACCCTCAGTTGATAAAAGTTTGTGGAAAAGAATGATATATATTTTTTCATTACATTTTTTATAAAATGAAATAATATTTATAATATACAATCCAACAAAATTAGGAAACTAAATTATACAAAGAAAGTTGATTAGTTCTTAGAAATCCTTCTTAAAAAAAATAAAAGAGGAAATATAGGATGGATTATACATTTCTTAATGTTTTCAATCAAATCTAAAAAATTAGGGAGATTAATTTTGACATCTTCAATCAAATCAGTTAACACTTCCTCTTAAGTTGATGAGTAGATATTTTCCATTTTTATTTTATTAATTATTTTGTGAAATGATCCACTCGGTGCAACCTTTGTTAGAATATCAAGTAGCTCATTTGGAGTACAAAATAAGTCCACTATTTAGCTTTTATTTGATAAAATTTCAACCCATTAATTTTAACGTGTTTTGTACTATTATGTTAAACTAGGTTGTGATCAACATTCTCCATCATCAACTAGTGGTGGTTCTTCTTTTCCAATCTCTGGATCAGCCTTTGCCACTGCAACAAATCCTCTATTCCTTCTTTACAAACCAGTTCCTGATACTCATGGTAATGTTCACCCTATGTTAATCTAAGAAAGGGGTATTTAAGCCTAAGGTCTATTTGAATCCTGACTTTACAAAGTAATTATTAGAAGGCTACCATGGAAGAAGAGTATACTAGCTTGATTTAAATCAAGACCTGGTCTCTAGTTCCAAAACCAATTGATAAAAGGATAGTTGATTGCAAATCGGGTGTTCAAGATCAAAAGGAATCCTGTTGGGGCTGTCTCATGGTACAAGGCATGTTTGGTGGCTAAAGGTTATCACCAATCGCCTGGTTTTGATTTCATTGAGACCTTCATTCCAATGGTTAATTAAACCTACAACAATTCATGTGGTGCTAAAATAGCTTTTGCTAAAGGTTGGGAGATTGACATTTGGATCGATGTGAATAATGCATTCTTGAATGGGATTCTCTAAGAAACTGTATTTATAAATCAACCTCTAGGGTTTGAACAACGTGATCAATAGAGACCTTTGGTATGCAAACTACATAAAGCTCTACATGGTGTTTGACAAGCTCAGATCATCATTGCAACTTGGTTTTATCTCATCTTAGGTTGATCATTATCTTTTTCTCAAGTTTTCTGCTGATTCCATTATATGTTCATATAGATGATATACTAATCACTGGTAGCAATCCTATAAAGATTCAATGCATTATTACCCTGTTGGAAGGTGAAACTCCCCTTTCCACAAAAGGGAGATGCGGGGGAATGTATGCTGTTGGGCAGGTAGGAGGTCGTAACATGGCGTGCAAAATGGAATTCAAAGAGGAAAATGAAGATATATTTTTTTTTTCCTAAAAAAAAAATGAATTAATCAGATTTTCAAAGATTGGGGTGATTAATGGCAGATATGGCTAATTGTTGTCCTTGTGCCCTGCCCATGTTGCAATCTCACTTTTTGGGCATCAGATTAATCTGCTGCATACACTTCATTTGAGTTGCACCACTACGACAACAAAGAGATCGAAGTCAAGAATATTGCCGTCCAACCATATCTTGATCTATACGTACCATTATTTTACCATATGACACTTCACATTATCAGTTTTCAGTGCTTAAATTATTGGGGTTATGGAATTATTGCGAGAGAGATGGGGATATGATCTGGGTATGTATATAATATATACTTTGATTTTGGGCCCCGCCCCTTATGTTCAACAAAGGTGGGTTGGCATGGTGTGAGACAAGGATTCATCACCAAATGACAAGATTCAATTTCAATCGCCAGCCAAAGCAATTTCTGGACGTAATGTTGTGTTGACAATACTTTTGAAGTGGTCCATAGTGATAAAAAGTGAGGCTATCCATCTAGTTTTATGGAACTCGTATTAAAAAGGACCTATATGTGTATGTGCCAGTCATTTATTCTATATATTCTTCTTGAAAACTTTGGACATGGATGAAAACAACACGAGATGTTGCATGGCATGCAGTTAAAAAATTCTTGAAATTCACTGACACTGAGACTTGGATCGACCAGATAGGGCATGCCTCCCAGCCTTGGAATTAAGCTTATGAATAGTCAAATCATATGCTTTGAACAAGGACCATTTGCTTCAGGGGCTCATGCCATGTCTGGCTGCATCCAATCATTATCAACTTTATGATTCTATCTAATGCTCCTTATCCACTTCAACTTTGATCATCACCCCAAAATAGATGATGCTTAATCATTATTTTTATAATTTTTTTTAACCATTGAATAATTCAATGTGAAAATATTTGACACCTAATCATAAAATGATAAATATGGTACAATTAATACCCTCAAGATGAGCCCACCCATAAATTTCAGGTTACCGCATACTGCATCTACAACATTTCCCTTTTTTTTTTTCTTCTTCACATTATTTTCAATACACATCTACCAAAATCTGATAAGACTTTGTGACAAAGGTCTTATCCATTCCGTATGCAATGTACTATTATGTCGGATAAAGGACTGAAAATATTATTGTGGAGCATTTAATAATTCAATCCAAACAATGTTCCTCTCTGTAATGACGCTGGATATCCTCACCCTCCGGGTCTTGTCAGTACATGCTTTTGAATATTAAAAAAAAGAAAAAAAAATGGATATTGATCGCATGCATGGCGGTGGAGCCCAGTGATTTCACTTCCTGGTAATTAAAGGGCTATACTTTCACATTCATCCCACTTTAAATAACTAGTTCCACTCACCGACTAATTATTTGTCACAACTATCATATTCTAAATTGCTTTCCGTCTCTTTAACGCGTGAAAGACTCCCACATTTTACGTGACAATGCTTCAAATCATATCTATAAATAGGCTAGGGATGCCCATTAACTTACATTAATGCACAATACTATGGCCGGATTATATTAAAGATTCGGTCATTTATTTATGAACTGAAAAGATATTCTTTTCATATCTATGTTTAGAGATACGTTTCAATTTTAACATAAAGTGAAAAAGAAAAAAAATAGTGGTCACACGACCTAAATAATAATTTATTTTTGTGGAAAGCAAATAACAAATATTTAATTACTTTTTAAAAATATTAAATTTACTTTTATTTTTAATTTTTTTTAAAATATGGTTTTGCAATATAAAATCATTAACAAATAAAATAGATATTTTTGCTTCTAGTTTTTCTATAGCTAAAAAAAAAAAATGAATAATTAGAAGTGAAATATATATGTAGATATATTGTGTACTGTTTTCTCCCAACTAAAAAACGTAAGGAGCTTATGAGCTGCAAATCCATGTATTGTACCCAAGGATCTGATGGGGTAGGGGGCTCTTGTGTCCTAATTCGTTTTCTGAAGTAGACAGGAGAAATTGCGTACACAACACAGATTTCCATTTTTTATTTTATTTTATTTATTTATTTATTATTATTATTTTTGGGTATAATTTCATCACAGAGGAGTTGATATGCATCACGTGTCATGGTCGACTGATGATGAGGAACACTACATTTCTTTATTTATTTATGTGCAAATGCAAACTCAAGAGACTATCATCATGTTCACATTGAGTCCCCTTTTCCATTCTTTTGTACAGAAGGGATTACAACCTTGGTAACAGCAAAACTAAAATACAAAATCAAACTGAAAAAAAAAAAAAAAAAGGGACAGGGGGAAATCATTTTGCTTTCCCATCTGCTGCTCTGAATCGCTTCTATGGCGTATTTATTATTGTGACATAATTTTTTTTCTTTCTGCAGATGCTTAGGAAAAGCAGATCAGCCAGAAAAACTTGACCATACTAGAGAAAGAAGAAAACCCTTTAGTGACAAGTAGGGCCAACGTCCTCCAATTCAATTCCCTCATCGGCAAGCCTCTTGTCCTTGTACACATACCATTTAGCACCAATTAAGTAGAATCCCAAGTTGAAGACACTCAAAATTGCCAGAAGCCAGTAGAAATTGTAGAGCTTTCCCTGGTTAAGATTATCAGCTAGCCATGGCTTTCTGTCCCCAGTCAACTTGTGCACTATGGAAACCAGGAGGGAGCTCAAGAAAAACCCTAATGAAAGTGTGCTCAAAAACAGCCCTGTACTCATGGTCTTCATCCCTTTAGGACACTCCCTAAGGAAGAAATCAAGCTGCCCAATATAAGTGAAGGCCTCACCCGCACCCACCAATAAGAACTGGGGCACTAGCCAAAACACACCTAATGGGACAACTGCAGTGGGATCATCTATCAAACCATGGGATCGAGCAACATGCAACCGCTTGAGTTCAGTCAGTGCTGCTGCTACCATTGCTAATATTGAGAGGACTAGGCCAACACCAATACGTTGCAAAGGGGTCAGCCCTTGGGGGTTCTTAAGTATCCTCGCTGCTATTGGGACCAATATCCTGTCATACACTGGAACAGTCAATAGAATGGCTCCAACAAAGAAAACTGTTAGTGATGCAGGTGGGATTTGGAATGATTTGCCTATGTGCCGGTCCATGGTGGTAGCCTGAGACACAGAAAATGTGGTCATTTGAGCATAGACTGTCCAGAACAAGATAGTAGTTGCCCAGGTGGGGAGCATCCGAAGTACCAATTTCACTTCTTCCACATCAGTTAGGGTTGATAGTTGCCATTTGTTCACCACAGCATTAATGCCATTACCCATCTGAGGATCCTTGATTGCAGCCCGGTCAAGGAAACTACAAAACCATAAAACAATCTATATTAGGTAAGCACATAAAATAGATAAATATAGTACTTTCTAATCTTGCTGTAATAATAGTGAAACTGTTCCCTGGAGTGGAAATTTGGCGGTTATAGAGAAGCTTTCCAGTCTGCATGAATTGGAAGATGTGAGCAAAAGTAGTGGAATTCTGGAAGCATATGAGCAAGTTGATCTCCAATATGCTCATCACTTGTGTCGTTTGCATAACAGACCAGGACAAAGTAGGAACCAATCAGGAAAAGAGTTAAATTCTGATGATAATATTCTATTAATAGGTTGCCTGTGACGGAGGCAAAGGAACAGTCAGTCCAAATAACGAATGCATGCTAGTCTGTCTGTCCGTGAGCTAACTGGGGAAGGTGGATAGTGGGAGAGAGAAGACAAGAGGCGTGAAGACAGACTGGACAAGCAAAGCTCGTGATATTTGATTCCTTTGTAATTTGTGTCACTGATATTCAACATTTTCTTTACATAATTTACACATTAATCACGGCCATATGTAGATTTTCTCACAGCCAACCCCGTGGAACAGCCAAAACCAGTCTTTTTTTCATAACAGGTTTGTCTTCTTTCTAGGAAGTGGGTTTATATATTTATTAAAGTAAGGGATGCATGAACCAGTACCGGTTGTGATATGCGGTGGAGAATATTAAACGAGATCCATATTAAGGAGAGGATGAGATTCAATGGAATTTTTTTGGGGCAAGGAATTCAATTGACAGGAATCCATGTGAATCACTTGTGGAGGTGGATTGTATATTTATTTAATTTATTTCTTCAGTTTTTGACGAGGACAACTGCTTCTTGCCCTCACTTCCAAAATGGACAACCAAAACTGAGAATTGAGTAGTGCACATGCGTGTAATTAGTAGATCAAGCCTAGCATATGATCATAAAGCCTATATATAGAGAGAGACACACACGTATGATAAATTATTCTGGTGTATGATTGAATGGTATTATTGCATCAGTTGAAGCTTACCCACCAGAGATACCCCACGAAAACGATAGGTCCTCAGCTTGCCACATAGCCTAATTTTTGGGCAAAGAATATACCATTGCTACAACTATCATGCATGTTTTTTTAAGTAAGAAAATCAAAATTTTTAGTTGGATAAAGAACCTGCTGTTATCAAAGACTGCTTGCGCATTGTGTCTTAGATGATGTTCATTCGAAATAGAAAATCTTTGTTATAGTAAGGTTCTTAATGTAAATGTAGAGTTAGATTGAGAGGGGTAGCTTTAATATTCCTAAAACCAATAGACTGGCTAGAACTAGAAGAAATGCAAACAAGGACAGTTTCAACAGTTATAAATTAAAGTTGGTTAATAAGATAAGTTCCAGGAACAGTACTAACCGGAACTGCTTGCTATGAGGTAACCTCTGCTTCTTCTTCTTTTGCCCTTCAGCTGCAGCATAATCGATATCGAAAAGAAACGACGAATCTGTTGGCAATTCCAGATTTCTTTTCTTCCAAGCAGCTACAAACACTGTGGCGATCTGTGTTAATGGGCTACCAACGAGTTTCTTGAACCTGTATTTTCTAGTGCCTGATAAAAACACCACTAGGCCAATCGCAATTGCACATGCGCAAATTCCATAACCCCATTTCCTTCCCAGGTTGTCTTGTATGTATACAAGAATGGTGACTGCAGCCAGTGATCCTATGCTTATAAAGAAGAAGAACCAGTTGAAGAAGTTTGTCATCTGGTTTCTCTCCTCCTTGTTCGAATCATCAAATTGATCAGACCCAAAGCCGGAAACACTCGATTTTAGACCCCCGGTTCCCAGGGCGGTCAGATACAGTGCTAGATAGAGAACAACCAGCTGCATGCCACTTGCTGGAGTGCACAATGGGCCGGTTTCCATGGCACATTTGGGTGGCCGGAGGCTGGGGATTGTAGTTGAGATTGTCAAGATTGTAACACCCTGATCACCAAAACAAGTAAAAAGAACTAATAAATCTCATGAACCAGGAACAAAAATACTACTTTTGTGAGTACCCACTTGATCTTGTTAAATAAAAAGAATTCTCCAACTTTTTAAAGGAATGCAGATATTTCTCAAAAGGCAAAAGTGCAGCATCAAACTTAATTTTGGGGCCAGAAAAAACAGAGTGTCGGAAGAGAAAAGCAGGGGACACTTAGGTTTATTATTCTATATGGTGCACCCAGCACGTTATTCAAAGAAAATGATTCAATTCAAGAAGGGTAGACTTACAGTCGCTTGAACTGTGGCAAAGATGGCGATGGTGAGGTACCTGTAAAGCAAATGATAAAACAAAAACAGTGAGAAACACCTTCTTACAATAACAGCAAAAGACTGGTCCAACCACGCAACCACCATTAGCAAAGCTCAAACCTGCCCAGAAAGGTGTCAGCCACAAAACCACCGAGCAGGCAGAGCATGAAGGAGGTGCCAAGGAAGTTGGTGACTGTATTGGCAGAGCTTGCATTGCCTAAATGCATAGTACCCGTCAAGTACGTCACCAGATTAACCGCAATACCAAGCGTGGTTAATCTCTCACAAGCCTCAACCCCTGACACAAAAAGCAGCAGCACATAAGAGAGAGACAAAAACGAGAAGTTGATAGGATCACTGAGAAGAGAAAGTTGGGTCCAGGAGTAGAACAAAGGTAGAGAAGGAGGAGGGTGTAAGGACCTAGAATCATGGCTGCACTCATCCAGCCACCAGTCCTGGACCTCTCGGCTGGACGCCCTTTATAGTCCCAAGCATCTAGGATGGTATCCCCTTGAGTTTGAGGGAGTGACATGGTCTGAATTGGTTGCAGAGGCTTTGTTATCGAGATTGGCAGGTAGCACTTAAGCAGAGCTACAGAGGAGGAGAGAGATGAGAGACTGAGCTGTGGCACGTCGATGGCGGAGGCTTGTGGCCTTTTTATAGCCAAACTCGGGCAACCTAATGACATCATTTTATCTTTCTGCCCATTAAATTTAGTCAATAAAATACCCATTTCTCCTTTTATAGTATACCCATTGGGAGCAAGTTTTACCTGAGAAAAACATGGCAGAGGCAAAGAGAAAACATCAGCCAATGAGCCATGTCACCTACTACTTCAAGGAAGATTTAACTTTATTTATTATGAGTTGGGAGGATTTCAATTCAAGACTTCTAATTAAAATTGTCAAATATAAAATATAAACATTAATACTTTCAAATATGTTTAATCAATACTTCAGATAATTCTATAATAATCAATATAAAATTGATAAATATTAAATATGTATATACTGAGTGCCACTGGTATTGAATAATCAACCTCCCTGAAGAAGAATGCTTTTAACCTTGTCCAGTATAGGCAATTAGGTCGGAGTAAATTTACCAATCAATGTCGGCAACAAAACTCCAATACAAGGGAATTGTTGGATGATCAGTAGGTAGTAGTTTACCTTAACTTTGAATAGGTAACGAAAATTATGGGATAAGAACCTAAAAGAAAAACAACAATGAGAGAAAGTGAAAGCAAATATGAATGGAGGAGAACGGTGGTAGTAAAAAGGAAGGGAACGGGGGCACAGCACCTGCGAGTCGTATCAAATTGACATTTTATTGTAAGTGACATGTAAAATTAACAAGATGTAACCCCCTTAGATTCTTTATAATAGCATCTTTAACGAAAGGAGTTTTCCAAACGTCAATAGAGACGACCCAACTTGGCATGTACGTGGTCTTATTATTACTCCTAAAGTGCCTCAATTAAAAATGTTATCATGGCCCGGAGGAGAAGTATCTCAAAAAGAGAGGTGATCTAATTTTTGTTTCTTTTCCCGTTACTCCCTTTTACTATTCCTGATGGCCTTGTTCACGAATGACATTAATTCAATTCACAAATCCTGGATATGCTTCGATATTCATTGTGGAGCCTGCTTCAATTGACAAGACAGAAATAAGATTGGACTGAATTCTTTGTGGATCACCCTTGGGAATCTTTTGTCCAAGGCAATCGATGATGATTATGAAGAACTGTATTTATAATAGATAGTTTCCTTGGAATTAAGGTGATCAACTCATGATAGCTGATGGATCCGTCTTTCATGTTAAATGCAAGATGTCACCCTCATTCCTCACCGAAATTCAACTTGAATCATGACTAATCTTTAATGACGCTTATCCGTTTCGACGCGTAACATTCTCTGGTTTTGATTAAGGGGCCGTGTGATAGCTCCCCTCTCATTGAAAATCTGGTTAAAATATTAAACTAGAGCTTCATTACTTACTTGGTGAACATTGGCTATAATGGAATTTATAATATAATCGTGATAAAGCATCTTCTTGAATATTGTTGCACCTAGATGGTAAAAGCAACAAATTTGTTAAAAGGTCCATGATTATCCCTTCCCAATTCCTTGGATACTAAAATTATCAAAACATGGAGGGCAATGAATACAAGGCTGACTCAGAAGGAGTTTCCTTGCCGTGTGGGCCACTGGTCTAGGAATGGTGCGCTGATGCTTAACCATTGAATGCGTATCTTTGCCATCCATCTATTCACCCACCATACAGAATAACAGAAGCCATAATTGAGCTTACAGATTGTAATAAATCCTCAGCACTAGAGCCTCAAAACTCAACTTCGGGGTGGGAGAAGGGTAACGATCTAGGGTTTAGGATGCATGAAAAAGATTTGTCAAAGGCTAAAGGGATTTTTTTTTTTTTTTTTTTTTTTTGTGATTTGGGGATAGCCTAGAGGGTTTAAGGTATCAAAGTGTTAGATATGCAAGGATGTTGCTCCTCCAAAAACTGATGAATGAAAGATAACCTCAGGATATATGTAAAGGCGGAGATGGTTACAGCCTTTGTATTGTCCTCATAATGAGTGAAGACTCTAGAATGGATGAGTTTTGGAAAGGTTAAACCCACTGCTTTAAGGCTTGGGATGAGAGAAGATCCCAAGACGGGTATGTTTATTGGGATGGTGATCAAGTTTCATTGTGAGTTTTTGGACAGTAAAATTTGGAAGTATGAATGAATATGACATTCAACCGTGATATTATCAATTGATTTTCAAAGGAGATGATTAAGTCCTTGACACTAACAAATGATATTGGAGTCAGGTTATAGGTGCATGTTATAATTAAGAAAATGACACAGTGTGTAAAGATAATTAGATCCAAAACAAATGTGATATGAGATGTTTAAACTCTAGTTTAATAGTTCAGTCTTATTAGTAAGTCTTTTAAATTAGATGCTTAAGTTCACAATTTTAACAAAAAGTTCAACTCATTCATATCAAGATAAAAGAAATTATTAAGAAATTCAAATAGGTTAACCAATGAAAATTAAAGAAACAACGGATGCTAAATTCATATAAAACTATTATTTACTACTTCACCAACATGAACATTTGCCAAAATTTTAACTAAAACATCAGTTCATTTCAAGAGTTGATATATTTTATTCACTACTTGTTCTTTTTCAAACTTGCTCTAAATTTTTTAAATGATGTAGGTTTATCCAAACCATTCAATAAATTTATGTTTTCATTTAGGTTGAAACCAAGGATTATAGAAAAATTGGGTTGGTGAACATTATTCCTCTGTCTTTATCCATTACAACTTCTAAATTCTACTACACATAATGGGATAAATCTCCAGCCATTGAAAGTTTCAAACCCAATTAAATGTTCCATTGGCCTCGAGTTGATGTTTTCAGAAATATTATTTCTAGTGGACTTAACGTCTTAATTCTTTATTATTTGACATATACTAAATATAATTTGATTATGTTTATGAATTCAAGATGTTGAAACCTCTCATTGAATATTGTTAAAACAAAATAAAATTTAAATTCTAGTTAATTTTAAATACTTTTTTTTTTTGTAAACCATGCTTTCAAGTATGTTTAAACTATGATTAAAGATACTAAGAAAAGTAAAGGATGTATGTAAAGGTGAGGTGTAGAGAGAATCAATTACTCAATGTGATGTAAACCAGACTTAAACTAGAAATCTTTCATTTAGAGGGAAATCATCATAGGATTTGAAATTAATATAACTAAGTTCAGAAATAAAGTTCATGTAATTAACTTCCAAGTTAAAGAGGGGATCGAGGTACTGTGGTCTGGTCTGATCAAATTTGGACACAAGTGACCGACCATACGTGGACGGGCGACTCGATGATTGAATTATGAAGTTGAATTTCCACTCCAGCACGGTTTTCTTGTGTGAAAAATGAATTTGGTTTGGTGCTTAGCTCAGCCAAGATGCTGACTAAATTAATATTGGAGAGATGTGAAGATGGAAACTAAAGGAAACAATTTAAGTCTACAGAAAGCCAATAAGAAAAGACTTTACATGTCGGTTCTGAAAGGGACCCATTTACACAACTGAATCTTCTTCCCCTTTCTCTATTTCTTTAATTAAAGAAGGAGACCATGGGTGAGGGGTTCCCACATAATTAAATGGGTTTTTCCCTCTACAGGCCTCATGGCGCACTTCCATTGGCTGACACTTTCTGAAGAATGGTTGAACCAAGTTGCCAAAAGGGATCTTCCACGGTATTCTTTCGGAAGCCCCAAGAGGCAATCCTCCAGATAGGACATGCCAAGTGGCTTAAAATATAGTTCTTTAAAGGGTCGGATTTGATTAAAATACAATTATTGACCCATGGAGATGAATATTTCCCCTCGATAAAAAACTCTATTATAGAAGAGAGAGAACGAAAAAGAAAAAACTTACCACGTGGAAGTTAGCTGTGATTCGGTAGGGTTGTCCCATGTTTTGTAAAATATTGAAGCGCCATACATGCATACCGCTAATCAACAGTCTATATATAAAGTAACATATCCATGGACGGCAAAACCAACCTTACATTGTCAAAAGAAGATTGGACTGAATTCGTAGTATTTGAGCGTTATGTTAGTTATAATTTTTTTTTCATATATATTAGTATTCCTATTGAAATTAAAGCATGTTAAGAACTGCTTATAACAAGTCACGTATCAGAAATTAAATTGGACTGGGGACTTATAAGATGTCATATGCGATGTGGCAAACCACGAGCGTGCTTATCAGGATATCTATTTATTAATTTTCGTAAATTGTCAACCACACAGAATTTGCATAAAAATAGGTGACTAGGGTTAGGATGTCCATGGATAGCCTGCTGAAATCATCATCTAGAACTTTGAGACTTTTTGATTTCGGATTTAGCGACTCTTTTCGTTGTTTGATTTCATTAAGATATGACTGAAAGGCCAACTTGAAATTTATATGGGTTTCATGGAAGCCACAAAAGGGAGGTGGAAGAATTGGAAAGGATCGAGTGTTTATACCTTATATTATAGGTTTGAAAGGTACGTGAGAGATGAGTGAAAGGTCAAGCTAGAAATTTATATTGGGCCGGGTTTCATGGGATCTTGAACAAAATGGAGGTATCATGAGAAAAAAAAAAAAAAAAAAAAGGATATAAGAGAAGAAGTGGAAGAGTTAATGGATGGAGTGTGGCGTGGGGCTGCGGCTGCCAGCTGATGCCCTACATCTGTGGAAATTTTAATGGGAGCAGGTTGAACAATAATTGGAGAAACTGCGCATCTTATCCATGTATAACCCCATTCAGACAGCCAAGGTGTTGGAGTGTCTAAGTCAAACTCTTCTAAATAATGTTCTACTTCTTAATTGCTTTTCAGATAGAGCGGCATTAGCTTAATTCACATCTGTTTTTACAAATTTTATTTTATATATTTATTTATTTGTTTAAAGCTTTCCTTTCTTTTATACATGTGCTCACATTGATTATGGTTTCAAAAATTAAGAGCGGCTAACCAAGGAAAAAGAGAAACTAGCTATTTGACCTTCTATGATACAATATAGATATATTCTGATCTTATTATCTAACATATAATGAGTATGTAATCCGAGTAAATGCGAACAAAGAGAGAGAGAGAGAGAGCCAATAATATCGGTTCACATGGAGAAGAATTGTTTTAATATATAGGAACAAATACTGAAATAAGAAATTGGTAATAACTGAAGGCAAAAGATACGAGGTGACGACTTTCGAGAGCCTCAATAATGGTTTTTGTTTCTAGATTCTACAGCATTAATGCTGGAGGATAGCAAGCAGAAGTAAAGACCCTTTAAATTTGCAGAGAAGAAACCTGTAGAAAATAATCGTAATATTTGAATGCAAGCTTATCTTGGGTGCTCAACAGCCTAGCTGCTAAGAAGATTAGAAACAAAGGGAGATCCCAGATATTATTATTGGCATTTCTAGTAAACATGCAACGTGTTCCCATTAATGTCCTTGATTTGAAGTATGATATTTGATGTATTACTGTAATGACCAAAAAGACAGACTCTACACGGCACTCGAAGAGTGCATTACCTAACTAATCAATCCTAAAATCAACCTTATTCCACAAATCAAAGTTAACGAGTGAAACATCACACTCTTACACTGATCTCTTTTTGACATCCTCGTCCATGCACTCAAACTCTAGAATGGCCGGCTTTGGATGCCAACTCTCTATGCGATCCTATGCAATGCATATAGAGTCATTACTAGTTAATAACAATGACAAAGTCAAAATTTACCTTCTAGAGTGTTGATGATGACAAGTCCGAAAATGTTGGAACACTCCATTGAAAGACAAAAAGATCTCAAATCAATCTATTCCAAGCTTACTTCTGTTTAATAGATGGATATATCGATATTTGTTCATCATAAATTAAAAATCTTATTACTACTAATAAATTAATCATAAACCTCATTGAGTAGAGAAAATTAAGGTTAAAAACTATAAAAAAGGAAAAACAAGATATTCCAAAACTAAATATAATAATACATACATACATACATATATATACATACATACATACATACATATATATACATATATATATATATATTTTGTCCTTTTGTAACACCCACTTGTTTAGATGACAACCATAAAAGTTAACAAAACACAAGATATTGATTAAAAAAATGTAGATTATGTTTGTAATTGATAAGAGATTTGTTAGTTAAAGAAAATTAATTAAACTTAAATTTTGATGATAATAAAATAAAACTTGAATTTAATGTTTAATTTAAGTATGATAAATAAGAACATTTTCATGTTAGTTAAGAAAAAGTTACATAAAGCTAATTACAACATCCACTCGTTTAGATGACGACCACAAAAACTAACAAAACACAAAATGTTTATGATAAAAAAAAAAATGTTGATTATGTTTGTAATGAATAAGAGATTCGTTGGCTCAATTAAACTTAAATTTTGATGATAAAATAAAACTTGAACTTAACATTTAATTTAACTATAATAGATAAAAAGATTTTCTTGTCAATAAAAGAGAAGCTATAGAAGGCCATGCAACTCAATGTTATGGAGCTTAGAAGAAAGTAAATTAAAAGGTCATTTTCAAGATTAATATTAGAACCTCAAAATTGTAAGGATGATGTAGATTAAGTTAAGAATGCATAAAAATGGTGTAAGATATCAAAAACTTTTATTTTTGATTGAGAACTCATCTAATTAAAACTTTAATTATATTATTTTTATAAAAAAAAAAATTAGATGAAGTTCTTTTCAAACGAAAACCAACTTTAATAAGGATCATTTATCCTTAAAAAGCTTTCAAAAATCATAAGGAGTGTTGCCATAACTTATTCCTAAAACTTTCTAAGCTTAAAATATTGTAAAAGAAAAAAATGGAACTTTTGCAATTGACAGGTTAAAGGTATTTTGAGATGGGAATCAAATAGTAATAACCAACCTTGGGGCAAATGAGGTTTGGCCTAACCTAGTTGAGGATCGATCAATCGAACCTTTAATGGGTCTTGATTATTGCACTGCAAAATGTCCAAAAGCTAGTTTTTGGTTGTCCATCTAATTGATTAGTTGAGTTGAAATTATGCCTAATGGTTGTTTCATTCCAAAACTCCCATTTGAAACTTTACAAGTTTATTTATGGCATAAGCAGCTCTTGAAATTAATATTACATCACATTAAATAGATTTGAAAGATTTTCTTGAGTATACCATTCATCCACTTGCTAATCCTTAATTAGTGCATCATTAACTCCAATCTATTCTTATATTTTGAACTTCAATTATATCACATTAAAGAGCTAGCTTTGAAACATGTTCTTGAGGGCGTCATTTTCATCAACTAGCTAATCCTTAATTAGTGCACCATTAACCCCAATTTATTCTTATTTCTTGAACTTCAATTGCAAACTAAGAGACCAAAATTAAGAGTTATTTTTTATTACATTGTGTGAGGGGTTTGTATCAAGTGTGAGGTGTCACTTGAGTTCACACTTGAGTAAATGTATAAAGTATGAGATATTTCTTGAATATTTGTTAAATATAAAGTATTAAAAGTTTATCAAGTGCAAGATATCACTTGAGAATTTGTAAGAGTCCATTAAAATTGAAGGAATGTAAGTGTAAAGAAGAATAAAGAGAGTCTTAGTTGAGAGTACCTCTAGAATAATGAAAATCTCAAAATTGTGGAGTTAGAACTTATGAATGTAAGTAGGATGTCGACAAGATGTCGAATAACAATGAAATTGCCTTGTTTGCAATATCTCTTAATTTACTGTTATATATATATATACTGCTTATCTTATAATTTGGTAAAAAAGTTTTAACAAATAGACTATTACTCAATTAACTCTACCTTTTAGATGGTTGCTTAGGTTTATTTAGTAATACTTCACAAAATTGTACTACAAAAGCCTTCCTAACATGTTAAAGAAACTCTACTTCTTCAATCACAAAGAATTTGAAAAGGAAAAAAAATAAAAAATTAAAACCCTAGATATTTTCATGATTACTAGAAGGTAAGAGAAAATAACATTGGTGCCTTCATCACGTTCAGAAACTCAATCTGCCTCTCTCCCCTCCACTTTGGCTAACTAAGGAAAATGATTTAATAATTTCGACTATGAAATTGATAGGCATTGGATGCTAAAATTTAAATAATTCCTAAAAATAATAACCATGGTTTCATATTAAATTACCCTTAATTTTGAGGCCAATGAGACCTTAGAAATTGGTGGATTATATTTCTTAAAGTGGGATTTATCTCCATGCATGTCAACCCTTCATGTAAGAGAAGCAAGAAGATGTCATAAGAGAAGCAAGGCGACAATGGACTTAATAACTTGGGCTTTGAAGGATTGAGGGCCCTAGAGGTTAATAATGCTATACATAGATAATGACACATGAGGCTTCTAAAAAGGGCTAAGTATGAGTACACAGTGGGCCTGTCGTCGCCCACATATCAGGTATCTTCCACTTCGTGAACAAGATAATAAAATAACTCAATTGGGCATTCTTAATCACATTTTGTTCTTGTCCTTCTACACGTCATTTATAATTTTAATATTTTGGATCTTACTTGCTAACGCGGGTTTGATTTTGTGCAATGAATGATCCCTTCTAACTAATGTCAATTTGAAATTAATATAATCTCAAGAAAAACCATATAGCCGACAAAAATTTTCCACGAGTGGAGAATATTTTAATTTATGAAAAGGAAGCTTTATTATTTGAAAAATTGGAATGGAGTCACGAGCTCCTATGTCAAGTTAGAGGTAGCGACATGTGAACCAACAGATAGTGGTGAAAGTCTAGTTGAGAATGGAATTCTTGATTTTAATTGGCCAATTGAGAGCCTCCCATTTCTTACTTTGAAATATGAATCATTACCCACAGAAGTTTCCAACTTTAGGAGGGAAATCTGATCCTCTATGGTAGATTAACAAAGCTTGACCCTTATCTTTCATAAATTTATTTTTTTATCCAATAATAATAATAACTTGATGAAATTTATTTAAGGTATTAATAATTTTTAGAAAATTTTCATTCTAGAGAATTAAGGAAAGAATCCATAGAAGCTTTTTATTGGATTCGATCACGGTTTTCACGATTGAATTTAAAGTCTGAAGTCATATTTGACCTCTGGAACATACCAAAAAGGAAAAAGAAAAAAAAAAAAAGAAAAAAGGTTTTGTATTGAAAATATGAGGAAAAATAAAATAGGGTGAAATTTTATTTAAATTAATAATTTTAAATTATTTGTTTTTTGTCTAAAGAAGAAATAAGATAAATACTTTGAAAAGTACATGTTAATAATTATTTATTTAATTTAATTTAATTTTTTTTAAAATTGTTACTTTGCATCCTGTAAGTGGAAGAAAATTCATATCCTTGGTCAAAGATTAGAGTCGTTCCCACAAATATAACCACCCACCTTGTAAATATTTGTTTAATAAAACCATTTAAAATTTAGCTCAAGAAAATAAAATTATTGTTAAGACAACTTAGCAATTACCAAAAGGTTTTATATATTTTATATGTTAATTTTTCCCTTGATATTTATTTTATTTTATTTTATTTTTTAAAATATAAAATGATGAATTTCAAAATGTATAAAATTCTCTTTGTTTTTTCATCAAAATCAAATGAGAAAAATCTTTTTTTTATTTTTTTTTATTTTTTTATTTTTTATATTTGTCTTTGTTTTGTTTTTTGTTAGCATTTTTCTCCTCAATTTTCAAGACCCAATTTCATGTTAGTAGGAAAATGAGCAAAAAGGGCAACTTGTATGAGTATCATACATTTTGTACACAAAATTCGTTTTTTATTTTTTAGAATAGAAAATAACTTTTCAATTCCAAAAACACATTTAATAAACTTATCTTGAAATAAGGTTTTAACAATTTTTATTTATTTATTTTTAAAATGCATGATTTTTAGAACAAATTTAATCTGTTTTCTTGTTTTTAGTGTCCTAAAAAATAATTACAAATATATATATAATAGATTAAAATAAAATAAAATCTGTCTACATTATTCATAAATACACAGTATCTTCACAGGTCATATTGTGGCTCTTTTTGTGGAGCATATGACTTATTAACCAATTGCAGCTTGCGACCATGCTACATCACATCTTTCGTCTGATGCTTCAAGCCATGTGCCATTGTTTTTTTCCTGCACTTTCACTACTATACATCCAGGTAATAGATGCAGATACAGCACGTACTTTCTTTCAATTTTTAAGAACTAGGAATTTATAATAATAAGCTTAATTAGTACATAAGAGTTCCACTTAGGAATACAAGGAGAATTATTCAAACACTTAGGGTTACATAGAGCACGACAGGCAAAAACATGAAAAGAAAAAGCAAGAAAGGATAATTCATTAAACCATATCCATGCCCAACAGGAACAAGTAGAAGGAAATGCTTAATTAATTAAGCACATTGGAAATCTTTGGGAAGCGTCTTCCCACAAGTGTTGATCAGCAAGCTGAGTGAAAGGTGGATGTCAAGGTTGATGCCCAGAATGTTAGCTTTAATGGCTGTGCAAAGGCAAATGGCAGCTTCAAGATCGAGAAGGCCGGCCAGCAAGGCGCAACAAGGAGTGTCAGGAGGGGTTCCAATCACAACCCCCACTAGCCCATTAAGCACGTTGGCGCAGACACCAAGTTTTAGGGCATCTATGGGGCAGCTACCCGAATTAGGGTTGGCTGGAGTGGGAGTTGGGGTTGGCTTTGACTTGGGCTGAGGGCAAGTGTCGCAACCACTTACAAGGGCAAACAAGACAAGGTTGATGGAGAGAAAGAGAGCAGCTGATGAAGTGCTCTTGGAATCCATCTCTAGCTCAGAGCCTAGACCTCAATGCACCAAGTACCGCTGCTAGTGTACTACAACTGAATAAGTTAATTTTTCTGTGATGGTTTGTGAGAGTAAAGCTAATGTGGGTATTTATAGATTGAAGTGAGGGTTTGTTAGTGGAAAGAACGAGACAAGAATTGCAACAAAATATAGGAAAATTATAAGTGAGATAGCATGCAGCCATGTGATGCAAGGCTGGCCAGATATTTAGCTGGCAAAGCAAGAGGTTCTACATCCGATCATTCAGGAGGGTTCAAGTTTATTTTATTTTTAAATTCAATGTTTTGATTTTTTTTGGATCACACCAGGCATCCCGTGATGGTCTGTCAATCATTCATGTCTACAGCCCATTAAAACGGTTTCACTGTAGCTCTCTCTAGTAAGAACACGTGATGAGCAAGGTGTACTTGGCTAATCACTTAAATCAATACCGAACTATGACTTACGAGCTCACAATAATATAGGGCCAGGACGTATTTTTGGTGGGTGGGTTGGAAAAAAGAAATGGGTGTACTCATCTAAATGTTCTTTAAAGGGAAAAAAACTGAAAAAACTTTGAAAAGAAACGAGGGGGGCATTGTATCCCTAATTTTGCCTTTGATAGCACGATGCATATCTATCCTCTCGAGTGCCCCTTTTTTTATTTTGTTTTTATAATAAAAATAATAATTTGAAAGTCTTATTATTTGAGAAGGTATAGCATCCAAAACTGAAATAAATAAATAAATAAATAAAATAGAGAACTTTGAAAAATAATTTCTAAATGAATGTACAACTCTCAAATTTTTTTTAAGAAAAAATCAAATGAAAAATTAATTTTTGTTCAGAAAAAAACAAAAGAAATGAAATAAAATAAAATAATTTAAAAATCATACAACCCTCTAATAAAATTAAGCAAAATATTTTATACTCTGACTTATTACCTTTCCTTATTCAATTTAATTTCAAACATGAAATGATCATGTATTTTAAAAATATACAATTGCTTCCTCCTTTTATTTTCATGGCAACTTAATTTTTTTTTCTTTTTTTATTTTTATTTATTTCATAAGCTTGAAGATCCAACCCATTAATAGGGAACAAAAATGGTAACTTCTCTTTACAACCATCTTGATGTTGTATGTTTTAAATGATTAATTGGCCTCTATCTTGTCGTTAAGTGTAAGTTATGACTAATCCTACCATACAGTCATGCAACGTTACAAATCATAACTTCACCTTCAACAATAATGTATGTCTATTTTTATGCATTTGTGCCACGTCACGAACTACATTTTCAACCATACTATACACGTTTCCATAATCTTATGTACTAAGACGAGTTATTCAATTGGACCCGCTCCACTTTTGAGTAATGTTAAATCATAGAAACATCAAATTAATGAATAAGTTCGGAATGGATGGAAGCAACATTAACTTTTGGCTTTTTTTAGAACATTAAGCATTGATATCACTATTTCCATTAATAAAGAGACATTTTCTTATTTCATTTTATATATATATATATATATATTCGTGCACATATGAATATAAAATAAAGTTAATGTGATTTGATAATTAATGTGATACTTATGTCCATAGAATGTATCAACATTCAACAATCTATTTCTAAATCATAGAAACATCAAATTAATGAATAAGCTCCTTCTGAATGGAAGCAACTTTAACACTTGGCTTTTATAGAACATTAAGCACTCGTATCACCATTTCCATTGATCAAGAGAAGCGCATTTTTTTTATTTCATGATCGATATTAATATTTTTCTTTCTATATATATGTGTGCGTGTGGTAACCAATTCACACGTATATACAAGTAGAAAATAAAGAAAAAGATAATATTTTTAACGTGATTCGACAATTAATGTGATCCCTGTATCCACATAATGCATCAATATTCAACAATCCACTAATAAATCATAGAAGCATCAAATTAATGAAAAAGCTCATTTGGAATGGATGGAAGCAACATTAACTCTTGGTTTTTTTAGAACATTAAGTATTCATATCACTATTTCCATTAATCAAGAGAAGCACATTTTTTGATTTCATGATGGATATTAATATTTCCCCTTAATTTAGTGTGTGTGTGTGTATATGTGTATGTGTGAACCAAACCACATGCACACACGAGTAGAAAAAAAAAAAAAAACAAGATTTTTAATGTAATTCAAGAATCAATACGATCTCTATGTCCACATAATACATCAATAGTTAACAATCCACTAATAAATCATAAAAACAAATTAATGAATAAGTTTCGATCTATTGAATGGATGGAAGCAACATTCACTCTTGGCTTTTTTAGAACATTAAGCATTCATATCAGTATTTCCATTAATCAAGAGAAGCACATTTTCTAATTTTATGATTGATATTAATATTTTCCCTTAATTTAATATATATATACACTATAAGAAATTTGACTTTTCTCGACTAATATACACTATCAGAATAAATATTTACTAACGGATAATCCCGACACATGGAAGAGTTATAGAGCTCAACCCCGCGAGTTGAAGTTCAACTTCCAACATTCCGAATGAGGCACAATAAAACTTATTCAAACTTCACAATCCAACAATATTTAAGTAGTAAGTGCAAATAAAAACTAAGAAATACATAATAACATAAGCTTTTACATAAAATTTTACAATGAGAATTATAATCTCACGGCAAGAATTATTCAACACTTCCACACTCACAGAACACAACCATGGAGGAAAAAAAAAACACGGAGAGAGGGGAAAAAAAGGGGAAAAATTAAACCACATCCATGCTGCTACATGCTTAATTAATTAAGCACATTGGAAGTCTTTGGGAAGCTTCTTCCCACAAATGTTGACAAGCAAGCTGAGTGAAACTGGGATGTCGAGGTGGATGCCAAGAATGTTGGCTTTAATGGCTGTGCAAAGGCAAGCGGCAACCTCAAGATCCAGAAGCCCTTCAAGCAAGGAGCAGCAGGGAGTAACAGGAGGGGTTCCAACGACAGCCCCAACTGTCCCATTAAGCAGCTTGGCACAGACACCTAGTTTAAGGGCATCTCTGGGGCAGCTGCCCTTGGAAGGGGTGGATGGAGTACTCGGAGTTGGAGTTGGCTTAGGCGGAGAGCAAGGTTTGTTAGCGCTTACAAGGGCAAAGAAGAGAAGGTTGATGGAGAGGAAGAGAGCAGCTGATGAAGAGCCCTTGGAATCCATCTCCCAAACTTCACTATACAAAGCGCTAATGCTATTGTATTAGTACTAGCTAGCTAGCTAATGTGTTTTGCTGTGGTGGTGGAAAGTGAGGGAACGAGGGTATTTATAGAATGAAACGAGAGCTTGTTAGAGGAATGAATGAGACAATGAATCCAACAAAATATAGAGAATAAGAGAGAGCATGGAGCCATGTGAAGCAAGCTGTCCAGGAATTTAGCTGGCAAAGCAAGAGAATCTATCCCACGTTACAAGGATTAAGTTTATTTAATTCCACATTGATTATTTTGTAGTTGGGATCACAAGATAGACCAATCGACATGCATGTTAGGCGTTCTCGTGATGGTTCCGTAACTCTAATTGTAGGGACAGGCGAATCATTCATATGTTTACAGCCAATGAGAATGGCTTTTGCTGAGTTTGCGTCCCATCATATATAGTTTGATTTTCAGCACCGTAATTTTGTCCCTCTGCTGATACAAATACAAAATGAGAAAGGTGATTTTTGTTTTGCTGTGCTGGCTGATTTAATTTGCATGTGTCAATCAGTTTGATCTGTTACATGTAAGACTTGTGTTCTGTTCTTGTATGCTTTGCGCTTCTCAAATTACTCTTCTGTACCTAGATAAAAACAGTACATTTTGTACTTTTCCACTTTTCTTTAAAAGCTAATTAATATGATATCGTTGTCATTTTTAAGAGACTCTCCCTGACTTACATCTTATATTAAGAGACTTTCTCATCCAAAGAAAGAAAAGGGAAAAATTAGAAGTTTCTTTCCTTCATCTCTACTGTATTTCCCATAACATAAGTCTCTATTTAAACTCATGATGACCACACAAAACCCAATTTGAAAAATCCAAAAACAGGTTTTTAAAGATTTTTTTTCGTAACATACCCAGGTTTAGGATTTGTTGGGTCGCATTAAGTTGCGTGCCCAACAGGAATCCTTCCACCGGCGAGCCGAAGAGTGAGGTGGCCAACGGCAATTCCAAAAGAGAGCCCATGCTCACCCGCTGCTTGGTTTTAGCCCACCGGAATCATGGGTCCTTAACACCTGGCTAGCAATTTTTTCAATTATATTTTATGGAGGAATAATTGGATAATGTGCCAGTAACATGATAGTTTCCTGGGACTAGGATAAAAATGTTGAGAGAGGAAGCAAAACCCTCTCATAGTGGGCCAGTGTGAGTGCATGTGTGTAACTGGGCGAGGAGAGGAAGAAAG
Organism: Vitis riparia; assembly: GCF_004353265.1. Classification (NCBI taxonomy): domain Eukaryota; kingdom Viridiplantae; phylum Streptophyta; class Magnoliopsida; order Vitales; family Vitaceae; genus Vitis; species Vitis riparia. The sequence continues at coordinate 14,241,292 of NC_048432.1, read as the reverse complement.
AATATATGCAGACCATGTTTCTATTCTAATTTTATAGGAAATTCTCGTGCATGTTTTATGGTATTGTCTTATTTTATTGAACTTTAATTTCTTGGAATATTTGTACCGAAAGCACAAAATAATTTCCATTTTAAAAATATCAATCTTAATTTTTGTTAAATTATAGATGCATTGTAATTTTGACATAAATATTCTTGATTTTTTCTTTTTAATGTCAAAAAGTGTTTTACCGTTGCAAAGATATAAACACATTGACCCAAAAAAAAAAAACCCTAAAAATCACCTCAAATTTATTTTAGAAAAGGATCATATTTTAAGAACAAATTCTCTAAATAGTATTTTCAATTCAAAATTTATTAATCCTGATTTTAAAATTAAAAAACTATTTTATATTATAAAGAAAACAGCCAAACAAGTCCTATTTTTTTGAATTGAAATTATTTTATCCCTTTTTATTAGATATTCCTTATTTCTTTCCCCAAACTATACTGGCATCAACGCAACCACCGCATAACTTTGCCTTTTCTTTCCCTCTCTTTTAGAACAAGTAGCAGAAAAAATGGAAACAAAAAATTGCTAGGGAAAGCATTTGATTGAATTTACATGTTGCTTGGTCGACCCAAGTTCAGTTGGAACATGCATAATGTTGGTGTCGAGCCAACTGGATTCAGGTTCATCCAACTTCATTGGAGTCAGACGGACTTCTTTCTTGCACAGAAGGATGTCCGGATGGGTGTTTCAAGCATGCCCCTCTAAAGCTTAAGTTAGAAATCACTTAAAATAGTTCTAACTATTTTTGTGGGAGAGAATGAGTATGTGCCTTGTTCGTACTTTTTGAAGGGTTTATATAGAGTTAATGACACCGTCATTGTCTTTCTTGTAATGATGATTGCTCGGTGGAAATCGAGCCTTGATAGGACAATCAATGTCGTCACTACAGCGTGGATTGACCAATCACATCAAGTAAGGGCTGTTGACTGTGCCTTTTGTTAATTATTGTGCCAAAATTTTGAACCATGTAGTTGACTGTCCATTTAACTTGCCAATGTCTAAAATTGTGTGTAACAATTAATTGACATTGATTTTTAGGTATAAATGATGTCTAATCCGTCGCTCAGACATTAGGCGTCTAGGTCGATGCTCAGACATCAGACATCTAGGCCTTTGCTCTGACATCAAGTGTGGTTAACTACACACGTCAGAAATCATGACGACTTGACTGGAATGATTTGTCCGTCTGAAAGGTCCAGTCGGCTTGATTTGTCCATTCCGTTTGACATTGTAAGTTCGTCTGAAAGGTCCAACTGATTTAGTTTGTCCATTTTGTTTGACATTATAGAAGAATGAAAACTTCTCACTTCTAGTGCTAGATGAAGCTTATCATAGTCTAGACGGAGTGATCTCAAACGGGTTACTTCTGGTGTCAAACGAAGCTTATTTTGGTCCAAACGAAGTGATCCCAAATGGGTTATATGTCTGCACTGGTCGGTCAAAGGGTTTTGAGTCCGGGAAGGACACGTGAAGGGAAGCTCCCCACATGGTACCACAATGCATGGTAGACTCTAGGAGAGCTGTTGGTGTGGTTCTCAAGCCTTGGTGAGATTCGATTAATGTGTTGAAACTGAAAATGTGTGATGAGATTAATTCAGTCCATTAATGCTGTTCTGGCCATGGGATTTTTTAAAAAAGTAGTGTTCAATAGAAGTTCTGTCCAATATCCTGATCACAAAATTATTGGCCTCTATTCATGCATTCTTTATTTCATCAGGGCCTAGGTATGAAGGCGTTCCCTTCCGGTAAGAAAACCAAACAGAAGAGACAAATTAATTACGGCTTGTCTTTGTGACATGTATAGATTTTTCTGAAATGTCACGTCCTTTTATGAAACAAATTAAGACTGGCCTCCCCATTCTTTTGCCTCATTTGTCCATAGACCAGAATTGGATCTATCTGAGAAGATATACTATGAATACCTATGTCGACGCGTCAAGACAATGGTGGTGAACCATTAATTGGTGCTACGTACGTACTTATACTCTGATATCAGTTACTTTGAATTCACGGGCAAACGCCCATGCTCATGACAATATAGAGCAAACATGAGGCCATATTTTCAGTTGATCCTTCATGCGACTCTGGGCTACTCTTAGTCTTTATATCACCATCAGCTATATATTGTAGAATCAGACATGGCTCCACACGGTACAAAGATTCATAAACTGATCTATAATAAATATTAAAATCGGACATGGCGAAAAAAATTGATGCGCATATGGCTCCACACGGTTCAAGGATGATCCATAAAAATCCATCTTCACAGTAGAATCAAACCATATAGTCCCATTAAGGTCCAGAGATGTGTAAACAAGTGCCATCTCCCCCAGTGTGAATGGAGAAAAGAATATTATACATGATTTGACGTGGGATTATCATCTGGACACAAATTTTTCATTTAAAGGTTCAGTGGAGCCCGTGGTAGGTTCTGGTGATGCTCGTGACACTTCCATCCAGCAAGCAACTTGCACCAAGTACATGCCAAAATGAAAGACCATGATCACCGCAGAAGCTATTGAGAACAACATTTATTAATTATACACTCAAATATTCATTTATAATAATTTTGTATTCTACCCCAAAGGCTTATCTCTTTGAATCATACCAAGTCAAGAATGGGAAAGAATCAATGAAAAATCTTGTCATGTCCAGGATCTAATTCCAGCTAGCAAGTACATAAAGATTTTCCATGGTTCTCAAGCAAGCTGGAAATGAAGTGGTGCATATTAGCTTTAAAGTCAAAGTAAGTAGACAAATTGTTTCGTTGAAGCGAGGGCATTTGTACAGGGGTGGAAAGTATAGCCTTCTAGAACAAGATTTTCTTGTTTGGAAAATAAGAAGATTTTGCTTGTTAAATCAAAATAAGTATTAAAAATGTACAGCACTCCAATGGAACGGATACTTGACTTTGTGCTCTAGAAATTCAGAACTGTTTATATGCTTCTGGGTACATACTGCTATAAAATGTAGTACACTTAAAAAGGATTAGGAGACGTCCATACTCTTCGAAGCCCATCTTCCATGGTTGTACTAGCTAGAATATGAGGATTGGTACCGTGCAAGCCATAAGCTAGGTCAAATTACTGAATAAAATATTAGATTGACGCAAGAGCAAGCAACATATATAGCAATTTGTCAATCCCCACCACAGAAGCAGCCAAAAGTTAGCCCTACAATCTGTCTTCGGTGCCAGCTAACGTCCCAAGGCACACATGGCCACAGCGTAGATCTACTTATATATATATATATATATATATATATATATATATATATATATATATATATATATATATTATTTATTTATTTTGCGTGTACCTCAATCGAAAAAATTTCCCCTCCTTGAACTCTATAAAATGTGATCACTCACTCCAATCTCTTCATCCCAAGCACTTCTATAGTTGCCACCACTCTATTACTATTGCAGAAAAGAGAAAAAAATTAGGGCTTGGGATATGGCTTCCAAGAGCTCTGCATCAGTGGCTTTCTTCCTTTTAGTTAACCTTCTCTTCTTTGCCATTGTCTCTGCATGTGGCACTTGCCCTAATCCTCCTAAGTCAAAGACTAACCCCAGGCCAACTCCTAGCCCCAGTCCGGCTAGGGCCACTTGCCCTAAAGATACCCTTAAGTTGGGAGTATGTGCCGATTTGCTTGGCGGGCTGATCGGAGTTGTTGTGGGTAACCCTCCAAAAACCCCATGCTGCTCTCTCATCCAAGGCCTTGCTGATCTTGAGGCTGCTGTTTGCCTTTGCACTGCCATTAAAGCCAATGTTTTGGGCATTAACCTCAATATCCCTCTTTCTCTTAGCTTGCTTCTCAATGTCTGCTCAAAGAAGGTCCCATCTGGCTTCCAGTGCGCCTAAACAAATCACTGTTCCTTCTCCTCTTTCGTCCTTTTGCTCGTTCTGCGTGCGTCACATGAAGTTCTGGTTTAAGATGGGTATAAGTGGTAACTGCTCGTCTCCTTTGTAACAATATAATTGTGTTTTTGTGCTGGAATAATAGCGAATAAACTTCCCATTCTGTAAACTCAAGTGATCAGTTCCTAATGTCTACTTACATATGCAACCGCATATATGGGAAATAAAAGATTATTTATGTTTACTAATGTCCGAAGTTCTTTTCATACTTTCCGCACAAAGTTTATTCTACTGTCCTTAAAGTTGATTGTGTCAATCATATTGTGACGTTGCTTTTACTGCAGTGCAGTACAGGTAGATCAGCCCTAAAACTACAGTGAAGAAAGTGAAAATTTGAGTTTATGATTGATGCATGCATGCATGCCACATTCATGCATGACTTTTGATCGATAAGGCATTTCATTACATGTGTGCATGCAGAAGGTAAGTGGTGGCGATTACTACTGCATGCAGAAAATTAATTAATGCATCATTTGCTTCACACTGATTAGTTAATTAGAATTTTCTTACTTTTCAAAGAATTTTTTTGCAATTAATAGAAGACGAGTGCTAACCAAAATTTATGTATCTATGTTTATTATTATTCTTGGATGGAGAATATATAGATATAAGCCTAAAATAGACCAAGATTGTAAGTATTTTCCTAAAAGGCAATAGAATAACTAGGAAATTATAATCCAATATATTTAATCAAGATCAAATCTAATCATTTTTATATAGCTTAATTAGATCGTTGATGGATGTACAAATTAGCAAATGCTTATAGTTACTCCGGCCCTCAGATTTTATTTTATTTTTTTGTCGGTTGTACCATGCATTAAAAAGATTCTTGAATTGCAACAGCCCACATATTTCCAGGGAATATGACAATGATATAGTTGGGCTTCATCATTCTAGTGTTGAATTAATTTCAAAAATGGCCAACCAAGAGGATGGTTATACATGTAATGTTCTAACTTCTGAAGACACGAAATCCTTTTTGGTCCGTCAACGGGCCCATATAGTGGAAGTTCATAGCAGTTGCAAGCTATATATTACGAACACAGTTGGTCCCGTGACTCAGAATTTGGTAAGAATGATGAATCATCACATGGCAAAGAGGGGAAAAAGAAAGAAGAAAGTGTTTCACTTCATCATTGTGTCAAAAGGGAAAGATTCGTTGCCCCGTTGTAATTTGGACTTCTCAAATTAAAAGTCAGAAAACCAATCATATTGGACATCCAAAACTTTTGATGAATTCTTTCTTTAATTTGGGTTTTAATCCGAGTAATGATTTTTATTTTTTTTTCAGAGGTAAAATGTTATATCTACATTTATAAATTAAAAAATCAATATTTCAGGCTCTATCAGGTCAAAATTCCAAATCCAATTTTGTTTTCAATTCCTTGGGTAATAGTTCAACTGATATGATATTCCACACTTTGTCTAGACTTGAATCATGTTACTCCTCAATCAGCTTGAAATTTCATGGTAAAGTAATGGAACCAGCTAAGCTAAGATTTTCTTGTTATTTCATGACTTTGTACATTCTTTATTTTCTTACATGTCTTTCATGGCATGTATGATGGTAAGTTTCCAGTGCAGGCTAAATGGTGGTATGGATCAAGTCCCACTTTATAGTGAATAATTTGAGTGATAGATTAATCTGTTATACTTGGCTTGACTCTTCAACCAGCCAGATAAAATATGAAGTCCCTCCTAACCACCACTTCTCTTTCATGAACCACCTTTGGAACAGACAGATTTAATGGTTAAATGACCTTTTTTAAAGTCTTTCCCACCGATGATTAATTACATATGGTCGAATACAATGCCAGAACGCTATTGATTTCAGCAGTTGCCACATCAATTCCTTAATGATATTCTTTACAATAAGACAGACGGGCACACAATGGCAACTTTATTATGAACTATATATGTGGAGCTTAAGAGATGCCAGCCATGATTCAATGCTCTATAACGATTACGTCATGTAATACGAGAAACTCGTATTTAGCCGGATGCGATGGCCTAACAAGTCTTTCCCTTCTTAGTGTGAAAAAAGTGAAAGAAATATATAACAAGGAATAAGGAAAATGCATGGTTAATTCCTTCATTTTATTGGAGAAGACATTTTCCAAAAGTGCGACAAATCCTTTCCAGATTTTATTTGTATAATTATGTATATCTCGAGCATAATCTACTATTCCATCTCTAGAGATTAAAAGCAATACTTCAACCACTTGTATAGAGGAAATATTAATTACTATATTATATTTCATGTTAAAACAAAGAGACTTGCTTTATTGAAGAGCTTTTTACCAGATTATATTTCATGTCCAAAGAATAATACTTGCTTTTGCTCTTTAACACTTTCTCGTTTTTGGAAACGGAGACTTAATTGAAAACCGATGCATTAATACGAATTTCTTCCAAGAAGAAAAAGAAATGTGAAGCTGGAACCCTCCTTTGATTCCAGGAGAGGGGAGGTTATAATATAAGACCCTTAAAGACTTTTTAGGACCAGAGCCCCCTAATTAGTTCTGCTTCTTGAGTTTAAGCTATTGATGGGTCTCTGGACTTGAGTAGACTGCAATGATCCATTTGATAGAAGTTAAGGCAGATGAAAGGCTCCTTTTAGGATTAGAGCTCTGGTTTCATATGTCCTTATAACTTGAAACCACGTTCATATCATCAGAGCTTAGGGATATGCTTACATAGAGTGTATATATATAAATAATTTGTGATGGTTCAGATCAAAACGTCAAGTTCTTGATGTCTCTCAGGCTGCCTTTGCTCTAGTTGAGTTTGATGATAGAGGTTGTGCATATTATATTAATTAGGCTAAGATTGTCTTTTTTTGTTTCTTTGATGGCTCTTAATGAATTTTACCATTTAATAAAAAAGGAATGAAGGGAAAAGAAATAAGTGAGTGATTCCAAAATGGTGCTCATGGGGTTAACCAACTCAGAAGATCAGAGCACCAGGGGAATCATGCTTAGCATTTTTACAGTGATCTCAATGTAATATAGTGTGATTTGAAAAGAGAAGGCTTTGGAAGTCAACAAACATAACTCAGAATAAACTCGGACATCGCCATCAGAGTATGCCACCACCACAAGTCAAATTCTAAACACAACAGAAACACCAAACGCTAACCAAAACCATCAATAATCAAAACCCTAACAGAAAACAAAGACCAAGCGTGAAAAGTAGAAACTCAGAACTTATTTCAACAATGGAATACACTTTTGACTTGACTTACTAGAGAGGAGGACATACGAAACCAGGTGGAGGAGTCTTCCCACAAGTTATAAGGGCTTCTAGAGCAATAGGAATGAATATGTTGAGGTTAAGAAGCTTAAGCCTTATGGCAATGCAGAGACACACAGCTGCTTCAAGCTCTAGCAAGCCTCCAAGCACCGGGCAGCATACATTCTCCACTGGATTCCCCAAACCAATATGCACCAAACCTCCAAGCACATCCACGCAAGCTCCTAATTTAATCGCATTTACTGGACAAGTTGGTGAAGTAGAGGGGGGAGGGTTAAGACCTGGAAGACCACCACCTCCTCCTCCTCCGCCACCGCCGCCGCCGCCTCCACCACCACCACCGCCGCCGCCACCCCCGGAAGGGGGGTTACCAGTATAAGGTGGGTACGTGCTTGAGGGTGGCGGAATGGTCACCGGAGGGTTTACTACCGGAGGTGTTATTACTGGTGGATTATTTGAAGGCGGCGATACTATCGGTCGCTCTTTGTGGTGGCCGGGTGGGTGCTTCTTGGATGGAGGATGAGGATGAGGATGAGGAATTGTCGGTGGGTTTGGGCGGCGGTAAGGTGGGCTTGGGTAGCGGTAAGGTGGCTGTGGCTGTGAGCAATAGCCACAAGCCTGCATTGGCGGCAATGCCATTAACATGAAAATCATGAAGATGAAGAACATGGCTGTACCCTTAGAACCCATAACTTTGGGTTCACAGAGGATTACTAAATCTTCTTCGAGGCAAATGATGAACTTGATCCTAGGATTTTATAGCGGAATTCAATGAGTCACCCGTGACTAGTGACCTTGAACTGAAAGTGTGAAGGAGGACAATACATGGATAGAACCCCAAGCTCGGAAATATAGGCTTTAATTTGGAAATTAAATTGAAAAGTTTGTAGTTTTGCGCTGGATCGGGAAAACCAATAACCAATCCGTGACTGGCCCAATTCAATCCGTGAAAGCCTTCGATTTCAGAACAAGTTCAGTCTCACGGATTCCCATGGCTGCGTCTCTTTGTTTTCTTTTGATAATTTCACTTCACTTTTATATTTCTTTTTAGCCCATTGCTTTTTCTGGGTTTCTCTCATTTCTTTGCATTTCTGTGATTGAGAATGATTTTTTCATCGTTTCGAGGCAGGGCACTGTAATTACAGCGAAGCACTTTGTCCACCCTTTCAAAAACTGTTGGCGGGTTAGAGAGGGATGGGAGTCTGAACCAAGATGGTGTAAATGTAAGACTAGGGTTTCCAGGGAAACACTTTTTTTTTTGCTCAATTATTTGAGTTGAGTATACGACTGAACGTAACATGTGAATTTTTATTTTTATTTTTTTTCTATTTTGTACTTCTTTTCTTCATTATTTATGATCAAATAATTGGGAGAATAGGAACTAGAAAATGAAAAGAGACCATTTTGCCTGTTGGGAAAGGGTGGAGTTCAAGCTTTGAAAGTTGTGTATAGATTAACATTTTTAAAAGTTGTATTAGGTGAGTTTTTAGTGTTTAAAACGCATCATGCTGAAGCAAGTCAATGATGAACAAAAATAAACAAAAATGTAATCACATGAAAATAAAAAAATTAACATGGTTCGACAATGTCTTTATACCCGGAAAGTGTAATTACAATCCTAAAAATTCTCTAATTTAAAATCTCTTTTTATATTCTTTAAAAATATTCTATGTAAGAATAAACCTATCTCTATAACAAAATCTCACATGAAATATTTTATTTTTAATAATAAGAAAGTTGCTTATAAAAATATTATTAAAAAAAAAAGGTCTGAAAAGAAATTTTGAGATGCTTTTTAACAATCTGCAAATTGGCTCCAATTTAAAAATGAGTAAACATCTTAAATATATATTCTCCAAAGTGTTAAAATGTAATCCATTGTATATAGGAAAATAAAATGAAAAATGAATAATGTCGACCGAGTAATATTTGAGGTGATTCAGAGGAATAACTTCTATCAATATATACATCAGTTGTATACTCCAATATGTGGGTCTTCAATAGCAATATCTATCGTGATGGAATCCATAATATTATGATATTTTACATCAATAGGCCTTGTCTAGTATGAAAAACTTGAATATTTTTTTACCAAATGAATGACCCTTTGATTATTACAATGTAACAATATGCTTCCTTGCTGAAGTTAATTGCGCTATATAATGCCTTCTAACTAAATAATTTCCGTTATAACTTTAGTAATTGTCATATATCTTACAATAGAGACCTCCAATTAATAAGTTAACAAATAAAAATAAATTAATAACTAATCATAGATCTCTAGAATCAATGTTTCCAACATAATTTGAATCGATATATATCCAATGACTTTTATTGATCTTCGTGCAACGATTCCCAAAGAAAAAATTAGAGAAAAACAAAAGAAACACACAGATTTAACGTGGATCGACGGATTACCTACGTCCACGAGAATAGGAAAGAAAACTTTTACTATATGTCAAATTAGGGTTACATAAAAAGGGTATTTATTTTAATCCTCAGATAATGAAATTCCAAAAATACCCTTAAACCATACGACGGGACCCCCCCCCCCCCCCCCTTCCACACACAGCACCACAACCTATCGTTCGCTTTTAACAATAAAAATACAAGCTTGAATAACAAATGTCATCGTTCCACTCCGAGATTTGCCTATTTTTCTCTATATATGTTTTTCCTTCAATATAAGTCACATATTACAACAATTTTAGTACATGCATCTTTTTTGTCTATCTACAAGGTATCTAAGAATCTAATTTACACCATTTCAAAGTTCCTTTTCAAAGAATATTCATCATGTATATACGAACTATACTTATTGCTCATGTAATATAAGACCTAGTACAAACTATTACATACATGAGGCAACTAATAACATTAGAGTAAAGAACTTTTGACATAAACTCTTACTCATTCCTATACTAGGACAAATTTGAGATCGTAATCTACAATATACAGCAAAAGATGCTACTCATATATTTAGCTTCATTTATGTTAAATCTTCATAATAATTTGTCAACACACATCTTGTGAAGCATCCACGTTTTTTGAGCCGTTTTGTTTCTTTATACTTTAATGCCAATAATTTTCTTTGTAGCCATAAGGTCTTTTATATCAAACTCCTTACTCAACATACACCTCAATTTTTTAAATGTCAACTTACTTTTATAGCAATCAATATATCAACATACAAACAACTAGAACAAAAGATTCATCATTAAGTGGACCTAAAATAAAGCAACAACAACACTTAAATTGTATATATCTATGAGATATCATGAATCTATCGAAACACTTGCATAATCAACGAAGAGCTTATTTCAAACTACGTAAGGACTTTCTCAATCTATATATACAACTCTTTTTTCTAGTTTCATAAATCCTTTGGGTATATACATATAAATTTCTTTTTCTAAATCACCATATGGGAAAGTTTTTTTCATATCAACTCTACTCTAACTCTATGTACAATATAGAAACCATAGAAATAACAACTTGAATTAAAGTGTGCTTCGTAATTAGAGAAAAATTTCATTGTAATCAATTCCTTTTTCATGCAAAAATACTTTCACTATCAGTCATGCTTTGTACTTTTCTCTTTCCTTTTATGAAATGACTTTCTTTTTCCTATAGACCCCTTACATCCAATTGGTTTTTTCTTCAAACAATTTTATTAGTCCTTTCTTATTATTCTTTTGCAATAATTTCATAACATAGCAGTATAACACCAAGAATTGGTCACTATCACCACTTGCAATTGCATCCTAAAAAGGGTAGGGATATTTACCTCCGGTAAATAATGCAAAAGAAACCATATCTTCAAAACTATACCGTAGTAGGGCTTTAAGTGAGCATATTTTCTTTGCCAATGCTATAAGCTAGAATCATTGGATTGGTCTGTTCTTTATGTGAGCATTGTTTTTTTGTTTTAAATTGTACTTTTTTTTTTCTTTCTCAAATTCCATCTTAATAATTTGTTTTTACAGATTGAATACTTTCATTAACAATTTCATTTGTTCTTGATTTTTCTTCAACATATGTTTTTCATCAAATACCACAATTTTATTCACCACTTTTTTTTTATTAATTTCTAGATCTGTAAGTTTATAACCTTCAATTCCTTTTTTAAACCCAAAGAATATGAACCTTTTCGATTTTGGATCAAGTTTTATTTTTTAATTTTGCATATATATATAAGCCAGATAACCAAATATTTGAGGAACAAAGAATTTATTGGTTTACCCAACCATTCTTCTTCTGTAATCTTGAAATTAATTGTAACACATTGAGATTAATTAACTATATAACAACTTGTGTACACCCTCACCCAAAATTCTTATATAACCTAGCATTCAATCTTATATGTCTAGCACGTCTTAGTAGCAATTTGTTTGTTCAGTCATTCCATTTTGCTACGGAGTTCCTCGTATATGAAATGTCTGGGTGATACTAGAATTTTTGTAGTACTCTTTAAACTCCTCAGCTCTTGTACTCATGTCCATTATCTTATTTGAAATATTTTATCCTCCTTGTTTCATTTTCACCTTCTTTTTTCCATTCTTTAAACATCCCAAAAATATACAACCATTATTTTCTTGAATAATCATCAACAAGACAAACAAAACAATATGCAACACAAATAAAAGGAGCTTAGATAGGACCTCAAACATTAGAATGAACACAATCAAGAATACCTAAACTTATGCGAGAGATACAAACTTGAAACTAACCATATTGTTTCTTGAGCACATAGAATTGACAAGAGTTTGATTTTCATGACTTTACATCTTTTAAAAGATTCCTCTTATGTAATTTCACTATTCTCTATTCACCCAAATGTTCAAGACACATGTGTCATAACTTTATATCATCTTATTGTACGAAGTACAACTTTAAAAGATTCCTCCTGAATAATTAATTTCATCATTCTCTATTCACCCAAATGTTCAAATGTTCAAGAGACGTGCATCATAACTTTATATCATTTGAATCTGACTCTAATGTCGTGGAAAGTACAGCTCCCCCTATAATACGTTAGCCCAAGGTTTTTCCAAAGGCAACAAATCAAATTTTAAAGATAATAAAGCAAAGGTAAGAATTTAATCATTTTCATTATGTGTATGCAGGCAAGATGAACCATAGTGCAAGACCAATCATTATTAACAAAGGAATTACTAACAAAAATGCAAAGGAAGGATTAAATAAAATTGTTTAATATTCTTTCTAAGCTAAGCCTAATTACAATCAAAGTTGTTGCATGCAAAAACAAATGTGGGGATAAATCATTGAAATATCTATGAAATTTTGGGTGGTTGGATGAACCAAAGAGAAAAACATGGAGGAAATCTCAATTGAAGGAAATTTTGGGAAAAAATCGAGAAAGAAATCAACAATTTATCAAAAGAAAGAAAAAAAAAATCAACCATACAATTTTATCGAAGAAGCTTATTGGTCATCACTTTGGAGTGTAAAATATCATGGGTTTATTGGTGATATTTTGCTAATTGTTTGAGAAAATCGCCCATGTTCATATTTTGCTTTAATTTTAGTATTTTTATTTTAAATTTATATACATCATTCTTTTATTTTAATTATTTTTCATGTTTATAACATAATCATATTTTTAAAAATACTATCACTTCACTAAGAAGCAAAAATTTCCTTTTATTTAATCCTAATACTTCTCCATCTTTCAAGCTTTCAAATCTTAAAAATTTTCTTTAATAAAAATAAGGGTAATTGATCAGCTAACCTCAATATGGGGTTGAGATATACACTAAGGAGTACAAGGTGACATGAAAAAATATGTGAGTTTTGATCATTATAAGACTCTCTAGATCAAGTAATTTTGTTTGACCCATAATCTTTTACATCTATAAAATTTCATATAAACTCTATAGATGGTTTTTCAGTTATATTTTATGTTCTTGTATGAGATTGATTATCTCTTATTGATTCTTGAATGTATTGAGGTTAATTGGTATTATTAAAAATCTAAATAAAATTTAAAATTAAAATAACTTGCTTAATTGGATCACTTATTCACTCCCATAAGGCGATTCCCTTAATCAAGATTTAAATGAACAGCGAGTTCAAGCAAAGCATTCTTTTTTGTTACACTAATTCTTAAGGCAAACTAAATCTCTCCAACCCCACCTCTATCGTGTCAAGTTGATGTATCCGTGACCAACTTGCAATTGCGGACTCTCAAGGTTGGTCCGGTACCTGTCACTCGAGGCCAACTCTGAAAACACAAGAAAGAGATTTGGTAGGAACTTCCATCTCGATGGGCCATCGACCCGGCCCTCAAAGAATGATAACAAATGGAACACCATGCGTAAGCGCATGCATGTGGATCACCGGAGGGTCGTACACATGCATAACGAAAACCATGTTAGCTGATGTGTTTTGGAAGATACGTCGGGGCCATTAATTTATCGAGATTACGGGAAAAACTTTGATTTAAGAATTATTTCTTGATTCTTCATATGATGCTGCAGTTGGACAGTAAAGAATATCAATTAATTCCACAGGAATGATCAATTATCGGTACTGCCAAAGGACATGAATTAATAATAATTAAGATAGTAGTGGGGTTGATTGTGTGATTAATTAGCTCTAGTCAGTGAATTATTGTCATAGGTATTTAGTGATAGATCTGCATGTTCATGAGTTAATTGTTAATAATATCTTAAAGAAAAACACCCCAACATCCTTCAATATTGTACAACATTAAAAGCAAGTAGGCTAATGTAAATTCACTAGGTACACAAATATTCTAGCTCTTTCTATTCTGAAAGAGTATTTCATGGTTTCAGCCTTGTAGAAAGGGAAATTAATTGACATATATAGGTGCGGAGGAAGGGGAATAGCTAGCCTTCGACCCTTGAAACAAATAGAAAAAGACATTTAATTACGAGGGAAACATTATTGAAATATGCACTGGACGTGCATTACCAATACCTGAGACATACCCATAAGCACTCCAAATTCTAAACACACAGAAAAAAAGAAGGGAAATAGTTTAGGAAACTTGAGATGTAGTGAGAACTAGAGCGGAGAACTATGCGCATTGATAGCCAGTTGGGACCTTCTTGCCGCAGTAGTTCAAGAGCAAGCTAAGTGAAACTGGAACATTTAGTTTAATGCCCAAGACATTAGCTTTAATGGCGGTGCAAAGGCAGACAGCGGCTTCAAGATCAGCCAGACCCCCAATGAGGCTGCAGCAAGGGCTCTTTGGTGGGGTTCCAACAACAGCGTGAAGCAAATCATTCAACAAGTCAGCACACACACCCAACTTGAGGGTGTCCTTGGGGCAAACAGCCTTGGCCGGTGGCTTTTTGTGGTGGTGTTTAGGTTTTGGTGGGGGTGGGCAAGGGACAGAGGTGGAGCTGACCAAAGTGAAGAAGAGGAGGTTTAGGGCAAGGAGAAGGGCGGTGGTTGCTAGAGCCTTCGAAGCCATCTCGAAGACACCGAAAGGAAAGAAAAGATCTTAGATGGGTTGGGACTTGGGAGAATGTGCGGTGATGGAAATGATGAAGTAGGGCTAGGGTTTTATAGGGGACCAGAGATGTGATGATCTGTATGGGTACTAAGAAAATACAAGGGAATCCCATGTGGGCACATTGGATTTCAACAGCCAAAACAAGTTGGCGTTCATCACGGATGATAAGCCTTCGAGATTAAGAAGTTTGGAGTTTTCTGAATTGGCTAGTTGTCATTTATCTTTCTCGCGAAAACAAATAATTTCTTCCCCGCGCTCACTTTCTAGTGTTGTTTTCTTCATGCATGTCCATAATTGTATACTATATAATATCTAAATCTCGCATTTGAGAGCACAGGAACTCCATCTCTTTGTTTTTGACCTTTGGTTCCTTGTTCTCTTTTGGTAAAAAAATAAACTAATTGGAGGCATTGGGACAGACCAGGGATGAGAATTAGGGTTTATACAGAACCAGAAGTGTCTTCTCCATTGGAAATAGGAATTCTTAAATTATATTCCCTAGGCTCTTTCGATTTTCCATTTGTCCAAACATTAGCATTAATGCTGTCCGACTCTACCGTTGCAGCTCTCCACGCGCAAGAAAACAATGGACCAATTACACTTAAATAAAATCTACCATGCGAGATCAAGCAGAGAAAAGGACGAGACATTTGCGGATATATCAACACCCTAACATATATAGAAAAAGGGTGAAAAAGTCACAAGAAAATTTTGTTTCTCATTATGTTAAATGACTAAAAACAGTAGAAAAAACCAAAGAAAATTATAGATTCAAAGAAACTCTGGAGAAGTTTCCCAACCGACATGTGATGTTTTGAAAATGAAAGCACGAATAATTGAAAAAAAAAATTGGTAAACAGGTGTGGCTAAGAATGGCATAGGGATCAAAATCACGAGTCAAGTCACTCACTGCTACTGCTAGTTGCTACTACTCCAAAGTGAAATGGAATTTTCATGGTGAGATTTCACGAAATTGGAAATGAAGATTGTAGAATGAACGTACTGAAGCACATGGGTACTGTGAGTTGTCAATAGCTTTGAAGATCAGATTCCAAATCTCATTGTATTATAGAGTTGTTTAGTGTGTTTAAGCATATGGTTTCACTGTTTATGCATATGGATTCAGTTCTGCAGGCAGGGTTGGATTTGAAACTATGCTTATCTTACGATTCATTTAACATTTGTTGGGAGAGACGGAAATGACTAGATGTAACTTATGTACAGAAATTATTTGAATACAAATAGAAGGGATAAGGTACCCAATTAGGTACCAATACCTTCAATGAAGAAATAGCATGTAGATGTTTTGAGTTTTATTTTCTTATATTTTGTAGGTGTTTTCATTGTTTTATAATTTCATTTTATTTTTTGTATCTTGATTTCATATATTTTATATTATCGTCATCATTCAACAATTTAAATTTCTTCGTATATTTAAGTACTTTGAATCACGAGTTTCGATACAATATCATATTAATAACATAATTCTTTACCTAAAAATTAAAAATAAGATATAAATTTATAAGTCATTTTTGAGATTGAAATAATTTGATTGAAAATATGAAAACTAATCTTTAAGATTTTAACATTATTTACTTTGGCATTCCAAAAATAATTATTATTGTTATTGTGTTTTATGTTGTGATTTATTATACTAAAATAAGGATGCAAAATTTATATATTTTTGTAATAAAATTATAATTATAATTCCAATTGAAAGAAGTCTTTAAGGCAAAATTTGAGAATCCTAAAATACAAATAATAATAAAAGTGCATCACAAACTTATTTAGTCCTATTTGGTAACAAAAAAAAAAAACAAATTTATGTTCTTAAAAACAAAAAATACAATGTTTTTAAATAATATTTTTTAGTTATTTTTTCTTATTTTTATTTGTTTTTTAAGGATTATTTTAAAAAATAATTATATAAATATAAAGGATAATTAAAAAAAATAAAAGAAATGTACATAAAAGTTATCTTTAACATATATTTTAAAAATACAGAAGATGGATTACAAAGGTTTTTTTTAACTTCTTAAAGGGATTTTAATTTTACAAAAAACAAAATATCAAAATTGTTGTCAAAAATTATTTTTTTAAATAATTTCCAAATAAAACACTTTCACCATTAAATCCCTTTTATTTTCATGGGAGTGATATTTGAAGCCACATTTTCAGAGAAGAAACCACACCCTTCCATTGCTGCAGACAAACCCTATGCTTCGAGTCTTTGACTATCATCAATATGTGTTTTTAATTTTGTTAAAGAGAAACTTGGGGGTTGTAGCTTGCTATTATTCACAAAGAATCGCAAAGAAAAAATATAAAGAGAACCTGAAAAAGGTAAAGACAACGACGAGATTGAATTCCTGTAACGCACCTGAGACACGATTCAATTCCAAGATTTGATCCTTACAAAGATAGTACAGGAGAGAAAGGGAATGATGACAAATTCAAAGAAAATTGAGAATACGTCGTTTAACAAGAAGAAATGGATAAATTTCTATTAATTAAATATTTTTTTTTTTTTTGCACCAAATTTATTTATTCCGAATGAAAAAAAAAATGGAACTTGTGGATGAGAATCGGAGCATAATACTCCATGCAAGACAAGAAGTCCCGAGTCAACCAGTCACACCATCACATTGCTGTTGTCCCCCCCATCTTTTGAATCCGCGTTGCAGAGAGTTTCAACTTGAACTGCTTAATTTAAGGGAGAAAAATAAAAAAGAAAACAATATCGGCTTTTAATTGTGATGATGATCAATGATGATGAGATGATGAGTCGCAAGAGGACAATAGAGAGCGATTCAATGTCCCCCGTGAACTTCCAAATAGGATTTGCATTCGGGAGAGAGCTGATTCTTTGTATAAAGTTGAATGAGGGGCGACCATCTATGTGAATTGATCAATCACGTCTGAAGTCAAATGTCCATCAGGGCTGAACCTGTGGTGCAAAATGAATGGTTGAATCTAACGCTAAAGGTAGCCCAATGGCCATGGCAGATACTTTTGACTTTCAAGGCTCCCCCGTGAACCTGCTTTTTCGGATTATTTTTTTCTAAAAAACTGAATAGAGACCGAACATGGGTGTTGAGGGTCGATCATATCCAAAGCCACCGTTTCATTTGGGCTTACGGGCTATTGCTTTCCTGGATTTTTTATAAGAGTACGTTAGTTTAAAAAAATAATTCCTAAACTACCGTTATGAAAAAAATAATTCTAAATCTATATAGTTTTTGTCTTATCTCTTCAAAATATGAGTTTAGTGTGGAAATTTTAAAAAAAATGAATTTTAAAAATCATATTTTTAAAAAACGATTTCTTTAATATGTAAATCATCTTTTAAAGAGACGATTTTAAAAGAAAATAACATTCTCATTCTTATTTAATAAAAATTATGATAAATTTTGAATTATTTTTTTCATAACGGTAGTTTAAGAATTATTTTTTTAAACCACTATACTCTTATAAAAAATCTCTACTATCCTACCGAATTCTGTGCATTGGCTCCTTGTGAATTTGAATAATGAATAAATTAGCATGTTTCTTTCATGTACTGATGACTATTTTGAGATGGATTTTAGGACAGGTCCCTTGGGAATCTTATTTTTTTATTTTTTCAATTTGATGTCGGCAAGTTTAAAACAAAGAAATAGTAAATCAAAACAAAAAACAATAATTAAAATCAATAATTGTCCTTCCATAAAAGCTTTTCCGCTGACCCACCACCCACTGTTTTAAAGCAGCCATGGATGTATATACATGTTAAACATGATTCACTTTAACTCAGTCTTAAATCTAAATCAACAAAATTACAAGTTGGATTTGAAGCAAAATTCTAGTTCTTGCGGTGTGAAATTTTCATCTTAAATTTAAGAATGAGTCATCCAAATAATAGTCATATGAAATGTAATACCATGGACACTCATTGATTTTTAGATAAAGTGATCAAAACTTAATCTAAGAGTGGATATCAAAACAAAATATCATAGATTCAAGTTATAAGAACATAATGTGTAAAGAGTAATTGTTGAAATATGATAATATCACTCTTAAATCCGGTGATAGATCATCTAAATAATAACTCGTAGATCATATTTATCGTGTGTAATATCAAATATTATAAAATATTTGATTTATCCTCAACATTTGGATGATCAAAGTCAATCAAGATTAACTTCATGTTGAATTTTCTATTCAACTAGAGAGTTCGAGTGAAACAGGGATTTTAACAAATCTTTTTTTTTTTAACTTATCTCAACCTTCACATATTAATATAAAAATTATATGATATACCTTTAATCCATGCTTAGTTATTTATTCATTCAATTCAATCTTGAGTTGTTCAAAACAAAGTATCATAGATTCAAGTTATAAGAGCATAATGTGTAAAGAGTAATTGTTAAAATGTAATAATATCACTTTTAAACCCAACCATCCAAATAATAACTCGTAGATCATGTTTATGGTGTCTAATATCAAATATTATAAAATATTTGATTTATCCTCAACATCAAGATGATCAAAGTCCAATCAAGACTAACTTCATGTTGAATTTTCTATTCAACTAAAGAGTTCGAGTGAAACAAGGATTTTAACAAATCTTCTTTTTTTAACTTATCCCGACCTTCACATATTAATATAAAAATTATATGATATACCTTTAATCCATGCGTAGTTACTTATTCATTCAATTCAATCTTGAGTTGTTCAATTGCATCCTTGCTGTCCTTAAAACTTTGTAATTCCACTTATTTTCTTTCATTTTCTGCCGTGACCGGTGAAAAACACTCTAGTGACAGATTTATAGCCTGGGATATCTGCCAACCTCGTGGTTGAAGGGTTGAGGAACTCAGAGATAGAATCACGCACAAGGCCACGCAGTGCCAGCGTCACTACAACCAAACACTCGGTTAATGGGACCCCTTTGGCAGTCATTTTCTGCTCAACTCGGTATCATGACTAGGGAAGAAGGGAGCCTCGCCACTGGACACTACCATGGCATTATGTGCCTGCCGACCTCTCAGACATCAGCGTCTCTCCCTCATACCCAGCCACAAGTGTACAAGTATCAAAAACAATTAAATTCCCCATGATGAGGTCCAGTGTACAGGTCAGTTTCTAATCCAAAAAGTCAAAGTATCCCAAAATTAATACTCTACTTGGTTGCCAAGTCGTATGAAAAGAATGGGAAACCAAAGAAAAAAATTCTAGAACGGACACTTCGATGATCAATTTAGGAGTTTCCAGGGGTTCATATCTTTTCCAACGTCTGTCTCAGCCGACATGCAACAACAGCCAACCGCATCAGCTCTCTATGAAGCATACACAAACCATAAAACATTTGATCTTCCAAAGCAAATTAAAATGAGGTTTCAGTGTTAGGTGACCCGACCAAAAACAATGACATGTCATGACAGCTTCATCACTCGAAACATAATCCCACTAATCAAGCTGGACCACGTGGCCCACTAATCAAGCTGGACCACGTGGCCCACTAATCAAGCTGGACCACGTGGCCTTAGAGAATGCACAATGGTCCACCATTTCACAAACAGCATGGACAAACTTCCCCATAATCTCTATGACCAAGTGGCACAGACTGTTCATGGCTCCACTTGAAAACAATTACCAGTTTCAGCTTAGTTGTTTATAGTTGATAGGGTTTTCTTGACATATTGTGCTTTTCTAGTTTCATATTTGATTCTTGCTTTAAAAGGCCATGTCGACATTCCAATTGACTCCAGTCTACAAGCAAAAAATAAAAATAAAAACAAATTTCATGAGTATTAATCAACTGCCCGTTCCCAAAGTGCAAAGCCACATCCATTCTGCTCTTCCCGAATTGACACTCCCCTTCCAATGGTGTGTTGGGCATCTTGTTAGAGAGCCAATTTGATTGGAAGATATTAAGGCATACAAGATCATTCTAACTGGATAAAGAAAACATGAGATTATAAAACTTCTAATGAGAATCACATTAAAAATTATGTTTGGACAGGTTAATTTCAGCTAGAGCCTGCAGTTATCCTTTATTTCCAATGACACTACCAACACCAGAGAAACAAATGGACAAGAGAACACATGAGTAACAACAATGTTCATGCACTTTTTTGCACCAGATATATCTAAGGTTCTCCACCAAGCTCCACTCGCAGGTTATCATATGGATAGACCCTAGGTGTCTGTTCAAAAGAAACGCAAAGTACCATGAATCAGCAGCAGAATAGGATAGTAATATCAACTAAATTAATTTAGGGATCAACCTTAACAGATCCATGCATCTATCCAAGTCACTTACAGAAAACTGACATTTATTGAAACAAGAACGTGAAAGCAATTTAAGCAATTCTGTCACTAGCATTTCTGGCCCAAATTCATTTCAGAAAAACATGAATAATTTCATGCACAAAATGAATTTTTGATTCAGCTGCTTCTAGTAGAAAAGACTGATTTCCAAAAGAATTGCCAAATGCAAAATTATTATTCCAAAGTTCATTACAACTCACTGAGCTTCACCAATAGAAGAGACAAAGCAATATACTGTCAAAGAAAAAGGAAGACATGAACCACTTCAATGCATACAGATGACTTAGTATACCACACACACTTTTAAACAGAAAACACTAACTTGGATTGCTTAGTGTAACAGTACCTACAGAGAATGGATGTTACCACTAATTGAGAGAGTATTCCAAGTGGTGCATCTGGACCACAATTCTCATACTAGGAGAACAGGTTAGTCTGCAGGTGCTTTCACAATTCAGGACGTTTCCATCAGAGAGGTCTTCCTCTCATCAGGAGCTCAATTTTTCGGATGGTACTCTCCCTATGTAAGGAATTTCAAATTGCAAACTCATGTGCCTCAAATATATCTTACTTGAGAGACTCGTCTGCTTTAGTTTTTGAACCCAGAATCAACTGAAAATTTCTGAATCTGCAGCAACCATGTTCGGCTGCAGAATGCTATATCAACATAAAGTCATAAACTACTGCAGGAGCCACAGCAAGGGGGTGGCTTGGTGTCTACCGGGAAGCACAGGTGTTCAAACCTGTCAAAGGGAGCTTACCAAAAAACAAGTAAGAAGGTGAATGAAAGCATGTAGCAAGGGAGAAAGATCTGGAAAGCTTTAGAACAAATCAAATAGGAAACTCTTGTCGGAAAATGGCAAGTCCATCCAATCACTGAGAACGGGAACAACTGAGCCACATGACCAAGTGGGATCGGAAGCATTTGAATCATAATGAGGGAATCATGGTCAGACAGAATTCTTAAATTGGAAAAAAAAAATGATAGCAAGACATATGGATCGAAGTGACATGTTCCTTGAGGATTCTAGTTCCGATAATGGACAGTTAAGAATTAACAAGTCAGGAGAAGGAGGTTGGAAGCTATAATAAGATGTATGGTGCCAACATACAGCTAAGTCAACTCAGGATCCAAAGATACAGAGGTATAGCAGTATGGTGGCAAATTCAGTATGAGTTGGTGAAAAGCAAAGGCATACAAAGATACATGAGATGGGGATGGATTCCTTAGTATAATTGTGTCAGAAAACTATAAAAATGCGATGGTGAATCAAATCATGGAAATATTTATTTATGCTGTTGTGAAGGATTCAACGTTTAAGAATCTTAAAGATGTGGTTCATATGTAAAAAGGCAGGCTTTGGATTTGGAACACACTTTGAAAATCATCCTTCAAGTTCTTCACTTCCAAAATCACTTGGATCAGTCTAGTTCCTATGAAGAAGCTACTCTCTGTTTGAAGGCATTAATTTAATAAAATAGTGATAGTTGATCATCCTATTTTGAATGATGGATCATACCTAACTAGTTTTTTTTTATAAGTAAACACACAGAGAAAATATATATTAGAAATGGATCATACCTAACTAGTGAATAGAATAAAAAGAAGTCGGTGAAGGAATCAGCCATTTATTACTGCAACTACTGTTGGACCGTGATTTGGAGCTTTACTTTTGTTGATGGAAGTTGACAATTAGATTCATATTGATGTACAATGAATTTTCAACAAACTAAATAAAGAATATCATCAAAAATCATCTAATGAAAAAGGGATTGCAATCTAGTAAACAAGGAGAATACAAGGCACACCATCAAAGAGAAAAGGAAAGTTTGTATTAGACCATGCTCCAACTAGCTACAAAATTGAATATAGATGTTACATTATAGCTACCACAACCCACCGGTACCGGCTGCCTCCCCCCCATCATATATATATATATAACTTTTCTTCTTTGTGTTCTAAGGCATATGCTGAATTTAAAGATCACAAAGGGATGGTATTAAGTACCCCCTAGAAACTCATAGATTTTATCTTTTTTTTCTTGCATTTATAAACCTTGAATGGTTCATCCCATTGAATGGATTAAGCGAAAGGTCCTTTGTGTTGCCTTTTGCTTTGTTGGTCTTCTTCTATTTTTCTCTCCTTCTTCACCTCTTCTCTGGGAAAGTGTTGTTAGAAATTAGGTTTTTGCCTGTGTGAAAATTTTTAGTATTTTAAAACACACACACACATATATAGATATTGAAGGAACAAATTTTTTTTTGTTGATAAGTATTGAAGGAACAAAATTTTTGCCACTTAGTTTATTGACTCTATCCTCTCAAATTCTTCTATTTTTCTCTTTCCATATTGTCTACAAAAACGAAGGAAAGTCATTTTTTCAAATTTCAATGGCACACTTGCCCATAAAACCACCATACCATCAAAGCATCACATTCTTAATCTTGTAAGAAAGAACCCAAGGAACTCCAAATAAAGAAACAATTAAGCCCAACTACCTACAAGTCCGTCCACAATGACTCAAAATGCAATTGCATGGAAGGCTTTTGATTGGCCTATTCCCTATTTGGGTCTTCCCTTGGGGAGGAACCCAAAGGTTTGTGTTTCTTGGGATCCGGTGATTGAGAGAATCTTGCGAAGATTAGATGGGTGGAAAAAGGCCTATTTATCATTAGATGGAAGGATAACTCTCATCTACTCATGCCTATCCCATATTTCTAACTACTTTCTATCCTTGTTCAAGACTCCCGCTACAGTGGCTGGAAATGCAAAGGGATTTTCTTTGGTTAGGAGCAGAGGAATGCAAGAGAGACCATCTTATTAGTTGGGATTTAGTGCATAAGCCGAAGGTGGAAGGGGGGTTGGGGTTTGGGAAGATTTCTCTAAGGAATCATGCTCTTTTAAGGAAATGGTTATGAAGATTTCCTAGGGAGAGTTTTGTTTTGTGGCATCAGGTCATTCTAAGCATATATGGGACACATGCTAATTGATGAGATGTCAATACTATAATCAGGTGGTGACATCGTTGCCCTTGAAAGGCTATTGCACAAGATTTTCAAGATTTTACTAGGTACACTTGGTTTGCAGTGGGAGATGGGGAGAGAATCCATTTTTGGGAAGACTTGTGGTGAGGGGACCGACCTTTGGGTTCCTAGTTTCCAGGACTATTTAAAATAGTCACAATTAAAAATCTTCACATCTCTTCAATTCTTAGGTCTACTTATCCTTTCTCTTGGAACTTTAATTTCCATCATAACCATTCTGATTATGAGATAGAAGAATTAGAAAGTCTCATATATTCTCTTACTTAGTTGCATTTAACCCCATTTATTCTAGATACGAGAGCCTAGTCTTTATCTACTTTGAGGTTATTTACAATCAAGTCTTTCTTTCTATTCTTATCCCACCCTTTCTACTCATCTTTCGCTTTCCCTACTAATTTTGTTTGGAAATCTCAAGTCCTTTTTGAGGTCAAGTCTTTTGTTTGGTTAGTGGCACACAAAAAAGCAAATACTAATGACATGTTATAATTGAGAAGGCCTTGCAAAGCTCTTAATCTTGATATCTTGTAAGTTATATATGGAGCATGGAGAATCAATAGATTAACTCTTCTTACATTGTCCTTCGACGATGGACGATGGACGATGGACGATGGCACAAATTATTCAAATAGCCAAGATAGATTCGATTCCCCTGAGGAGCATTTGTGACTTGATGACCATTAATTATAAGGAATTGGAAAGATCCAAGAGAGGCCTAGTATTCCGGCAAACCGCTTGTATTGCTTTAATTAGGGTTGTGTGATGGGAAAGAAATACTAGGATTTTTTTTAGGATAAGGCAAGGAATTCAAAGGTTCTATGGAATACCATTCACTACCTTACTTCTTTTTGGGCATCCTGCACCACAACTTTTAAGGGCATTTCCCTTAATGCAGTTCAACTAGATTGGTTAGCAGTATATAGTTCTAAGGGCGTGGATTAATAAGGAGAGGTTGTTTTTGGTAATTACCATATGACTTTTTGCTTTTGGTATTCAATATGTTTAGCTTTCATTTATGGGAAGATTCCTCATCCTTTTATTATACTTCTTAATTCCTATTTCAATATAATGCATTGTTGTTTCTTATAAAAAAAAAACAAAATAAATAAAATGCAATTGCATGGATTCCTTCCAATATCGGTATATCTAACCAGCTTATAAAAAAATTGGCATATCCAACCACATTCCATTGGCCAATAAGATTTTTTCCTAAGCCGTGTTCCAAACAAAGAAACTCATCTTCAAAGGAATTTTGGATCTCTAAGGCTATGTTTGGTGCCTGAAAAGGTTGAAGGAAAGTGCTCAAGAAAGAAAATAAAAAGGAACAGTAAAAGGAAAGAAAAATAAAAAATAGATTTAAAGTCAATAAATTATTTTTCTATGTTTTTCAAACTCATTTCACTTATTTTCCTCTATTATATAAAGATTAAATAATTTTAAAATGTATAAATTTCAAACTAATTTCAATTATATTTGATTTGCATTCATATTTTCTGTGGGTGAAACCAAATATGAGAGAATCATTTTCCTATACATTTTTTTTTCTTCTCTTAGTACTTTTTTTTTTTTTTGATAAATAAAGGGATTGTATTAAAAAGCCACCAAAGCAGTGGCTAGAATTACAAGAAAGAAAAAACACCCCTCACACCCTAGCTGAACGCCAAGGCCCTAGGAGCAACCCAAAAACCACCCTTAATGGGAGAGCACCCAATCAACAAAATCAACTAAGGTCGAGGGACCATCTTTTATAGACATCTTTGTCTCCGACCAAAAAAGATAAACAAAAGAAGACTTAAGCCTTTGAATTGACAGCTCTATTTCCTCAAAAGCCACTTTGTTCCTTGTCTTCCAAACCGTCCAAAATAGGCACAAAGGACTTGCTTTCGAAACACCCTTCCTCTTCTTACCCACAAAGGTCTCATTCCACCCCAAAAACATCTCCTTCACCGTGGCTGGCAGCACCCACTGCACCCCGAACAAAGAGAAAAGCAACACCCAAAGAGTCCTTGCCTTTTCACAATGGAGTAGAATGTGATCAATTGATTCTTCGTTCCTTTGGTAAAGGTAACATCTGTTAGCTAGAGCCCAACCTCTCCTTTGAAGTTGATCCAACGTGAGGGCCTTCCCCCACGTTGCTTCCCACCCAAAAAAACTCACTCTAGGCTGCACCGAGACTTTCCAAATAGCCGACAAAGGGAAGGAGGCTGGATGGCCTGATACTAATGATTTGTAAAGAGACTTAACTGAAAACTTCCCACATTTAGTCTCTCTCCAAATCACCGTATCATCCACACCTTGCTGAATTCGTTTCCCATTTAAGGCCACAAAAAAAACTGCACACCTCGTCCAACTCCCAATCATTCAACTGTCTAAAAAACAATGGGCTCCAACTTCCCCCACCCTCATTGCACCTCCAAACATCCTTAACCCAAGCATCCTTAAAAACTGCCAATGCAAATAAGGAAGGAAAAGAAACACAAAGAGGTTCATCCCCACACCAAATATCTTTCCAAAACTTCACCCTTTGCCCATTCCCCACAACAAAAAATAGCCTACTTTTTACAACTTCCCAATCCTTCCTAAGAGTTTTCCACAACCCCACACCATACCCCCCCTTTGCTTCCTTTGAACTCCATCCCCCTTGCTCCTCCCCATACTTTCCCCTAATCACTTGGTTCCAAAAAGCCTCTCTCTCAATAGCAAATCTTCAACTCCATTTACACAAAAGAGCCTTATTGAGGATAGAAAGGCTCTTAACCCCCAACCCCCCATTACACTTCTGAAGGCATACCAAATCCCACTGTTGAGAGAGAGAGAAAGAAGAAAGACCTTAATTCTTATTAATCTAATGATCTACTTACAATTGAGAAATATATATATATACAAGGCTAGGAGTCCTAACTACCATACATGTATCCTATATTAACAAGGAAAGGTTATATACTATAAATACATTATATTCAACACTCCCCCTCAAGCTGGAGCATATACGTCATATGCACCAAGCTTGTTACAAATATATTTAATCCTAGGACCTCTGAGAGATTTAGTGAAGATGTCAGCTAGTTGATCATTTGAATTAACAAAACTTGTAGCAACACATCCTGATGCGATCTTCTCTCTAATGAAATGACAGTCAACTTCAATATGTTTGGTCCTTTCATGAAAGACTGGATTGGATGCAATATGTAATGCGGCCTGGTTATCACATATGAGTTTCATCTGTTCATCCTTTCCAAATCTCAACTCTAGAAGAAGATGTCTCAACCATATGAGTTCACATGTTGCCAAAGCCATAGCTCGATACTCGGCTTCAGCGCTAGATCTGGCCACTACATCTTGTTTCTTACTCTTCCAAGATATTAGATTACCTCCAATAAAAACACAGTACCCTGAAGTGGAACGTCTATCTGTGGGTGAGCCAGCCCAATCTGCATCTGTGTAACCAACAACCTGAGTATGACCTCTGTTCTCGTACAACACACCTTGGCCTGGTGTACTTTTGATATATCGAAGAATGCGGATTACAGCATCCCAATGGCTATCACATGGTGACTGTAGGAATTGACTAACAACACTCACAGGAAAAGAAATGTCTGGACGAGTAATGGTGAGATAGTTCAATTTACCTACGAGCCGTCGATATCTCCCGGGGTCTCCTAAAGGCTCCCCCTGTCCTGGTACAAGTTTGACATTCGGATCCATAGGTGTGTCTACCGGTTTACAGTCTAACATACCAGTTTCTTCCAGGATGTCTAAAGCATACTTCCTTTGGGAAAGGACCACAGCAGAACTGGATTGAGCTATCTCAATTCCCAAGAAATACTTGAGTTTCCCCAAGTCTTTGGTCTGAAAGTGGGTAAAAAGGTGTTGCTTTAGTTTCTGAATACCATCCTGATCACTGCCTGTAATGACGATGTCGTCCACATAAACAACCAGATAAATACACTTCCCCAACGAGTTATGATGATAGAAAACTGAATGGTCTGCTGTACTGCGAAGCATGCCAAACTCTTGAACAACAGAACTAAAACGGCTAAACCATGCTCGAGGAGATTGTTTCAAGCCATATAGAGAACGGCGTAACCTGCATACTAAACCAGACTCCCCCTGAGCAACAAAACCAGGAGGTTGCTCCATATAAACTTCCTCGGCAAGATCACCATGAAGGAAGGCATTTTTAATATCCAATTGATAAAGAGGCCAAGAACACATGGCAGCCATGGAGAGAAGCAGACGAACAGAAGCAATCTTGGCAACCGGAGAGAATGTGTCACCATAATCAGAACCATAAACCTGAGTATAGCCTTTAGCAACTAAGCGGGCCTTAAGGCGATCAACCTGACCATCAGGACCAACCTTAACTGCGTAAACCCAACGACAACCAACGGTAGATTTACCCGAGGGTAAAACAACAAGATCCCAAGTGCCATTAGAGTGCAGAGCAGCCATTTCATCCACCATTGCCTGTCGCCAGCCTGGATGGGAAAGAGCTTCATGGGTGCTCTTTGGAAGAGAAACAGAGGATATAGCAGAAACAAAAGCAGAATAGGGTGAAGATAATCGATGATAACTCAAAAAATTGTAAATAGGATGAGGATTACGAGTAGAGCGAGTACCTTTCCGAACAGCAATGGGTAAGTCATTAGGAGAAGGCAGAGCCGGGGTAGGTGAAGCCGAAGGGATAGGAAGTGAGTCAGCAGGTGCCTCAGCAAAAGGGAGAGGAGCAACGACACGAGGGCGACGATGATAAACCTGAAGTGGCCGAGGAGGCATAGCATCAGGTGGGGAGACAATGGGAATAGGCAAGACTTCAGAAACAGGAAGAGACTCAGAAGTGGTGGAAAAGAATGGTGAGTCCTCAAAGAAGGTGACATCAGCGGAGATAAAGTATCGATGAGTCTCAAGGGAATAACAACGATAACCCTTCTGAAGTCTAGAGTATCCCAAGAAGAGACACTTCATGGCTTTGGCGGAAAGCTTGTCCTGTCCAGGAGTGAGAATATGAACAAAGCAAGTACAACCAAAGACACGAGGAGGAAGGAAATAAAGTGGTTGGTCAGGGAAGAGAAGGGAGTGAGGAATCTGATCATGTAAGACAGAGGAGGGCATACGATTAATCAAATAACAAGCGGTAAGAACAGCGTCCCCCAAAAACGAAAAGGAACATTGCTATGGAGGAGGAGAGTACGAGCTGTCTCAACAAGATGTCGATTCTTGCGTTCAGCTACCCCATTTTGTTGAGGAGTATGAGCACAAGAAGACTGATGAAGAATCCCATGATGAGACATAAACGAAGTAAATGTGGCTGAAAAATATTCCCTGGCATTGTCACTGCGTAACACACGAATAGAAACATTGAACTGGGTTTGGATTTCAGCATAAAATTTCTGGAAAATAGAGAATAACTCAGCTCGATTTTTCATTAAAAATAACCAAGTACATCGAGAATAATCATCAATGAAAGTGACAAAATACTGAAATCCTAAAGTAGACGCAGTCCGACAAGGACCCCAAACATCAGTGTGGACAAGCTCAAAAGGAGACTTTGCCCGATTATTCAAACGCTTTGGGAACGAGACACGAGTATGTTTCCCAAGCTGACATGACTCACACGGAAGCGACGATAAAGTGGAAAAACGAGGGACCATCTTCTGGAACTTGGAGAGACTAGGGTGGCCCAGACGATTGTGAATGAGGAGAGGAGCATCAGTGGAAATGCAAACTGCAGGAGATGAATCCGAGGTGAGGTGATAGAGGCCTTGAGACTCACGTCCTATGCCAATCGTCTTCCCCGTACTCCGGTCCTGCAAGGTCACAAATTTATCAGAAAAGGTAATAGAGCAATTAAGAGTACGAGTGATTTTGCTGATGGAAATAAGATTAAAAGGACATTCAGGAGTATAAAGGACAGAAGTGAGAGGTAGAGAAGGCAGAGGAAGGGCCAAACCAATACCTTTAGCCACAGTTTGAGAACCATTAGCTAAGGTAACATTAGGTAAAGCAGAGGTAGTAGTAATAGAGGAGAAAAGATCCTTATTACCAGATAAGTGATCAGAAGCTCCAGAATCTAGAATCCAGGGTCCAAGAGAAGATGTGTGGGTAAGGCAGGCAGAGGCATTACCAGGCTGGGCAACAGAGGCAACAGAAGCCTGAGATGCGGAAGAGCTCGGAGCTTGAGGCAGCGGAGAATCAGAGGACTGGGCCACATGGGCAGTGCGAGGAGGTCGTCCATGTAACTGATAGCAACGATCGCGAGTGTGGCCAAGTTTATTGCAATAGGTGCAATGAGGACGTTGACCTCTACCTCGGGTACCACTACGGCCTCCTCGAGAGTTAGTTTGAGAAACTAACACAGAAGAATCTGAAGTGCTATCAAATGGCAAAGTCTGAGTGGAGGAGATACGGAGGAGGCGAGCAAACACATCATCCAAGGACGGAACTGATGAACTACCAAGAATCTGATCGCGGACAGGCTCAAGATCCGGACGGAGGCCAATAAGAGTAAGAACCATGAAGAACTTGTCAAGCTGTGTTTGTTGAGCCCCAACATCAGGAGTAAGAGGCATCACAGTCAAGAACTCCTCCTTAAGAGAGGCAATCTGGCCAATATAAGTAGATAGATCCAAGTCCTGTTGGCTGAGATGGACAATTGCAGAAGCCACCTTATAAAGACGCTGGATATCATTCGTATATAATCCTTTGGCCTGAGTCCAAAATTTAAAACAAGTTTTGTAGGCCCGAAGATGAAGAAGAATCTTGGGATCAACCGATTGCCATAATACACTACATAACTGTGCATCTATCTTCCTCCACTGTACGCGGTCAACCTCAGGGATATCTGCCTCCTGTGTAATCAAGTGATCCTCATATCCTTGACCCATAAACCAAAGTTCAACAGACGCAGACCAGGAAAGATAATTGTCACTGCCAACCAATTTCTCCGAAGTAATCATAGGAGATCCAGATATAACAGCGGAAAAAATGGAATTTTTAGTAGTCATATCTACTTATCTGAAGAATGAAGTATGTTTGGATCGAAGAGAGCCCTAATACGGCTTCAGATTGCGGCGTGGCACCACCGAAAAAGGGAGACGGCCTCAGATCGCGGCGTGGTACCACCAGAAAGGTAGAAGAACACTTCCCAAGGCACGTGCAGGGATTGGAGTGGAGAAAAAGTAGTCGGAGCTTCGCCGGAAAGGCTGTTTGGAGGGCCGACGGAGACAAAAATCCCCAAAAGAGGTATGTGCAGGGCTCGGATGGGAGAACCAGGGAGGTAGGGAGGCTGGTCGGCGTCAGGCGAAGCTGGAGGAGGAGGCGCGTCGCCGGAAAAGGCCTCACGCGCCCTCACGCGCCGGCGCGTGAGATTCAGTCGCCGGCCGGAAATTTGCGCGTGGACGGCGCGTGGATGGGATTTTGGTGCCGGTGCCTTCACAAAAGTTGTAGATCTCCTCCAGGCGCTCCTTCTGGTATAGTCGGTGTCGGAAAAATACGTCGCCGGAAAAGTCGCCGGAAAATCTCGCCGGAAAATTCGCCGGAAAAGTTCGCCGGCGGTGAGTAGTTTCTGTCGACGATCCGAATGACCGGAAAGTATTGGAAGATGGGGAAGGTGACCGGAATGAAACACGGTCACCGGAAGGTTTCCCGGAGTTGATGACACGGGAAACAAGAAAGAATTAGGTTTTCTTCCTTGGCTCTGATACCATGTTGAGAGAGAGAGAAAGAAGAAAGACCTTAATTCTTATTAATCTAATGATCTACTTACAATTGAGAAATATATATATATACAAGGCTAGGAGTCCTAACTACCATACATGTATCCTATATTAACAAGGAAAGGTTATATACTATAAATACATTATATTCAACACCCACCTAATCAAATGAAGCTTCCTCTCAAGAGCCCCACCTCCCCATAGGAAATCCCTCTGAATTCACTCTAACCTCAGTCTAACTTTTCTGGGCATAGAGAGCATGGACATAAAGTAAATGAGCATACTAGCTAGAGTACTCCGAATCAAAGTAATCCTACCTCCTTTGGATATGTATTGGCTCTTCCATCTAGCCAATTTTTTCCTCATTCTCTCCTCCACACCGTCCCAAACAGTCAGCGATCTGTACGGCGCACCTAAAGTTTTCTTCTCTTGGTACTTTTCAGAAACCAAACATAGCTTAAATCTTTTGTATAGGAAAAGATGATACTCCATCAACCTCTAAAGCCTTACAATCAAATTTCACTGAAACCCCTATTCTTCAAATCATCAACATTAGTGTGTCATTTAAATAATTTCTAATAGTCTCAATATGCAATAAATGTAAGAAGGTACCACCCACTCTGACTCCAAACCAAAAAGGCTCTCCTAAAAGGAGGCACCCTGGCACCCAACACCATCCAATCTCATCCGCAAACTCCTAACAATCACCCACCCAAGTGTCTTGGAAGTAGCCACATAAACGAAAGAGGGGAAATGTCTTCCAAAGAAGTCTCTCTCCACTAAATATTGGTCAATAATCTAGATAACTAACCATCAACATAGTCACTCATTTTCTAGTTAAAAAATCCCTAGCCCCCCTTCTCCCGATCTTCCTTGCCAATCACTTTCCACATGCCCAACCTATGAGGCTTCTTTACCTCACTAGAATACCGAATACCATCCCTCTTTATTCTTCATGTACTTTTTCCCAAACACCTCCAACTTAAAACCATTTTCTAAAATAAAGCCTTTTTGTGCCTACAACTTCCTTACACCCAAACCACCCATTGACTTCTCCAAAGACAGCCTTCCAAATTCACCAAACTAATTTCTAAAGACCTTCACCTAAAAGAAAATCTCTTTGGATCCTTTCAAGCTTATTACTCACCATTTTTGTCAAAATTACAAAGGACATGACATAGATTAGGGTACTAGAAAGAATTATTTTCAGCAGGGTCCCTTTGACAAATATTGATGCTTCCATGATGCAAGGTCCCAAACTAAAAGGGATTAAGAAGTTAAGTGCAAGGTAAATACTCTGCCCATCAAAAAAAGAAAAAAAAAAGTACCAAGGTAAATGCTCCAATCTATAACCGAATGGGAAGTACAATTTATTTTTCTTCTGTTTTCTAGTTGGGTTTCCATGTTTTCCAATTGATAGGCAAAATCGCCTCTTCACTCTCTCAGAAAGACCAGAACTCCAACTCTCCATTCTCTGAAAAAGATCAGAATCCCAACCATAGATGTCAAAAAATCAACTGAGCTAATTTTCATGTAACACCAATTTTCACACAGAGACCAAGTTTCACACTAGCAAGGCAAAAGAATTGCTATAAAGCAGCAACAAATCCAACAAACATATAATTATTCAAGGATGTAATTCCTCTCCAAGACCATGTTATAACCCTTGACTTCTCTCTTTTCAATTTAAGAAAGCATAAGCTATCCGAACAAGATCAATGAATTTCACAAAATCCAAGGTTTTATAAATAGGGGTAGATTTTTCACTTACAAACGGTATCTTAGAGGCTTTATCATTCCACACGGCCAACAGTCCAAGGGACGCAAAAAAGCTCAAACCTCCACACATCCAAGCTAATGCTTCATACTGGAATCAATAGCAAGTTCTTAAAACTCTACAGGCAGAAAAGCCCTAAACTTTGATTATCAAGATAAATAAATAAATAAAAACTCTTCAAATCCAACAGCCGGGGAGTTTTACCTTTCCCACAGTTTCAGCAATGCGATCTATACAGGGTTCGGGGAATGGAGTCCCGTTGTCCCAAATCAGCTCGTCATTTACAGGAAGCTAAAGCAGAAACATAGCAAAACGTATTTAGGGTTTCTACTGTTTCATTTCCGGTACTATCAAGAATAAATCAATACGATTTTTGCGTTCAGAAATGATTTGAAACTCTCAATCAAGCGATGGATTGAAGGATTTCTGGAATGTTATGTAAATCTAAGATTTTGGGGAGAGAAACTCACTGGTTTGTTGGGGACGATGTGTTTGCCAACAGGGAGGCCCATGCCGGAGCGAAGACAAAGAGAAGAAGCCACGGAACGAGAAACAACTCCGTTTCCGCCCATGATCCTTGATGCTACATTGCTCAATCTCCCTGCCATTTTCTTGTATTAGATTTTCCTCTATGAACAAGTGAAACCCTTTTCTGCCTGTGTATGTAGGACTTCAACTTCAAGGGATCCAGAAGAAACGACGTCGTCTATGTACCAGCTAAAATTAATGTTTATTCAATAGGTACGAAAAAAATTAGGGAAGATTGTGTTTATACCTTGGGTCAAAAGTAATACATGTTTCATTTAAATGTACGTTATCGAAGATAATATCTTTATCAAAAAATACATAAAATTTTAATTATTTATAGATAAATGTATTAAATTTGAATTTCACAAATTAAATTTCATATTTTGTGTTTTATTTTTTCAAATGTATATATATATATATATATAAGAAAACGGATTTTTCTCAAAAGTTTAAAGGGGCCAAAGAGCTTCTCAATACTTCATCTTAGTTCTTAAATTTAGGTTGTTAAATAACGAACCGAGACAATTGACCCGAGATAAAAATGAAAGAGATTAGGTATAAATAATAGAAGTAAAAAGAAAAAAAATGATAATTAAGGTACCAAATAACCTAACTAAACATGATATAAAATAATCATACATAAATATATATGTCACATGATTTGTTTCATTATGTTTTTCGACATATTCATACGTAATGATTTCCCACAAAGTAGTGACAAAATATATAACTCGTACAAATCTTTTTATTTTCCAATTTGATTCAATCTATTCGTTTGTAGAGCTATTTACTCAATCGCAAACACTTCTAACATAAGGATAAATAATCAATTTTAAAATTACTTATTGTCAATCACTTTCATATATGAATCTATCTTATTCAAAAGGGAAAAACTTGCATCAATATCTCAATTCCAATTCAAACATAGTTTTATACGAATTTACTATTATAACCAAACCCTAACATTTAATACATTATATATATCCAATAAAATATCAAAGAGATATTTTGTTATAAATCTTTATTTAATGGGTGTTTAGTAAATCAATTTAATAACTTAAAGTGACTTAATAACTTAATTTAAGACATCAAGTAAATTAAGTATATTTGATAAAATAATTTATTGGTATGACTTAAAAACAAAAACAACTTTAAGTAATAAGTAAAAACAATTAACTTATTTTTAAGTCAACATCTTCATTTTACTTTTTTACTCTCATTTATTATAATTACTTCTACGATCTTTTTTGCTACTCCACGATACTTTCATTATTACTCGACCTTTTTTATCCTAGTTATAATTTATGAGAATATTTACATTAATTTGATGATTTAAAATAAATTTTAAGTTAATTTTAGCAATAATCTTAATATTTAAAATAACAATTAAGTAATAAGTTTTAAATAAATAATTTAAATTTAATTTAACTTATGGTCAACTTAAGTCATTAAATAATTATTATTAAGTTTTACCAAATATTTCCTTAAACATATCGATTACCTTTTTTTTATATATAAATACTTGTATGATATAATTTGTTTTTATTTATATTCAATCTTGAGTCCATTATTCAACAATTATATCCATTCATTATTTTTTATATAAACATATTATATATATCCAATAAAATAACAAAGAGTTATCTTTACTATGTTTATAACTTTTTTTTGTAAATACTTGTATCGTAAACTTTATTTTCATTTATATTCTATCTTGAGTATCCTTACTCAACAATTATATTCATTCATTATTTTTAGATTTTATATAACAAATATTATTCTTTTTTTCTTTGCAACTCCCTTTTTATACAAGTTTTTTTTTTTTTTTTCAATTTTTCAACTTGTTTAAGTCTTATTTTGACTTGGATATATTAAGTGCACCAGTCTTTCCTCTCTCAATGCTCATTCTATTGAATGGATAAAAACAAGAAGGCATATGCGAATATAAAAATGAGTTGGCGAAGGTGGAGAGAAACAAATGATATAAGACAATAGAAAAAAGAATTTGTACCGAATTTTTATGCTCAAGCTTTGGTTTGTAAACACAAAAGTATTGTATGGTTTTTTTTTTTTTTTTTTGAAAAGATTAGGTTCAAATTTTTTAGAAGAATTCCTTATAGAGGAAGAACAAACTTGGTGGTATGTCAATGAATTAGTTCACTACATAAATGAGACTTTATAAATTTAGGGACTTGAGAACATAATAAAAGACAAGAAGACTCAATGTTAGGAAGTGTCTTAAATTCCTAATTAGTATAGATTCATTTTTTTGTAAAGAATATTATATAGGATATTTATAGATTGATATATTATTGCAATATTAGACTTCCTTATAGAATAAGGAAGATTGTTGGAAGTATCTCTATAAATATTCTAGGTCATGAGAGGAAGAAGTTATGAGATGTAGAGGGACCTGTAGAGACTATACGAGGTGGATAGAGATGTGAGGAAGAACAGGAGGTACTCGGTGGAGCGAGAGGGTTCGTAGTAGGGTATGAATACAAGGAGTGGGGAAACATGGGATGTTTCAAGAACCCAATAGTTGTATTTGATTTTGTTCTCTGTAATATTCTCTGTTGTATAGTGGAATCATTCTCTCTCATTCGTGGACGTAGGCTTGGTTGGCTGAATCACGTTAAAACCTAGTGTACCGTATGTGTGATTGTTTTATCTTTGTGTTCTTGAACTAATATTGTTGGCATCAAAGCTTTCGCTAGTATAAGAACTGGTATCAGAGCTTGAGTTGAAGATTTCTGGAAGAGTAAAAGATCACAAAGCACGCAAGATGAAAACAAAAGAAATTTTCACTAAAGGTGGAGTCGATTACTCTCTCGTGGTGATATGATACAAAAAAGTTTGTGTCATGGAGAGCTTGAAGATTAACTTCATGGAATTTTGATCCAAGGTGGAAATTGTTGGGAAGTGTCCCAAATTCCTAATTAGTATATGTTAGGAATTTGAGGCTACTCCAAACTACGGTAATCACCCTATAGGGGGGGTAAATAGGGTGATGGTCTCTTTTTCACAAATTTAAACTATGCAAAAATAAGAGACAATTATAAGCAAGTATATAATAAACAAAATAAAGACAATTGCATATAATTTAAAAGAGTTAGGGAAGAGAGAGTGCAAACACGAGAGTTTATAGTGGTTCGACACTTCCTTGCCTACGTCCACTCTCCTCAACCTCCTAACCGAGTGAGGGTTCCACTATCTTGAAGCTTCAACCAAGCTTCCAATCTTTTTACAATTGGATTATGGTTCCAATTCACCCTCTTGGACTTTTGGCTTTAAGCACCCTTTACACTTCTCAAGAGTTATCCCACTCTTGAACAACCTCTCAAGTGACACCCCTCACTTGAGAAAAATCCTCTCAAAGATATACAAATAATGATCTCTCAAAATCCTAGTAATAGAACTTTAGGCTCAAAGATACAAGAAAAACTAGGATTGAATGGTGCACTAAAGATATGCAAGTTATGAAACAATGGTGCACTAAAAAACACTCTTACAAGGCTCAAATATAATCAAGAATGATTTGGGAAGGTTAAGTTTATGAAACAATGAAGTTTTGAGCCTTTTTATAGAAGAAAAATGTCATACTGGCAGTTGAGGGTTCGACCGGTCGAGCTATGGGTTGACCGGTTGACTAGCCATTAGAGAAAGTGACCGTTGGACCTCAATCGGACCTCGACCGGACCTCAACCGGTTGAGGTTCAACCTTGACCGGAAAAAAAGGTCACTAGGAGAGAGAGAAGCTTTTTGGCCTCCTTCAACCGATCCTCGACCGGACGAGCACAATTGGTCGACTGGTTGAACCGGTTGAGCCATTTTTTTTTGCTCAACACTCAACCTTTTTCAACTTAAAACCTTTTAACATAAGTTTGAAAATCATTTAACACAAGGTTTTAGTTGAAAACATGAAATCATCCAATTCTTAAGATATTTAAAACAATATTACTCTTGGATGATTTTGGTGCATAAATAAAGAATGAAATGCATGAAAGTCCTAGTGCACCAACAACCTTACAAAGAGATTTTAAGAAGCTTTGGTCTTGAAAAACTCTTCTCTTTGAGGTGGTCTTCTTCTTCATGATTTCTCCTTGGCTTGATTTGTCTTTGTATTGCCACTTTGAAAGTCGTCTTGCCTAATCACACTTGAAATATAATCATTAGTTCTAAACCTTGTTTTGTTATCATCAAAATCAAGATTAACCAAACATTGGTTTCACAGTATAGATTCATTTTTTTTATAAAGAATATTATATAGAATATTTCTACATTGATATATTATTGCAATATTGGACTTCCTTATAAAATGAGGAAGGTTGTTGGAAATATTTCTATAAATATTTAAGGTCATGAGGGGAAAAAGTTATGAGATGTAGATGGACTTGTAGAGACTATACGAGGTGGATAGAGATGTAAGGAAGAACAGGAAGTACCCGGTGGAGCGAGAGGGGGTATGAATACAAGGAGTGGGGAAACATAAGATGTTTTGAGAACCCAATAGTTGTATTTGATTTTTTTCTCTGTAATCTTCTCTGTTGTATAGTGGAATCATTCTCTCTCATTCGTGGAAGTAGACATGGTTGACCGAACCACGTTAAAACCTCGTGTATCGTATGTGTGATTGTTTTATCTTTGTGTTCTTGAACTAATATTGTTGGCATCAAAGCTTTCGGTGGCATAACAATAAAACTAATTTTAATAATCCTAACTTCAAAAAGCCTTATCATCATTTTCCTTCAATAAAAAAGAACATGACTTCGATGAGTCATATTATAGATATTGCTTTAAAAGATTAGGATCAAATCAACAAAACTTCTCATTAATAATTTAAGTATTATTCTTGGTAAGATGTTATTTTCGACAAATAAAGAAGTATTGACCACCACTAACTAGTCCACCAATATATCCAGCATTGGATTGGAGGATTGCCTTAGAAAATAGGGTAAATTTAGAGACTTGAATATCCCTTAATAAAGAAATAATTTTGTCACATTTAAAATTGGACTTATAGTTGTGCAAAAGCAAATCAAGCAAATTTACTTTGGATCCAAGACTTAAGAGGATAAGGAATGAACCAAGTGAGGGCATGAAGTTTCTTTATGAAATTTCTAAGGTAATGCTCAAGATAATGCAAATTATAATATAATCATCTTCGTTGAACTCTTTATTTTCTATGATGTTCATTAATAGCAAGCTTACAATCTACATTATTCAAAACAATATTCATCATATTTCAACACGTAAGTCATTAATATGGTCAATAAATGCATGGGCAAAATTAGAGGGACATTAATCAATTGGTAAAGAAATGAGGTCAAGGGATTGATAGTGAAAAACTATGAACAATTTCAAAATGACTTTTTCTTGTGGACTAATTAACCAAGTTATTATAAGCAAACTTGACAACCGGTAAAGCAAGATCCTAGTCACTAGGTTTCTCACCAACTAGGCACCAAAGCAAGTCGCCCAAACTAAAATTAACAACTTTTATCTAACCATTTGTTTAATGATGGAAAATAGAGAAATACTTCAAAGTGGTTCATAACAAATAAAGTCTTTGAACTCTCTATTTCCCCGATGTGCATCACTAGCAAGCTTATAATTTTGAAATCCAAAATATTCAAAAAGAAAGAAAATCTTGAACACTCTTAAAAAAAAATTACAACATCATTAGGCTTTAAATAAACCTAATACAAAGGAATAAAGACTAACTTACCCTACTTCTAAAAGAAAAAGAGAATAATTCTAATATAATAAAAAAATAAGAAAAAAAAATAGTAACTAAATAAAACTAATAATAAATAACTTTAACATCCCCCTACAAACTCACGATGTGGCTACAAGAAGTATCGATTGTTTGTTAACCAAAAACCGAAAACGAGGAAGCCGGTATGACTTAGTAAACAAATCCACAATTTGTAAGGAAAAATGAAAAAAAGACAAAGTGAGAGTGTGTATGCTAAAGGTGATGATGAGCAAGGTGTCAATCAATCTTAATATGCTTGACCTTTTCATAAAAGATGGAGTTGTGAGTAATTTGAATAACACTTTTTTGTCACAATACATTGAAGTAGGACAAGGAAGAGAAACACACATATCAACAAGTAACCAAACCATCTCACTGGTGGTAGACGTCATAGCACAATACTTAGCTTTTGTGGAAGATCAAGAAACAATAGTATATTTCTTGCACTTCCAATAAATAAGACAGTCTCCAAAAAATATACAAAATCCAATGGTAAACTTGCAATCTTCAAGATCACTAACCTAGTCAGCATCAAAATAGGCACGTAACTCTAAAGAAGAAGTCGATGAGAATAAAAGATTCTGAAATATAATGCCTTGGAGATATCGTAAAATACGAATAACAATAGCCCAATGAACTACAATAGAGAAGCAACAAATTAACTAACAATATGAACAACATAAGCAACGTCTAGATATATAATGGTGAGATAAATCAAGTTGTCAACAATAATATGATATAAAGTAGGGTTTGGCAAAGGGTTACCATAAGAAGAAAAATACCGAACATTAACCTTAAGAGGAGTATCAACAATCTTAGTATTAGTAAGGTGAGCTCGATTGAGAATATTAAATGTGTACTTAAACAGTGAAAGAAAATAACTTTTTAGAGAAAAGGCTACTTCAATGCCCAAAAAGTATCATAGAACACCTAAATCCTTTATTTCAAAACAGGAAGCCAAATTGGATTTCAACATTGCAATCATATCAATATCATCACCTGTAATAATCATGTCATCAACATATAAAGAAAGAAAAATATGACATGCAAAGGTGCACTTAAGAAAAAGTGCAAAATCATGATGTAAGGTGAAAGTTAAAAGAAGTAAGCGCATCAAAGAACTTCGCAAACCAAGCACAAGGTGCTTGTTTGAGACTGTGAAAACTTTCTTGAGCCTGTAAACTTTTCTAGGGTTATGAAAAACTTTAGGAGAGAGGACCATGTAGACTTTTTTTTTTTTAAGATCACCATTCAAGAAGGCATTTTTAACATTTAATTGAGATATATGCCACTAATGAACAAAAGTAGCTGCAATAAGAGTATGAACAATAGTCACCTTTGTAACAAGAGCAAAAGTCTCCTCATAATTTATGAGTAATAAGAGTACAAATATGTATGGATAATAATGGGTTGTAGTATCATGTTCATTTTCAGGTTGAGGTAAAAACTAGTAAACAAACATATTTACAAACATAACCTAGTTAATAATCATCTAAGAATGATATGAAACAAACATTTATTGCATAATTTTCATGACAAAATCCATTAAACACTATTAGTAAATGTAGTAAAGTTGTATGTGAATTGATGTGAGTAACCGATTAACATGATTCTAACTTGTTAAACTCGTTAACATGATTCTATTCCATTGCATATATTAATATGATTTTAACCATTTAACAAATTTAAAATTTTAAAATATATTATTGTAAAATATTTTTTAGTTATTTCTATCTTTAAATCTTAATTTGTTTAATTATTTACTTTTAATCATAATATGTTTAGAGTATGGAAAGTAAATTAAAATTTTAATTTTATAATTATTATTATTCTATTTAATGTTTTAATTATAAAATATGATACATCTTTATAATGAAATATATAAAATTGTACTTAATTATTCAAAAATTTAACTACATGATATTTAAAATTTTTAAAAAATATAATCTTAATAAATTTGAATATATAAAATTAATAAATTTTATATCGATTAAAGGGTCATAAACAAGCTTCATCTTTTTTATACTATTAAATAAATGGTTAAATGGATCACAAATGGGTTAGCCAAGTAAAACAAACAAATATGATCCACTAAAATTCGTATTGGTTTCGAGATATGTTATCAAATCATATCAAAATTACCATCACTACTTATTAATATAGAAAACATTTTATCCAATAATTTTTACTTGAAGGAATATTTAATACAATTTAAAAACACCCTCTTCCTCTCCTTCTCAATAAGGTAGAATTCAAAGTGACCAACATTATAACATTTTTAGTTGCAGGAATAATCAACCTGTTTTCTTACTTGCTTTCTAGTTCTATATGGCACATTCCTCATGCTGGAATCACATCTTCTGAAGGTAATGAAAATGTTGGCTTCTTTTTACATACTATCATCGACCCAGCAATAGAGTTCAAATCAAAAGAAGGGAAACAAAATAAACAAGCAATTGCAGTGCAAAGAAACATAACAGCACAATGTTCAACTTTTGTTAGTGGATCTATATAAGGAAATTGATCCAAAAGGGTTTCTGAAAAGGGCAAAATTCTTCAACAAGAATTTGCTTTTGATCCTCCAAGTCCCAACTGATTCTGAACCTCCAGGATGGTCTTAGCCGAGTCTCTAAGCCTTTGTGCCTCCTCGTCAGTTAGATGCACATTGGTCACACCCAAAATCCCACCCCTGCCCAGCTGTGCTGGC
Organism: Vitis riparia; assembly: GCF_004353265.1. Taxonomy (NCBI): domain Eukaryota; kingdom Viridiplantae; phylum Streptophyta; class Magnoliopsida; order Vitales; family Vitaceae; genus Vitis; species Vitis riparia. The sequence goes on along the minus strand of NC_048432.1, from coordinate 14,198,726 downwards.
AAGCTCAAGAACACATCACCACCTTCAATGCCGTAGAACCCCTTTGCAAGGACTGAGACAGGATGGATCCTTCTCTGATTTCTAAGTATGCTGCGAGCCAAGCTAGCCGCCGAGTACCCAATTGCCCACGATGTGTAGCCCTTGAGACTGATCACCTCATATGCACTGTCTATAACCGCTTTGTGAATGTTCTCTAGTGTTTCTTTCTCATAGGCAATTTGCTGCTTCTCTAAGAAACTCAGCACGGGCACTCCCCCGACACTAATACTCGACCATAGCGCCACTGAGCTGTCACCATGCTCCCCAACAATATAGGCCTGCACCAATTTTACAAGGATTGCATATGGTAAGGTGTAAGAGTAGTGTATACGTAATCATGAACCATGTTAGTTTTTTAGGAACACTAGCATGGTCTTAAAAGCAACAACTAAAGATTATAATGCTAAAGATAGCTGACATATAAGACGGTGAGGCCATTGTTTATCATTGAACATCCAGTGAGATTCCCTAGACCCACCCTGAATTCTAGGGACAATATACTAACCTCAGTGGCCTTAGTGCGAAGCTGCATCTAAGAAACAGGAACCTGCCCACTAAGGAATAGAATATGGAGATTTTCATTACAAAATTTCTACCTTTAATGCTGTTTGGTGGATTTGGTTGTGGAGAGTGTATGGGAACCAAAATGAATTTTTCTTTTCTTTTTTTTTTCAATTTTTTTCTTCTCAACACTCATATTTGAAAGGGCTATTTTCTATTTTAAAAATACTTTTTCTCAGAAAATATTGGCAGAAAAGCAAACACTTTAAATGAAGGTCTTATTTGCTCTACTCCTTGACCAACCATCGATGCTCAAATCCAATCTAAGTTTGCTATGTTTCTAACAACAATCGGCCAAAGCATCAGGTACAAAAGCGAGAAACTCACCTGCACATCCTGAGCGTTGACGTCGAGATGATCGGCGATGAGAAACCGAAACCTCGATGAATCAAGATTCGTGCCTGACCCAAGAACCCGATTTGACGGGAACCCGGAAAGCTTCCAAGCAACATAAGTTAAAATATCCACCGGATTCGAAACGATCAGGAGGATCGAATCGGGCGAGTACTTGGCAAGCGGGGGCACAATGCGAGAAAACAGACTCACGTTTCGCTGCAGCAAGTTCAGCCTGGACTCGCCGGCTATCTGCCGAGCTCCGGCCGTGACAATGCAGAGATCGGATCCGGCGGTGATGGCGTAGTCCACGGAGGCGTGGATCTTGGTGCGGGGCAAGAATGCGGCGGCATGCTGGAGATCGAGCATCTCGCCGCGGAGCTTATCGGCGTTAACGTCGACGAGGGCGAGCTCGTCGACGAGGTCTTGGGTGAGTATAGTTTGGGCGATAGCCATGCCGACGTTGCCCACTCCGATGACGGAGACCTTGGTGTGGCGCTTGGTAGGTGAGGGCGGGGCTGTTTGCTGGATGGGTTTGAAGAAGGCTTGGGTGAGGTCCAGCCCCCCTGGGCCTAAGGACGATGCTGAACCACTCTTGTGCATGTTGCTCTCTCTTTCTCTCCCAACTAGTCTTGTCTTGGTGTATGTTGCAGTTGCAGAGAGGTTTTAGGGCTTTATAACCTGAGAGGAATAGGAAAGTGGGACCGTGGGATCATGGCTCCGTGGGGTGGTGCCCATTTGGCTTCTCCACGGTCAGCACGATCGATGACCCTACGTTGTTTGTTTCCTGTCAATTTAATTGATTCGCGTCAACAATTTCTTCAAAAACTAACATTATTTATTAACTTTGAAAAAAAGGAAAAAGAAAATAAAAACCATGGCCATATCTAGAAGAGGAAGACTGGAATAAGACCTGTACGATGACTGGTCTCTACTAAAACCTTTCTTGGGGCACACACAAGCACAATCCAATCTGTGGGCTGCAACCGGGTTTCCAGACTTGCAGCACAATTCCTGAGACTCTTGTACCTTTTTCCTCCTTTTCCTTTGAAAAGTAATCATCTTTAAACCCACAACCTGTTCTTCCTTTCTAGAACACGAGTTCGTGTTTTCAAAGCATACTCACATTCTCCTTCCCGAAATTCTAGTTCCTTGGGAGGCCACCTGATTTTTAAATTACATTAAATTAAATTTCCCAAACACAATTTTAAAATTTTCATTTAAGATTGCGTCCTATTATTTTGAAATTCATGTATTATTAATGTTTATAATGTTGGAAAAAGATGGTTTTATTTTGTTTGTTTGTTTGTTTTTTCAAAAATTATTCGCCTGTTAGTTAATATTTAATATTCCTAGTATCGGATCATTCATTAAATCAATAAATTTGTTACATCATGGGTGATTGGTTGAATGGGTTGTTCAATGTTAATAAATCATGATATCCGATGTATAATTTTGAAATAAAATTTAAAATATGTATAAATAATTAAAGACCTAAATAGGTTTATTTTTTTATTCTTAATATTAATTGATTAGTTCACATGAAATTACAGTTATATTTATATATATTTGTTACAAAATATTGTATTTACTGTAGGGACCCTTCTCCCTGATGACACGTGGCACGCATTTCTATCCGAATCAGCTCCATTCAGATTCCCCCAAAAGGACACGTGGTGCGCTTCTCCTATCTGGACTCCCTCGGGGAGAAGCACACAGCACTCGCAAACACCACATCCGGACGACCGCCATATCCTATCCGGATATATGATTGTCCGGATGGTTGATCAAAGTAAGCAAGTCTTACTATGTCATTCCGACAGCCTGTCATAGCCCACATTTCGCCGCCTGCAGAACAGGAATGATGACAAGTCACCTCCCAGACAGCCAAGTCATCTCCAAAAATCTCTAACAACCGTCCGTAGGGTGATGATGACCCTGCCACCACCTAAAGGCATCATGACGAGCCAAGAAGTCTCCTCATCATTAAAGAGGGAGACAGAGCTTCTGTCACTATATATATGAACCTTCACACAATGAGAAAGGTAAGCTTGTTATATCTAGTAAAAGGCCAACTAATAAATCTCTCTAGATACATGGCTGACAAAACCATCGAAAGGTGTGTCCAGATACCCTATCCGGACATATTTTGCAGGTATTACTAAACCAGAACTCAGTATTGGTTGGAATCGTGTGTCCATTCAACAGCTACGTGGATCACAGGGACGCAAGACCTCAACATTTACAATATAGTTTAACCTTTTATAATTAAATAGATCAATTTTTTAAAATATGATTTGTAAGTACTTTAAATAATTGAAATGTAATTATGGTACTAAACAATAATAATTGTATAAATTTCAAAAAAAGACAGAAAAAAAAAGGGCCCGATCTAAGCAGTCGACGTTGATCATAACCCTTTGGCTGGCTTGGATTGACTTCCAACGGGTCTGTGAGATTCAAAGACTATCAGCCGTCTGATCATCCAACTTCAAAGTCATCATAGGAAGTTCTCAGAGCCCGCACATACAGAGCCCTCCAGCATCCGCCAATGGAAGCGCTAGAGGAACTCGAGAGGGTTCAAAACCGAGTCCTCCAACGAATAGCAAGCCTAGAGCTCTCTCTTCTCCCTCAACGATTCGCCGACACCCTATCCGTCTCTTCTCCAGCTCAAATTTCCGACGCCAATGGCGACACAGAAGCGCGCCTCTCTGCGATTCTTCGAGCCAACAACGTCCGGGATTTCGCATTCAAGAGAGTGCCCTTCGATTACTATGACTGGCCGATCGAAGCCCGGCGAGACATCCTCGGCGCCCCCTCAATCCACCATCTCTGCAAAAGCATCGTTCTTGTACGTTTAATCTCCCACTTTTTCTTTATTTTCCAACTATCGAATTGCATCAATTTTAATCCTTTTTTTTTTTCCAATTTCTAGCTTATATTATCGTGCTTGGGGAATTTTGGCTCTTAGTTTATAACCTTAGGATACGAGATTCGAAATTTCCATTTATTTATTCATATACTGCAAACTTGTCGTTTAACATTTAATTTTGGGAAAATGGGTTTTCGATAAGTAGGATTGAGGCGGAATATATGGAAGCTAGGTTTAATGGAGATTGGTGGTCAAGAGATGAGCATTTTCGTTATCATGGATTGAAGGGGACTTTACTAGTGGATATAGAGCACGGTGGATAAAGTGGGAAATCTCCAGAATGATGTGTTATTAATGAATAGCTATCAAATTAGGAAACTGCTGCAGCATGTCTGGAAAATAAAATGTAGCTGAGAGTTTCAGGGCTATGAAGGGGGATGTAATGGCGAATGGTTTTGGCTGAAGAAACTACTCCAAAATAGAAAAAGAAATTGGAGAAAGGATTCATGCATCAAACTCCAAGTAGTTGGGATAAGGCTTAATTGACTTTGGTTTTTTGTGTGGAGATTAATAATGAAAATAAATGCTCTAGAGTATATGATAGTGAACTTTAGGGCTAGAGGTCTTAAAGGGTGTTGCAAAAAGGGAGTTTGGATGCAGAAATAACTCTGTTTTCTTGTTTTTTTTTAAACGATGCAAGTATGTACGTGCCAAGTATTCTTTCTGATACAATGAAATCAAGGAAAAATTGGTGGGGAAAGTTAGATCTTGGTTTTTCTGATCTTTAATAAATGTATTGCTGTGACAATATGAGATTTTTTTTTGAGACTAATGCATGACTGAAATATGTGTTTCATCTTTTCCAACATTTCTAAATGATTTGGTTAAATTAGTTATAAAAATGAAAATTTGATCAAACAGGATTGGATATCTTGAAAATTAGTGTTGACCATGCCTTTAAATGCTTTGTATTGTTCATCCAAAGTATATATTACAAACCTTTACTTAGGATTCATGCATATCTTTTACATGACTAGTTCATGGATAATTAATTTTTCTCTTTTTTCTATCGCTGGTGCTAAGATTCTTTATTTTTCCTGTTTGCTTTTTTTTTTTTTTCCCTCTCAGGTCAATACTCAAGCTCCATCCAATGTTACTGACTGTAGTGACCGCAACAATTCAAAGTATTATCTTGTTGTTGTTCAGGTACCCCAATTTGAATCCATCCCTTTATTTTATGCATCTGACCTCCCGGCTGAACTATCTGACCTTACATTTTCTTTATTGTAGTATACTGCTAGATTCAATGCTGAAACTGTGAAGAATTTTCTGTATTCACTCAACAATGGCAAGATACCAAAGAAGAAATTCAACTGTAAGTTGGTGTCTGCTAAAGGTCAAGAAGTTTCCCAAAAGTTTCAACCTAAGATTTTCTTTTATTCAAATATGGATTTGTACAACTATTCAGAAAGGTTACCAATGTTTAAAATCTGGACTAAACTGCCCATTCTGATATGATCTTGAACCATGATGCTTAGTCCAAGCTCAGCTTGTTGTATTAATCCAATAAATGATTAGAGTTTAAATTAAATTCCAACCAACTCACACTGATTATTTGATTCTAAAATAGTATATTTACGAGTAACGTAAACATAGCAAATATGTATGTGATGTTCTATTCTCAGCTAGGCTGAATGAACTTCAGGCCAACCTGAGCATCTGAACACAAATTTGGCCTCATCTTGGCCCAACTCAAATTACAGCTTAGTGCAAAAAATTTTGATGAATAATTAGGTATTGTATGAGTTCTGTCCAATTTGTCAATAGTTGACCTCCCTGCTCATAATTTTCATAGCTTGCCATGTAAATCCTCATATTTTCATGATATCATGAATTGTGAATGATCAAAACTGAAGTTTCCAGGGATGAAATGTCAACAAGTGAATATTGTTTCACACCATGATGAAATTTTCATCCTTGCAATTATATTTTGATAACAGGAAGTTAAATCATGAAACATGATCTAAATCCTCTCAATTATTTGATACACAAAAATATATTTTCCTTATAATTATGCTGCCTGTGTCAGTAATTGTTAGCTAAGAATGGAAATCATGCACATGATTTGAACGAGGAGATATTAATAACTGGGCACAAGGAGTTGTTGTCCATTTTAGACAGGAACATAAGGTGTTGAGAAATGAAGATGTACATTGATTGAGGGAGACAGATAAGGGATACAATAAATAATGACAAGCCATAAACTGCTCTTGCAAGGACTTCAACTTGTATCGCTAGTTATGGTGATGTTTTCATTACTTGTAAAGCTTTTCAAATCAGGGGTATGTTTGTGCACATTTCTTTGTCCACTCTATGGTCTAATTGTGTTTTTGTATCCAATATTTTTATTGCAAGAAATACAACTTATGTCCCTTATTATGGTGATATGTTCATTATTTAATAAAATTTTCAATGTGGTTTACTTTTTGCATATTCCTTCATCCACTTTATACCATTGTTTTTTGAATGAACAAGAACACCATGTGTCTGAATCTTTATAAATTTTGGTATGTAGTACTCTGTTACTATGCTTTTCTTGTTTGTTCATGCACCAAAGGAGTGGATATAACTTTGCTGTAATTTTGGCAGTCTTAAATGAACAGTTGATGTCTTATAGTGGTTAGATTAATCTTTGAATTGTTCTAACCATGAAGGTGATGACAATTGTTATCTTATACAGTGAGGCTTGCTCCTGAGGAGTCATCACAGAAATTGACTGGATATGAGCACAATGGGGTGACATGTATTGGCATGAAAACCGACATTCCGGTAATTAATATTTCTTCTTTTGGGACATGTTTAGTGTCTGGTAATGAAATTATTATATCTTTCGCTGGCATTTGAAATGAGTCACCTTATTGTAATTGAATTTGCTCCTTCCTAACATGTATCAGTTTCTGGAATTCATCTACTGTGCATTTTTTCCTGAAGTTTTTCGTTGGTCATGCATACATCCCAAAATTAACTCATAAGTCATAAGTCGGAATTTGAAATATAATAGGACTAGCAGAAACAGCAAAAAGGAAATTGTACTGGAACTCCTGACAAGAATTAGTGGTTCATTTGTTCTTCTGGACTTATTAATATGCTTCTGAATATTATAGATTATGAAAATGCATTCTTATGATGCATATTTTCTGGACAGTCCCACTTCAGTGTTGTATCCTGCTTGCTAGCTTGAACATGGGGGCCCCTGAGGTTTGATTGCCTGGGTTGGGTACTGATCCCTCTCTTGCCTACAGCCAGTGACTTGTTTATATAAAATAAATATTCATAGAGATCAATGTTTGGGTTATGATCCTTTACCTGAGTCTGGTATCTAATATAGTGGTCCACTATTTTGTTATCTGCGTAAATGATTATGTGCATTTATACCATTACTGGGTAGTACTTCATAGTTAGTGCCATCCTTTATCTTTCCATTTGCTGATGGTAACCTTGAGGTCTCCTATAGTTGCAGCAATTAGCGTGCTTGGTTTTGGTATTTTGCGTTAAACATTAGATGCCTTCTGAATTTGGCTAAATGTATAAAGTTTCTCTGTTTTATTGCATCAGAATTATTTATATTTAACATCTGATGCAGAATAGAAAAACCATTGCTTAAGAGTTGAATATAACTTGTTAAACAATCTTGGACTAACAATAGTGAAATTCATCCACATGGAGTTGCAAACTTGCAAATGAATTGAAAATTCTTGACATCCAAAAGTGAAACATAAGCTTAGAATGGCCACAAGAAACCCATGCAGGTGCATGTTTCTTTCTTTCTTTATTTTTTATTCATAAGCGAAAACCCATGCTTTGACCATGTCTGGTATGAGGGTGTTAACATAATGTAGCAAGTAGTTGAAGTTGAGTTAGAAGAATGAACGATGATAGTTTTATTTTTCATTAGACGATGGGCAAAATAAGAAATGTTCTATCATGTAAATGGTTAAATTTAAAATTAAGTCACTTTTCATTTGTAATTGATGAAGGCCAGAGCACAATTAAACAACATATGGTACCATCTTATTGATTCGTGATAATCACAATGTAAAGTGTGGATGGATTTCAGGTGATTTTGGATGAAGCAATTGTAAAGCTTGATTCCAATTCCTTCTGGTTAGGAGGTGGGGAGATTGATCTGAAGCTGGGGATCAAGACTTCTGAATTCATTAACTTTGTTAAACCTTTCATTGTCAGCTGTAGTGGTATTTAATTTCCCCAAAGATCCACAACTCTTTGGAATGGAACCGCTCGACTGAGACGATGGAATGGAATCTCTTAAACGTAATGATGTCAAGGAAGATGATCTCATGATGGACCTTACTCCTTTTGGGGTCCAATTCTAGGATTTTGGTAATCATTAAAGCAGGAAATTTTGCTTTACATATATTTATTTTTAGTTAGTTTTTGGATGTTGAAAATTCATTCGAGAGTTTTGTAGTTTAATTGTTATATTCAACGACTTGCACGACAAAACGTAACGTGATAATTTCTTTATTTTGATGGAAGATTACAATATTGAGTCAGAGGTTGAAATTAAGTAACTAGCCCTACGATAATATTAAGAGTCTATTTGATAATAATTTTAGGAATACCTTCAAACCTTTTTAGCATTCGAAAATTTTTATCAAGAGTTATTTTCAAGTGTGAGAAAGGCTATAAACGCCTTTTATCATTGCCAAACCAACTTTAAATTAAATTATGATTTAATAATGTTTATTGAAATATTAAGGTTGTTTGATAATTTTTAAAATTTTTTTTTTAAATATTAAGTAGAAATATTTTCTTTTCTTCACATTAAGTAACGAGCAAATAAGAGAAGAATGAGACATGAATGATTAAAATAAATGATATTGAGATTTTAAAAATTTTATTTATTCTGAGTTATTATTTTTAAATTTTTAATTATAATATTAATTTATTTTATCAAACATGATGTAGTTAATGATTTAAATTAAGTTATGAAAAATCTTTTCATAATGCTTTTAGAAAATACTTTTAACATAAAAGTTGTTTTGGATAAAAAAAATAATTGAACTTGGATAAAATTTTAAAAAGTTGAGAAGTTTTTGGAGAAATATTTTAATAAATGATTATCAAAAAAATGTTTTTAGAGAAACTACTTAATATGATAATACGTTCAAACCTACTAAAAGTTTATTTGTTAGTAATATTAGGAAATATTTCTAGCATTTCCTTTTCAATATTTAAAAATAAATTTTTGATAAAAATTTGTAAGTGCTCTAAAGATTAGAAATATATCATGTGAATATGAATTTCATAGATACCTTCTGAACCTTGGATGAAAGGACCGATGTAGGGCAGTAAAATTGTTCATTTTGTAGCTCCTAAGTGGTCGAATATCAATAATAAAGTAATAATGTACTGAACAAAATGTGGTCAAGATCAACAAACAGGCATTGTCTTGCTGGCGTTAGGGCCCAGCTCATGGAACTTAATGGGCTCTGTTCCCACATTTAAGATGTACACCTGTTTTAGGCAAGAGCATCATAGAGGGCTCTAGGACACTTTCTCTGAGCCTATCTTATAGCTATAGGTGGTAGTAAGCTTCATCAACTCTTGAGAACAGTTGGGATTTATCATTCTGCTGGGTGAAAATAAATAACAAACTTACAATTTTCATGGCAGTCAAGGTCGTATTCCAACGTAAAATTCAAGAGAAAGTTCTTTGCTAAATCTGTAAGTTGAAGCTTCTATCCTTCTAACTAGTCTGTCAATAAAAGAATTAGGATGAAAGTGATGAATTTTAAAAATTTTAGGACTGCATATAAGAATGTATTTATCTATAAACTAGCTTATTGTCTATGGCCTCTGCAATTCAAGTTTACTGGTAGCTAATGCTGCTTCCTGAGTTAATTTCCTGCTTCTGAAAGGTGTTGTCTTTAAGAATTTCAGGGAGATCTATTTCCAGAGCTGATATTTTTGTTGGAAGGGCTTTATTTTCAGGCAGGCCATGAAAAATAACAGTTGTATAATCGAGACGAAGTGCAGAAACTAACAGAAAACTGCCAGAACGGACCAACTAACTCATTTACAGCCATGGACACACATGTTTCTTCTTTGATTCAAAGATATCATTTTAAAAAATACATGCATACAAATTTAAGGGACCCCATCCATCTTCCTGACATCAATCTCACCAGCTAGCTAATTAAAAAAGGACGATGATATTTTGTCTAGGGTTTTTGAGGATCAAGAGAAGACTCCTTTGTCAAGGCCATTAATTTCTGTCATACTAATTCTTCTCATGATCATGACTAAATGCCCTCGACGAGTGAGTCTTATCTTGCATTATCAAAAGCCTCTTCTTGAAACATAAGTCTCAAAAAAGGGAGAAATTAAAATACATGAGCTTGTCCATTTAGCTGCGTATAAAAAGATTGATCATCTAGGGATCCTTGTTGTGAATGGGGGGTTTCCTGTGGGGTTGTGCGTAATCCATGACTACTATATCTTCGACAATGTCACCTTCCTTGGAATCTACAGTTTCCTCAACATCATGTGGTGCAGATCCCAGCATCAACCGAGAATGCCTCTTCCATCCCTACACAGGCGTCAGACAAGAACATGTTACACTACAGTACATTCCATTATTTTTGTATGGGTCACTAATCATTAATTATAGTCCATTCCTTATCACTTCTACTTGCATTTCCACTCCATTTTCTTGGATTTCCCTTTAATTTACTCTTGTGCATACCAACACAAACATGTACCACGCATGCATGCAGGTGCAGGCCATCTGCCCTTGCCATCCTCACTGAGGACATGGTGAAGGAGATGGGCCATGGATTTTCGAATCTGAAAATAGAATGTATGGAGTATTTAATTGTATACCTCTATTTTTGTTGCTTTTGTTGCCTGTTGCAAATCCTCATGAGAAGATAAAACTATAATCTTACTTCCTGCATGTTCCAGCACTATATAATATCAATGATTACAGTAATCTTAAGTTTAATAACACAAGAAATTAGGATAGAAAGGTGGATATTTCTCTATGGTATACATTATACATTGAATATAAACAGAAGAACCCAATGAATGGTGTCACATGCAACAGTATGCTGTAAAATAATTGTGTCAAAGTTGTGGAAGCAAGGATACAAGAGTTGACTCAAGATTCTGGCGCTACCTCTTCTGGATATGAAGTCTGTGCATGCGAACATAAGATAAAGATCACTTCAACAGACAAAAAGGAGAGGGGTGGGAGGCTGATTTTTGTTGACTAGGTTGGAAGATGTGGGAGTGTAAGAGGGGTTTGTTCAGTTATGAGGAAGGTCCTCCTAGGATAAATATGGGTATTTCTCATGCCACAAATGCCAAAAAAGAGATGAAAACCAAGAGATGCGTTTTTTGACAGAACCTGAAGTTGTTCTTTTGCTGTCTTCCTCTTCTTTAGAAAGAGCCTCTGAACCTATTTCAATCATATTCTTTACACCACCCCAATTCTCTTGGGGATTTCTTTTGTCACTTCCCACCGGCAGTATTTGTTGTGGATGGAGTTTCTCAGCTGTCTCCATGGAGGGTCTCAGCCTTGGAGGAAGAGAAATCTTATGAACTTGATCAGCCTCCTCTACAACCTGCACCCAACCCTGAAAATTAGACTACTTCTCATCAAATGCTTTGCTAACTATGTTATTGAAACCTTTTAGAAGATAAAAAATCTTGCACCAACCTTGCTGAGGAGGTGGACTTCTCTGTTCTCCTTACCAATAACACCAAGATGGCGAGCGTTACATGCATGCATAGACAGACTTAGAAGAAGAAGCAGCAGCAGAGAAGACATGATGAAAGATGATGACAAGGGTCAAGGAAAGGTAATCAGGTTGAAGTTTCAGATTTACTATTGAGGTTTGTGTGTGAATTCAATGTTGGGTTTTCAAGTATTTGTACTGATAAAAAGATGAAGAGCATTAAATGCAGGTTTTGTAGGTGATGCTAGAAGTTCTTTAAGAGAACATGCAGGTGTTTGGGTGATGACCCTTGAAAACGAAATCGAAGATATTGGGGGCCTCCTTTGTCCCCTCCCCTCACGTTTTAATCAATGTGGTCCGAGCAAAGAGAAGCCCATTATAGAGGTACGTAATGAGCACTTGCATGTAGGAATAGAGAAATTTCTTCTGAAAGATAATTCAAGGTAATATATTTGCAAGATTTGATTCAAGGAGAAAATCTTTGACCTGCCCATGTGATCTATATAGGAACTCCATTCCTTTGTGTTAGATTTTACTGCTGCATTCCTTGTGACTCCTTGTTCCTTGCCTGAATCTTGCCCATCTTATTTATTTTCTTAGAAAAATATATATACTTACATTACCCAATTGATTTCTTTCTTATATTTGATTCAATTGATGTGGTGGTATCATCTTTATAATTAGCATTACAACCGACTCGTCTTCAAATAAGAGGTGTTGGAAGAACCATGATTAAGACTAGCTATCAAGTGGCATCACACTGTTTTTCTAAGAGAACCCATTAAAGGGTGGGTGGTAGAAATTGAATATATTTATTGGATGAATATAAAAATCAATTTATCTTCAAAAATATGTTGTGATGACTAATAGATTATATGTCCCTTGAAATGAATTACGATAAAATTTCGAGCTGACCAGTAGTCTGCTAAAAAGAGCTGCATAAATTATTATAGGTAGTGGTTTACTTCTACAAAATTGTAGTTTGGGTAGCACTATATTTTGAAATACATAAAAGTGAAACTCTTATCACCAGCAGAGGTACCTTGCTTCTCCTCATTTGTTCATAGCATTTATAGGTATTTTAAGTCTGTACTTTCATTCGGTCAACAAAAGCATAGTTCAAGATTTCTTTCTTAATTAGGTTGATACAATACTTGGTTTTAAAAATCCAGAGTGTTAGTGCAAAATTATCATATGGCCGAATTTTCTGATATTTCCCTTGATTTGGCAAGAAATCTGCTGTTACATTGCTTGATGTTAAAATTTTCAAACCCCAATTTCAATTTGATTAAGGCATCTTCTTTAATCCAAATTTGGCCAACTTCATAACCAGAAAAAAACAAAAACTTGATTCAGAGAGATATAGATATCAACATTCCAAGACCCACCAAATATGTTGCTATCTCGTCCATATTCAATCCATCGACAGGCCTGGTGTTAAGTTGTTTTACTGATGGAACTCTTAATCTTGATGATTGTTCATATTGGACCACTCGATTGGCCTCAGATGCGTGTCAAAAGATGAAAAAGAAAGCACTACTACCCGACTCTAGAACAATTAAACACAAAATGACAAAGCTAACTTAAAATTTCTAGTATGTTATTACACATGCACTCACTGTGCCTACATGTTGCTTAGAATATTAGGCTTCCCACTTTTTTAGATGACAGAATGCACAAGGAGCCTTGATTATGTATTAGTTAGACATGCTGTTGTTCCTTAGAGACTGAAAACTTTTCAATTTTTTTACTTGATTTCTCTAGGCTACTGGACTCAGTAGATTAAGAGAAAAAGGGTGAAATGCAAGGTTGGAACAGCTGGGGCCAAAAGGAGAGTGGGAGGTAGGGGAGGGGAAGATTGGGAAGAGGAGACAGAGGGGCATGGCCAAACCGTCGCCTGCACCTCTTCTATGGGACATGGAGGGTCGGGTCTCCCCTACCGTCGGTAAGCAGCATGCATTTCACATGGCATGGAGTCCATGTGCCTTCAACATATGACATCGTGCCATGTAGACTAGGGACGACCACATCAGCTGTCCCACAAAATTACATATGCATTGTAATACTCTTGGATTGTTAATAAGGTCTCATAAGTTTATGGCACAGAGCCATGAACAATATATTGGCTCCAAACAAAGGGAGAAGCTGGACGCGGAGGACATGCATCTTGACTCCGGCATTAAGTTAAATATTTGTGTTGGCCACATCTCATGTGGAGGTGGAACTAGGTTCTTATCTTAATCACTGTCTCAAACTCTTTCCAACAAGAAAATTTGAGTCTTCAAATTGAAGTTACTCTAAGATAAATTGGGCCAAAGGTCAGTTTTTAATGGGTCTTTATTTAAAATAATTGTTTACATGAACTACTTTGTTAGGAAGGACCTATATGGATGAACTCTTAGCATGCTATTGAATTGAGTTGCAAAATTTCACCTTGGTGAAAAATTTTAGAAGACTTGAATTAAATGACAAGCCCCCAAGTGCAAGACTTCAATTATTTGATTGTGACTCAGTCATTCATGGCATTGGAGTGGGATGAGGTTAGTGTGAAGGGTGTGTGTCAGTGGTTTAAGTGTGAGGTGATTAAGCAAGAATAGAATCAACTAACCATTTTAAAATAATTGGGTAAGGTAAAGGGTCGTTGATCACCCATCGTCTGTTGCATGTATTTAGGTGAGTCTCATTATGTATGACCCAACCACATTTTGTTGATGTCACCTGCATTGATATTGGTATCACTTAGGTGCAGCCTGCTTGTCTCCTCCTTAATTTCCATAGATATTTCCCTCCCATGGACTAATATCATCACTCATTATAGAGGCTCTCCAACCTTTTTGCCAACTCACCTACTCCTTTCGGCTCGAGACCACTTGCTTAAAGTAACCAAGGGAACAATGTGGTGCTAAGTTGAGCTAATTCATGGTCCTTGCCCGGTGAGTCATTTCGATCTTAGCTAAGGTGATATCAGCCATTGAGGGACCCCTCATGTTAAATAATGTAATTAGTTATGCTCAGCTGTAGGAAATGTTACTTTGTATCAAGTCTTGTCATGTGTATGGCTAGTTTTATCTTTCCTACACTATATAAATTTGTCCCAAGCTCATTTTGTGCTTAGGCTGGAATTCCAGAATATTCTCTGCTTTCTTTTCTCTCAATTCTATCTGTTTTCTTTGTTTCTTTGTTTCTCTTTTCTTCTTGCCTGCATTTCCATCTTGGTATCGGAGCCAAAAATGTCCAACACTACTTCTTTGACAACCCTAACTACAAATCCCCAATATTAACCCAACTCCAACCTCCAGTCCGAACATTACCCAAACCAATTACCCATCTCTTTCTCAGCCTCTAACTATCAAACTTGATGAAACGAACCTGCTACTCTAGAAAAATCAACTTTTGAATGTGATCATAGCCAATAGGTTGGAAGATTTCATTGAGGGAGAAACGCTTATACTAGCCAAATTCTTGGATGATGCCCAACTGCAGATCAACCCATTTTTCATACAATGGGAACAAATGAATAGACTTGTCATGAGTTGGATCTATTCTTCCTTAACTCCTACCATGGTAGGAAGAATCGTAGAATATAAGACTGCTCAGGAAATATGGGGAGCTCTTAACAGAGTCTATCAGTCTCCTTCGATTGCTATTGTGCTAAGGTTGAACTCTCAACTTCAGAAGATTAAAAAGAAAGGTATTACCATTTCTGAGTATCTTGCTCGTATCAAGGAAGTCTTTGATAAGTATTCTGCCATGGGTGAGCCATTATCTTACAAAGATAAACTGATGTATACCCTGAATGGATTGACCGAGGAATATGATGGATTTGTGACCTCCATCTATAATAGATATGACAAGCCTTCTTTAAAAGAGGTTCATAGTCTCCTTTACACTTATGAATATCAGTTGGAACAAAGGAATACTGCACAACAACTTCAGTTTCGTCAAGTTAACCTCACTACTTATTCCGACCAAAACAAATTTCACAAAAATCAGCAACCCAATTTTCCCAAATACCCACAAAGTTCATATTCATCTTTTCAAACAAGCCTATTAATCTCTATCAATCCTTTCGTCCAAACTCCCAGCCTAGCATCCTTGGAAAACCTCAAGAACAACCACAATCATCTTCTAAATGGTTTCAAAAACAAAGAACTGGAAATTTTGGACCAAGGTCACAGTGTCAAATTTGTGGGAAGTTCGGTCATATAGTCTTAAATTGCTATCATCGAGCCAACTTAAAATACCAACCACAGTTTCCAAATTCTCAACCCAAGCCTCAACTTCCAAATCCCATAACTGCAATGCTCACTACTTCAACATCTCCTACTATTTATGAAACTCCTTGGTATATGGATTTTGGAGCAACACATCACTTTACACCAGAGTTTGGCAACTTAACAGATCCTTGTGTGTTTACTGGTGATGAGTAAGCTATGGTGGGCAATGGTAAGTCAATTGGAATTTCACATATTGGTAATGTTATGATTTCTAGTCCTATGAAACTGATTCATTTAAAACATGTCTTGCACACTCCTCAAATCTCAAAACAACTCATCAACATCACTAAGCTTTGTTCTGATAATCAAACTTTTGTTGAATTCTATCCCTCTCATTTTCTTGTGAAGGATCAAGCCTCGGGGAGGATATTTCTTCAGGGAATACTTGAAGATGGACTCTACAAAGTTTCATCATCAGTTAGTATTTCGTCATCCCTTGTTGTCTCATATTCATCAGTTTCACCTTCAGTTCCTGCTACTCAACTATCCTTCAATCGTGCTCAAGCCTTCATCACCCAGCATAATAATACCGTATTATGGCATAATAGACTAGGACACCCTACTTCTAATGTAGTTACTCAAGTTATGAGGAGCTATAATTTGAAATTTTCTAAATCTTTTGATTTGTGTTTCTCTTGTCAATTGGCTAAGAATAGATTACCCTTTGTACTTTCAGAATCTAAAGCAATGAAACCTTTTGATTTGGTTCACTCTGATCTTTAGGGTCCTTCCCCTATCTTATCTGTCACTGGTGCTTGTTACTTTTTCTTTTTTTATTGATGATTACTCTCATTTTTCTTGGTTTTATTTGTTAAAAAGCAAAGATGCAGTTTTCTCCTACTTTCTAAAATTTAAAATCTCATTGAAAATCAATTTAACACAACTATTAAGGCCTTGAAAACTGATTGGGGTGGTGAATTTCGTCCACTTAATCCTTTTCTTGAAAATCTTGGTGTTCATCATCGTCATCCTTGTCTTTATACTCCCCAACAAAATGGGCAAGTTGAGCACAAAAATCTTCATGTTGTTGAAGTTGGCTTGTCCATGTTAGCCCATCCTTCTGTTCCTATTTCCTATTGGCCATATGCATTCCAATATGTTGTGTACTTAATCAACAAATTACCTACTGTTGTCTTGAATAACAAAACTCTCTTTGATTTGCTTTATGATAAATCTCCTTTTTATGCTTCATTTCGAGTGTTTGGTTGCTCCTATTTCCCATTTTTAAGACCTTTGAATCAGCATAAACTTCAATTTCACTCCACTGAATGTGTTCTTCTTGGGTTTAGTTATCACCATAAAGGTTATTTGTGCTTAAATAGACAAACAAGTCAAATTTATGTTTCCCGTCATATTGTTTTCAATGAGTTATCTTTTTCTTTTTCTTTTTTTTTTTCCTTCTCCTTCATTTATGTTTACTCATAATCTCCCTATTTCCATTTCCTTTCCTTCTTCAACCACTCCATATCCTATTTCTATCTTACCTTCTTCTTCTCCTTCTTTCCTTCATCGATCTACATTCTCATTGTCTTCTCATTCTTCTTTTTCTCCTCCCACATCTCTCTCTCCTCGTCTCTCACAGGACACTCATTTGACTACTTCAGTACGTCCAATCCCATTTGTTGTACCTACTGACTTACCATAATTTGTTCTCCATTGCCCCCCACCTCCCACCAACACTCATTCCATGGTGACTAGATCCAAGGCTGGGATTTATAAACCTAAAACCCTTGTGGTAACACTTGATTTCCCTGTTGATCTTGTTTTTTTTAGTCTACCTCTTTTCACTAAGCAGTCAAATATGTTCATTGGCAAAGGGCTATGACCACAGAATATGAGGCCCTTATTAGAAATGATACTTGGACATTGATGTCTCTACCACCTGATCACAAAGTAATTGGCTACAAGTGGGTCTTTAAGGTCAAGCTCAAACCGGATGGCTCCCTTGAAAGATATAAAACCCGATTAGTTGTTAAAGGTTTTCAACAAACACTTAGTTTGGATTATTTTGAAACCTTTAGCCCAGTTGTTAAGCCCACTACTATTTGAATTGTTTTAAGTTTAGCTATTTATCTTCAATGGCCCATCAAATAGTTGGATGTCCATAATGCATGCTTAAATGGTGACCTATCATAAACTGTTTTCATGGAGCAACCCCCTGGTTTTATCGGTGCTACTAATCTAGGCTATGTTTGCAAGTTGAACAAGGCTTTATACGACCTTAAACAAAGTCCTCTTGCATGGTCTACAAAGCTCAATACTTATCTGCTACGGTGTGGTTTCCAAGGCTCCAAATCTAATACTTCAATGTTCTTCTCCAACAAAGGCTCCTCCATTATTATTTTGTTGATTTATGTGGATGATATTATTAATACAAGTAGTCACTCTGTCTTGGTGAACTCCTTGATTCACCAACTACATAATAGGTTTGCTCTCAAGGATTTGGGGTCTCTCTCTTATTTTTTGGGCATTCAAGTTACTCGTACTTCATCATCCCTACATGTATGTCAATATAAGTACATTGTTGATCTCCTTCATCGGGCTCAAATGTTTGACTGTAAGCATGCTTCTACTCCTATGAGCACCTCATCTTCCTTGTCCTTGTATGATGGTGACCCTCTTTCGGATCCATCTTAGTACTGCAACATTGTGGGGGCTCTATAGTATTGTACCATCACTCGATCGGACATTGGTTTTTATGTCAACAAGGTCTGCCAATTCATGCATTCTTTGATCACAACTCATTGGCAAGATGTTAAGAGGATTCTTCACTATCTCAAGAGTACAATTTCTCATGGCATTTCTCTTCAACCATCTACTGATCTCTCTCTCACTTGTTATATTGATGTTGATTAGGCTAGCTACCCAGATGATCGGAAAAGTACAAATGGCCATTGTTGTTTCCTTAGCCCTAATTTGATTTCCTGGTCTTGTACTAAACAAAAATTTGTTTCTCGTTCAAGTGTTGAGTCTGAATACAAAGGCCTTGCTAATGCCGCTTCTGAACTTATTTGGATTGAAACATTTCTCACTGAATTACACATTTCGTTCTTCACTCCCCTAGTCCTATTTTGTGACAATCTCAACGCCACACATCTTGCTGCTCATTCCATTTTGCATGCTCGTACAAAGCACATTGAAATCGATTATCATTTCATTCATGATCGTGTGCTCTATAAATCCCTATTGGTCAAATTTACACCTTCTGAAGAGCAACTTGCAGACATCCTAACCAAGTCGTTGCCTGCGCCTCGCTTTCAAAGTCTACGAAACAAGCTGACTGTGTTTCACAACCCTCTCTCTCAACTTGTGAGGGGATGTTAAATAATGTAATTAGTTATGATTAGCTGTAGGAAATGTTACTTTGTATCAGGTCTTGCCACGTGTATGGTTGGTTTCACCTTTCCTACACTATATAAATTTGTCCTAGGCTCATTTTGTGTTTAGGCTGAAATTCCAAAATATTCTCTGCTTTCTTTTCTCTCAATTCTCTTTGTTTTCTCTGTTTCTCTTTTCTTCTTGCCTGCATTTCCATCTCCTCATGACTATGAATCAAACAACTATCCCATACGGAATGGAAAAGTGTATACAAAATTCTACATGTATCCATGGAGATCTAGGGTTTAAAAAAACTCACCAAGACTCAAGTCCACAAGTCTAGGAGGTTGTAGGATTGTTGATCACCCTTATTTTTGCTTTTAAGACTATGAGAATCTTCTTCGATGAATCTATTTTCATGTAAGCACAATTGTGTGGGTGATCTCATAAAGCACCATGAAAGACTATGAAGAGAGGGTGGGAATAAGGGTAGTGACTTCTTGGTTGTCATATATGAGTGTTTCCTCGTATCGAAACTCAAGTTAAGCCAAAAAGATGACCTTACCCTTAGTAAAAGGATTACTTTGCCCTTAATGAGCCAAGACTACCTCTATGGTGCACCCAAGTCTCTGGTGTACCATTGTCTTCCAACTAAGCTCTAAAATGTAAATGCAAACAAAGGTAGCTTGTGTAAGTACCACTAGAACACCTAGAATAACTAGTTTCCATACAATTATTAAAATTTTATAATTAATTTTCATTCCACTAAAGAAGATTAATAGTATTTCAGTAGTCCATAATAATTAAACGAAATATATAGTATGGCTTTATTAGAATAGAACCCTTAAAAGTATGACATAATATAATAAACTCTTGGATTTTATTATTTATTTAATAAAGTTTCAATTCAATTTTATCTATCATATTTCCATATATTATACCTTATAAGCACTCTGACCTACATCTTTTACATTGTACATGACTTGGGTGCATTAGGAGTTGCATGGAAGATCCAAATTATAGGTTATTTGCAAATAAATGACTTGTTCACAATCAATTTATGGGTCTAGGTAACCCGTTAGAGGTTGTAGTGCATCACCTCCTAATTGGAAGGATGATTGGTCTTATTTATCAAGATAAACTTCTCATGGTGAGTGCACTAGTGTGTATGGTTACACGTTGAATAGGACTATGGTGAATTATGATTTAAGGCTATCAAGTAGTCATGACTTCACCAATTTGTTTCATAGTGTTGTTTCTCAACTTTGAAAGAGTATCGAGTTTGTGCCGAAGTTAATAGTGGCTTTAACTTATAGGTGAGATCATATATTCCCTATGGATTGAGTCACTATTAAATGGAAGTCGATAGTAATAGGTATTCTCAATAGACGCACAATGATATCTCTTAGGATTTAGACAGTATGTCTGATTAGGTGATCATAAGAAGGTGTGTTCATGAAAACTATAATTCTAGTAATTCCTTAAGTAGAATTTGACATAGACTATTTGAGAGTTAAGATATGTCAATTGAACACATAATAGGAGGTCTCTAACTCAAGAATAGTAGAGGTAGTATTGAAAGATTTATAGTTTTTACCTTATTAGACTAAGGACACCAGTTCATGGGAAGATTGAACACAATGGATAGTAGGTTACAGACCCGAGCATATGTTATCTCGTTATTATTTATATGGGATACTGAAGTTCAGTTGATTCTCTGTAGTAGGATGTTGAATCAATTTTAGAATTGGATTATGAGGAAACCAGTATTTTTATTGGTCTCAATGGTCCCCACACTAAGCTTATATAATTTGTTGACATGGGTTATGAGGGTCAGATTGATTCTAGGTTCACTTTTGTGCATAAGGGTATTTTGGTAATTACATAATATTGCACAAGGATAGGTGAACAAGATCTCTGAATTGAGTTAATTGATTAATTAGTACATCATATTAAGTTAATTAATCAATTAGAACCTATTTTGGGTTAAGTGACACAAACCATTAGTCAACTCAAGTCACTTAAACTTAGTAAAGAACCTTACAAATACCCTCTTAAGAGTTAAGGTTTCTATATTTTTTTCTAGAAAGTCATCTTCCACATCCAGAGAGAGAGTCATAATTTCCACCTTCCTTTCCATCCCCACTGAAAGTCTGTCAAGATCAAGGTTCAAGTCATTGGGCGAAAGACTTCGGATTTACGAGACTTTTATGATTTTGTCTTTCATCCCCACAAGTTTAAGTCAAGTCACTTAAACTTAGTAACGAACCTTATAAATACCCCCTTAAGAGTTAAAGTTTTCATATCTTTCATGGAGAGTCGTCTTCTATGTCCAAAGAGAAAGAGTCATAGCCTCCACATTTCCTTCTATCCCTATCGGAAGTCTATCAAAATCAAGATTCAAGTCATCAGGCGAAATACTTAAAGTTTACGAGACTTTTATGATTTTGTCCTTCATCCTCACAAGTTTAAGTCAAGTCACTTAAACTTGGTAAGGAACCTTATAAACACCCCTTTAGGAGTTAAGGTTTTTATATCTTTCATGGAGAGTCGTCTTCCACATCCAGAGAGAGAGAGTCATAGCCTCCACATTCCCTTCCAACCCCATCAGAAGTTTGTCAAAATCAAGATTCAAGTCATCGAGCGAAAGACTTTGGGTTTATGAGACTTTTATGATTTCATCATCCATCTTCACCACATGGATTTGATTCAAGAACATCTGAATCTAAGATATGGTTTATGTTAGCACTTTCTGAATCCCTTTAAAGTTTAATTTTTTTTTTTTTTTTTTTGTGAATAAGATTTAGAAAAGTTTAAGATAATTATGTATGTTCCTAACTTGATTCGAACTTAGGAAACGGAGATATTCAAGTTTTTCCCATCAAGTTTGTTACTCATTATATCGTTATATGTTGTTCTACATAAACTAATATTCATAACCCAATTTGGTAAGTGTTATCCACCAATGAGATTATATATCCTTTTGTAAATCCATACTTTCTATGATCACTTAATGTTTCTAAATCCATAAGGATAAATATCAAATTCTAATTTAACAAAATTGCCATAGTCATAAACTAATTATGATCATTCATGTTTGGATTACTCTAGAGGATATAATTTGTCCCATTAATAAGATATCATGGTGCCTATTGGAGAAATGTATAATTAACTGTTGAATTAATAATTATTCAAGTTAATGGGAAAATACGATCACTTTAAGATTTCACTCATTTAAAACTTACAATAATTATTAATTCAAATGTTAGTATAACATGTTTTCAAGATTAAGGATACATATAACATAGTGATTGGAAGAGAATGGATATTCCTCTAATAGCCTTCATAATAGGTTTCTCTGTAGGTCCTATTCCATGTATAGTAGACATGCACTAGTATATTTATCTTAAAGTCCAAATCTAATTACCAAGATAAGTAATTCCACCATAGGAGGAAGGTAATATATTACAACTACACCACTAAATTGCCCTGACTTATGAACTATTGTGAACAATTTATCAAGTTACAAGGAACCTATGGTATGTATCTTCATTATAATAACTCATAAATCCAAATCATGTACAATGTAACTTGATTAGGTAGAATGATTATAATGACATAGTTCGAAACAATAAACGTCTAAACAAAAGTCTGCAAATAATTAAATATCACATTTTATTAATAAATGTAAAATATCTCATAATAACTTTGTTTTATAAGGCTAACTCTAGCATCAACAACTATGTAGATGGGTCATGACTTCTCCTCTCCTTAATCCATAAGGTCCTCAACCTCTTAGCATAACATAAGCTACTATAATCATGAAGACAAGTGATAATAATAGAGCTTTACTAAGTTAAAAATATAATAAAATAAAACATAACTTATTTCATTAAGGGAATTCGCTAACCTTAATTTTCCCTTGGTTACTCTTGTGATTTTTACTTTGTTGAGGATCTTCGCTTAGGGTGATCTTATGTTCTAATATCGTAACACTGTTATTTTCCTTTAACCTTTTGTGATAGCTTTCATACTCTCTTTTCTCAACTTCTGAGTATAACCTAAAAAGAGACAAACGACTCTATCCTAGTATTTAACATTTCTATATTAAGTAATTCAACATACTCATTCCCAAATTAGATTATTAGTAAATCTTTAGCATTTGAACATTCGCTTTGAATGTCTCCTTCATCCTAGGATTCCTAACATTAGTGGCCCCATGGGGATAGGAGTATTGCACTATAAATTACTCATACCATCTAGTTCTCAAATTTCTAGGAAAAACATGGAGTCGAGTTGTATAGCAAAACCTTCCATATTGACCTAAACTCTTTTGTTTAGATGATCGATCTTATCATAGAAGACTTTCATCTTCTCTTCGTAAATTCTAGAATTCTCACATCCCTCCCACCTCAACTCCTCCATCTCTCTTTTAACACTATTTGAAGAATTTTAACTTCTACAAGGCGAAATTGTGCTTAAAATAATTCACTTTTTGGCTCCAATCACTGATCAAAAAAAAATTGTATGACTTCACATTTTGCAGACAGCCTCCATGCAATCTGGTGGAGGCTTCTCGTACATGTGATCTATAATTAGATGATAATATATATATTTCTTTTATCAAATATCAATTCTTTCTTTGTGGCCTTAGAAAATAAGAACTTTTATTTGTTTGTTTTATTTCGTCATCCCAACTCACAAATACTTCAGATAGGTAAATAATCCAATATTAATTGGTACAAATTATCAAAAAATATAGACTATTTGTATACCAACCCCAAAGAATCAGACCTCGATATAGTTACTTTTAAAGTTTAGTCTAGTTTCAAATTATTTTTTATTTTTTGCTAAAAACTATATTTTTTTTTTTTTAAAAAAAAAGGTAAAAAATGGTTGTTTTAAAAGAACAAGATAGATTTTGTAAAATTTTTATTAAAAATAGTAAAATACAATAACTTTTTGTATGAGTCAAAATAAGGTTAATTTCTATGAAAAATAATGTTTTCTTTTATATTCATATTATGGTCTTTTTAAGTTATAGACTGTATTAATAAAATTATCCAAAAAAAAGTATTAAATTTTATTAAATTAAAGAAAAAAAAGGGAAAAAAAAACATAGAATCAAAAACCAAAAAACAATTTGGCTTCTCCCATGTTCCCATGTTGGACTGCTTATGACCCTAGTAGCCAAGGAAGTGATAAAAATTAGGTTTGGGAAATAAAAATAGGGGGCAAACATGGAAAAGGAGGTGATGACCACTTGGACCCATGTGCTATTTTCATATTTTTTCATCTCTCGTTATTATTATTATAACAATAATAATAATAATAAAGAATTTTGGAAATTAATATATTTTTAATATTCTCTTATCAAACACAGAATATTAAAATACAATTTTAATAAATGATTTAGTTTTAATTATTTAATATCCAAATTAGATTTAATTTAATTGAGTATTAAACATAAAAAAAACCATTCTCATAATTTTTCAATGAGTTTATTAATATCTTTTTTATATTAATTAATATATATATATAATTTCTTTTGTATTCTTAGATATATCTAAAATAGGTAGATGTGTATAAAAAGTGCATTTAAATTTTATATATTATTAATTTATTACGAACTTATATTATTTGTTAAAATTTTTATAGATATTTTTTAATATATCCATAAAATCTAACTACCAAAAATCAATATTTTCATTCTTACGTTTACATTGTTCTCACTCCCTTACGGGGGAGTTGTTTTATTTGTTTAATATTTAGATTATATTACATTGTTCTCACTCCCTTACGGGAAGTTGTTTTATTTGTTTAATATTTAGATTATATTTGAATTCGTATTTTTAATTTGATTATTATTTATGTTATGTTTAGATTGACCCACTTAGTTAAATACCTTAATTTTAATACAACATAAACATGACCCACAAAAAATGGTAGGTGCAACACTTCCGATTTTTACCTAAACCCTGGTTTTTTCAAAAAGCCCTCAGACACCTAAAAATATTAAAACAATATTACAACAATTAGGATATATTTGAGAACTATTCTTTAAAATAATTAAAATTAAAACAATTTTTAACTCATAAAACACATAAACTTTTGATTTAAAAAAAAAAAAGTTTTTTGAGAACTTGTATTATTTTTAAAATGTGAAAAAAAAATTGTTGTTCACGTTTAAATCTTCAAACAGAATTTTACTCTTAAAAAAACTATTATAAAAAATATATTTTTTGAGAAGTACTTTCAAAGTGGTTGCCAAACATGTCCTTCTATTTGGGCTATAATACGGGGAAATGTCCTAGAGTCTGGGCTGTACAGTACCAGTTCCGGCAGCCGTATTATCACGGCAACTATATGTTTAGAAACATATTCTCTGTATCAAGTTCTTTCATTAATTCAACAAACAACACATGCCTCTTGCCTCACTCTTCATTGTAGACTAGAATATTTGCCAGCACCTCATGATTCTAGTCCTTGATGTAGTCTTGGAGACAATCTGAATAAATACTCTGGGATTGGCCAGAGCCCCCCCCCCCCTGCAGCACCAATCTGCTCCTACTCAGACGGTTTAAGTGATGGAGGATGTGTGTGACAAAACACCAATGTGCTTGTCTCCCAAAACACAAAAATGAATCTTCATAATTTTTTAGTCTTTCTGTTACTGGGCATTAGAAGAACCATATTTTATTGAGTATTATTAGAATTCTTTTGGTTAATACACACCAAGCCCGTACACATATTAATATGAATCCAAATTGAAAAAAATATGCATGATTTTAGTGGGGCTTTGTGTTGGAACGTCATTTGTATTTTTTGGCCCTGGGACCTAGGCTAGAGCCTGCGCGGCGCCCAGAGTAGCCTCCCCAGGATTCGAACCTGTGACCTTAGGGTCCATGCGGTTGCCATCCTGGTACCATCTTGGCTACAGGGCCAAAAAATACAAATGACGTCCCAACACTTTGGATACAATGAACCTACCTAGCCTAAACCCAAGCTTATAAAACAGAGATGAACATGGATCATGGATGTCCAATGCAATTGCTACAAGGGAACATGGGGTTGCTGCACTCTCAAAACCTGTCTCTGTCAGTCCACAACTTTTGGGCAGAAGACACAATTTGGTTCTATCTCGACTCTACAAGGACATCCATCCAGGAAAGAAATAATGGGAAGTGCTTGTTTTTATGCACACGTTTGAAAATGAAAATCCGTTGCAAATAATTCTAAGTATCATGCACTCTCAAGTTACCGAGTAGTAAAAAATACCTACTTCAATGACCAAAAGATGATACCTTTAATGAGAAAGAATATCTATATATATAATTCTAATTATTTTTATATTTTTTTTAATGCACATGTTTGAAAAAGAAAATCCCTTGCAAATCATTCAAATTTCATTCATGTTAAGTTGCCAGAGTAGTAAAAAAATACCACTTCAATAACTAAAGATAATACCTTTAATGAAAAAAGTAAAAAATAATTGCAACTGGCATAAGAGGTGGTCATAAAAGGTTGTCGAGACAATGACTTATTGAAATAAGTGATGCTTATAAAAGGTTGTTGAAAGGGTAACTTCAAAAACACCGTACAAGTGTTTTTTTAGTATAAATGTTTTTTTTAAAGGTGTTTTGACTTTTAAAAAAGAAATAACTTATCAAATTTAAAAAACAAAAATATTACAAGTCATTTTTTTTACTTTTTAGAAATACTTTTAAAATTTTACCAAACCTCTAATTTTTCTTAAAAACAATTTTTTTTAAAATACATTCTAATTTTTTTTATTGTAAATACTTTTTAATATAATAAATAAAATTTTGGTGTTTAGTAAATCAACTTAATAACTAAAAATAATATAATAATTTAATTTTAATTATTAAGTAAATTGAATATATTAATAAAATAACTTAATAATGTGACTTAAAAATAAAAAATAATTTTAAATAATAAATACAAATAATTAATTTATTTTTAAATCTATATTTTTATTTTACCCTTTTAGTATTATTTACCCTAATTATTTTTAGGATTTTTTATACTACTTTACAACCTCTGTTATTATTACTCAACCTTCTTTGCATATGAAGATAAATATGTCAATTTTATAATTTCAAATAGATTTTAATTTAATTTTATCAAACAACCTTACAACTTAAAAGAAAAAATTAAGTAATAAGTTTTAAATCAACCGAACTTAAAATTTAAAATAAAAAATATTAAATCAACAAATTAAAAATAATTTAATTTAAAATCGACTTAAATCATTAAGTAATAAGTATTGAGTTTTACCATAACTCGCGCATTTAAGTTCATACAACTAAGCCAACATGGTCCCCCGAGTCAGACTGAGGAAACTCTCTCTCCCAGTAACAGTGTAGCTTTTCTGGAATCTCGATGACTTAACAAGTAAATGCATAATTCCAAATAAAAAATAAAAAGCATAAGGATGTGATTATGATTGCTCAGCGGCTTAATTAAAATCAAAAGACACTAGAAGCAAGAGATAGTGTGAATTTAATTATTTAAAGCATGAAGCAAGAGTTTCTAACATCGTGCAGGGTTTTTATATACAAAATATGCTGTACATATTACCAACGACATTGTCTTCATAAAATAAGCGCAATAATGAAGGGGAATGGAGATTATCATGATGCAGGCAAAGATGGTGAACTGTCAATGAAACAATCGCAATGCCCAAAGAATCAATCACTAATGTGGTATCTCATATCCAAACGTGTTCTCTCCACTGTAAGTGACGTAGAGAAACCCATCTGCATCCTTCTTCTCATCATATATTCCGGACATGATTGCCCCTAAAAAGAACACAACCACCACGCCCATTTTCAATCTATAAATGTAACAGCTTACTTAAAGTAAAGTGATAAAGAACCTAACCAGAGCATCAATCAGTAGAGAACAAATTAGAATTGCAAGGATTACCTGTAGGTGGGAGGACATTGTCCACAAATATAAAAATAGCTTTCTCTGCACTCAGTTTGATCCTTTTACGTATTACATAGACAAACTGTCCTACTGTCAAGTCGGCTGGGACAAGGTACCTGTAATTTTAACGGGGATATAAGCAAAATCACACTACGACCACAAAAATGACCACCAACTTGAAGTAACTGCTACTAACCAATAGCAATGGATTCCCCAAAAGACCATGGATTTTAAGAACTAACATGAGCAAACACCTATACCAAAAGAAGTCCATGTTGACCTCTAAAAATATTAATATATATCATCCAAGGTCAGCTTTTGTTTGGGAGACTCTGTGCAAGAAAATTCATACCATTGATTAGCTAGTAGGAAAAGTTGGTGTATGGCTAAAGATTAGGAGTTTGCACTGCATCTCTTTATCCACCATAACTTTGTCTCCAGTTTGTTGTCCTTGTTTTTCTCCCTTTTTGGATGGCTTGGGTTCTTTCCAATTTTGTCAAAGGTGTTTTACTTAGCTGGCATGGTATTTTTTTCTTCCTAAATTATCGCAACTTCGTTTGGAACTTAACCTCTTTATGTTGTTCGTTTAGTCTATTTGCAAAGAACATAGCAAAACAAGTTTTGAAGGATTGAGCGGAAAAGTCAGTTTGTATTGTAAATACTAAGGACATGTTCTGGAAACTGTTTTTGAAAACAATTTTTTGTTCTTCATAACAAAAAAACAAGAAAACACATTTGACAAATAAAAAACAGAAAACAGTTTTTTATTCTTAAAAAATAATAAACGAAGTGTTTTTAAATAACATCTTTTAGTTATTTTTAATTGTTTTCACTTGTTTTCTAAGGGTTATTTTACAAAATAATTAGACAAATACAGATAATGATTAAAAATAAAACATTGCATATAAAAGTCATCTTTAAAATATATTTAAAAACATAAAAAATAGGCTAAAAACATTTCGAATGCAGGCAGGGTATTCGTAGTAAACGTGTAGTTATCAAAGAATGGTGTGATAACACAAAGAAAAGGCAATTTAAATGAGGACAACAAGGTAATTGGTTAGGTCTGTGGAAAGTTCATTTAAGAATAAGATCATGTGTTAATTACCCAAAATATAGACACAAGTACAAATATATGTAACAATAGAAATAGGTAGAGCATCCACATAAGATTATAAGTTTTCCTGAAAAATAATTGGAAACCTTTCATCTTGAGAAAGAAAAGGTGCTTGTGAAATCATCACTAACGAAAATATTCTCCTCAACAATTGAGCAGAACATTGAAGAAACAATGTACCTTGTTTGCATGCGAATGGATGGTTCTGTCATATGGGCTCAACCTATTGATAATAATCATATCCCTGGATATGCATCATGGGATAGGAAAGTATCTGGTTTTAGGAAGCAGTCTATCATTGTGTTTTGGAATGAAGGACAACTTGAAGGTACAGGAAAGTCAAAGAATAAAAATCATTAGGTTCAATGATAGGACAGAACCCATTTTGAAGAGGGTTTACTACTTAGATTCTTTGAGCGGTTATATAGTTCACACTTGTCATTCCAATATGTTCTGTGGACACTGGAAGCAACAACCCTTCCTTTTTTTGATGGAAACTGGAAGCAGTAACCCTTCCTAAACATCTTTTTCTTTATTTAGTACGCATGCTTAAGAAAACTTTAGACTTGGATGAGATTTTATTCACTAGAATTGAGATAATTTCAACTTGACATGTAATAGTGGAAAAAGAAAAGGAAAAAAAAAAAAGAAAAAGAAGAAAGATAAGTGAACAGGGAAAGAAAACAGAATTCCAGAGAAATTAACAAAGTGCAGTGGTGCTTACTTTTTCTTATCTATGTTCGGAATATCACTCCTCTCAGCCTTCTCGACAATCACCTTCAATTCATAAAAACAAAGTCATATACACATTAGTCAAAATGTGAAGTCAAAATGCATAATAGAGAGACTATGCGATGCACTTATATTATTATAATTTTCTTTTAATGAGTAGGTGTTGGAACCCAAAAAGGCATTGAGGGTAGATCATCATGTATGTCTAGATGTCTTTGTTCAGTGTCTGAATCTAGCCTCTAAAGAACATCATTTGTACAGTATTGCCTCCAAGAACATTATTTGTTCAGTGTCTGAGTTTTAGCCTCTAAGAAGGGGACAAGCGTCCAACTCTATTCTTCTAACATTAGGGGTAAGATTACGGCCCTGCTAGGCAACTATTTTTCAAAACAAATTTTTGTTCCCCAAAATAAAAAATAAATAAACAGGAAAACATTTTTGGTAACTAAAAAACAAAAAATGGTTTTTTGTTCTTAAAAACAAAAACATAGTATTTTCTAAAAACATATTTTAGTTGTTTTCACTACTTTCCAAGGGTTATTTTAAAAAATAATTATATAAATATGACGAATGATTTAAAATAAAATACAATAGATAAAAGTTATTTTAAAAAAATATTTAAAATATAAAAAACAGGTTAAGAACATTTCAAGGTTAAGAACATTTCAAGTTCTCAAAGAGATTTTTGTTTTATAAAACATTAGAGAACAATTTTCAAACACTTCAAAAATTTGGAAATATTCCACGGAACAGAAGAGTATATAACAATGTCTACAATACCAAATAGCACAAGCATAATACTGGACCATTTGGCTTAATAAAACCATAACTGAGGCATCTTATAAAACCATGTTGGTTCTACACCTTATAAAAACATTACTATCGTTCATCTTGACATTGTAATCAAATGATAAAAACGCATTGGTTTTCAACCTTTAAAAACGTTACTATTATAAAAGGCCTGACATGCACATAATGAATAATTGAATTAGAGGAAAAGCGCTCAATTCTCGACAATCACCGGAATCCTGTCTGGGTATTTTTCTCTAATTCTAGCAGCCTCTGCACGTCTCTTCTCTGAAGAAAAAAGAGCTCATACTTTCAGAAACTAAAACAAGCCATTGACTAACGATAGAAATTGAAAAAGAAAAAAAGAAAAAAAAAAAAAAAAAAATCATCCATCAAAAAATTAGAAAAAAATAAACAAGTACATACCAAAATCATGCTCTTGCTTGAAGTAACTCTTTGCCATTCCTCCTGAAGTAAAAAGAACAAAACTCTATCAATTTATTATGCATCCTTCTCTTTTATCACTTTGAAAACACTTTTCTTGCGGCTGGAAGCAATGATCAAGTTTATAATAATATCAAGACAAGAAAAGCACTCTCAAAATGTTAACAAAATCAAAAAATACCTTACCCAACAACGAAAAACAAAGATTTCTTCAGAATACAACGAACCAGAATGATCAGCAAGATCATTTGAACCAAAAATTTAAATGCCAAAATCCAACAACCAAAAAATACACAACCCTAACCCTAACCCTAAATTTACAGGTCCATACACACAAAAACCTTCATCAGCAAAAATCATCATCACCACCAACAACCAGAGCGGCAACTAACATAAAATCGTGTTCACATAATACCATATAAAATTAAATTAAATTAAAAATGAAAAACAAAGGAAGGAAAAAAGGGATAAATTCAAGAATTAAAACCTTAGAATTTCCGGGAAAATTCGATTCAGAAGTCAACGAAATTGAAATCAAAGAAAAGAAATAAAACAAAAGCAAGAAAAAAAAAACTCAAACCTTTTAGAAGACGAAATCCAAGAACACAAAGAAAAGAAGATAACCAGCTCTTTTTCTCTCACTCGAAGCGCGTCGTTTCGTCGAAGATAAAATACGGCAGCCTCGCTGGTTTCTTCAACTATTTATAGAATTTTATAAGATTTAAAATATTTATCTTTAAAGCAAGTAATAAAAGATAATGAATTCTCTCGTGTGTATCCACTCATACGACTTCTTATACTTGAGCAACAAGAAGTGAGCTGGCCATGGGAGGAACGTGTGGAAATGGATGAGTTACAGATTTCGATGGTTTTGGGCCGTTAGATCAGTTGACCTTGGTGGGCCCACTACTCGTGCTGATGTGGCTTGAAAAGGCTTC
The DNA here is from genome assembly GCF_004353265.1 of Vitis riparia. Classification (NCBI taxonomy): domain Eukaryota; kingdom Viridiplantae; phylum Streptophyta; class Magnoliopsida; order Vitales; family Vitaceae; genus Vitis; species Vitis riparia. The sequence continues at coordinate 14,166,591 of NC_048432.1, read as the reverse complement.
GTTAGGATGCAAGTTTAGGGTATGAAACGCCAGATGTAAGGTAGTTCGAAGTAGGATGATGAGAATATACTCCGGTGATGCTTGTTGTAGAAGTCATCATCTACTAATGCACCTACTCAACTCTTTGAGCATGATTGACGGCTGAAAATCGGTGAGCTGGTCCCACATATCTAAATCAGGTTGGTCCAAATCGGGAAAAGTCAGAAATGGACTTAGTTGACGGGTGCGGCCTTTTGATCGAAGCCCAACTTTAAAGACAGACTGGGCCATGAAAAATGCAGAGGGCCATTTGGGCTAAAGTAATTCCAGATTCGGGAAACTCAACCTAGCCCGGGCTGGCCCATGACAGCTCAATTGAATTTGGGCTGGAAATACCACCTAAGAGAGTCTAAACAGTGAGAGCTTCTGATGATGTTGTCCCAATCTCTTTCATCGCCAATCCGATTGAGATCATGCATAACAAAAATCAGTCTCCATCTAATGTGTCTACACCACAAAGGAGGGCTCAAACTAAGAAGAGATCTCCAAACCTGGGGTTTCTAGGAGAGAAGAGCCCCAAGGTGCCCTAGAAATGGTGGGCAATTTGAATTGATCCTGAGATCTTCTCTTCTTGAGGTGGTGACACGGCCCATCTTTCTCCATGAAGAAGACAGGGAAAGGTTAAAAAATGTGCTATTGCCAACTATGACAACTAGGATCGTCATAAGCTTCCATCTATACTAGTGCATGCATGACGTAGAGAAACATCAAACGTAATCCCTCGAGCTCTCTCTATCTGCTATTTCAAACCTCGGTCTTGAAAAGACTAGACTGTTCTATTGCAAACCGATTTTTCTTCCTTTGCAAATGGAAACAAATTTTGACGCTGAGATATTATGGTTGGGGGTAACATCATCATAGTCATTAGAGATGGGGAACGATGTGCATGTAACTGCTAATGCAACTCTTCATTATCTGGAGCCAAGAATTTCATTCCACTGCGTCAAGGTCTACAATCTTTGATTGAACTGGTCATCGATTGCTGCTCTAGCATTCATGGAGTTCCCTCAAAATGTCTGCTTCCCCCATTTGATTCCATTCCTGCTGCCACGTGAATGCCCATATGATTGAGAAGCTAGTGTTAATTTAAAAATTATTTTGATAGAAATTTATTGAGGTAAATTTTTTTTTTAAATGAATTATCTTTACTCAAAACTCTAAAAAAAATAGTAACTAGGGCAAAACATTAGGTTTTTTAAAGTCCCATTGTAGGTGATTGACATATAAACATGGCATAGTTGATGATTAAAACCTCATATATATCATTTTTATTTTTTAAAAAGATATATATAATTAGAAATTAAGCCTAATTGATGGAATGTTAGGCAATCCAAAACTTTTTTTTGAATGATATTAAAGAAAAGAGTAATCTAAAAAAATTCATAAAATTAAAGGAATTCTTCTCATTGAAAGAAACATTAATGATTGGTGAATCAGCAGATCCATCTGAAGAGTCCTTTTGAATTATTTAATTTAGTAGATCTTGAATAAAGGAATGCCCATAAAACGATCTAATCGATCAAGATATCCAATCGAGATCTTATACATTGGATTTTGTTTTTGAGTGCCTATGGTAAGATATTTTTTTTCCCATATAACTAAATGTTGGTGTATGATTTGAAAAAGCCTTAAAATAAAATGATGGAAGCATTGAAAGATAAAATGAGATTGAGAATGTTGTTGAGCAAGGAGAAGACAGGGTGCTTGCACTTCTTTTTATGGGTTGCAATCAGCATTTAGCAAGGAAGGAGTGACTAATGGCAAGAGTAGGCAAAGGCAAACGCAAGTGCAAATACACTCAGCCAACAACCAAACCAATCCAAAAGCAAAGCTTGTCTCCTAATTTTAGGTTTCCACTCTTATCAATTTACCAGCATCTCTATCTGAATGGGAAAGAAGTAAAAGATTTCATCATTGTGTTTTTTCCTCTATACTCGTAAGAGGACTGAAAATTATTGTGGACATGGACGAGTGTGCTGCTCGGCCCATTATTGTGGATATTTAACTAAATTTCTTTAATAAAAATATTTTTAAATATGGTTCCTAGACATAAAGCTTAATCACACCCCACAGTAATAATTTCTTTGGGCCTGGGCTCAGTTTGCAGCAACAAAGTAAAACCATGTCTAATGGTTGGCCCAGCCCCAAGCCAGCTTTAGTTACTTTTCTGTTGATTGTTTTGAGCAGGAAGGAACTCTATAACCATTCAAAGATAAAAAAATTTATAAGCTAATAGTGGTTATGATGTCTAAAAAAGTGCAACCTCTAAGCGTGTTATGAAGGTTTTCTTTGCTTTCTCTTTTTGTTCCTTCCATTTCCATTCTGTTTGGCGACCGGGAAAATTGTACCAACTCACATTGTTTTTGGGATTAAGGTGTCTTGAAGAGAGAGGAAGACCCCAAATCACCTTTCTTTTAAGCCAACAAAGACAAGTAAAAATATAAAGGCGAGAAAGGGCTGGGGCAAGCCGAAAAGAGAGGGCTGGTCAAATTATGGCCCATTCAAATTTTCATCTAGCAATCATTTTTTGCTTTTATGGGTAAAGCTTAAAGTGCCAAGGGATGTTGGATACACACACACCCATCACTTACTCTCATAATTCTCATTGGGATGAAGGATACATCTTTTGAATTGCATCTTATTATGTGAAAATACAACTTATTTAGACTTTAAAATACGCGTAGATACAATGGCAGAGCTACAAAGGAAGTTTAGATGAGCATGATATGAAATTTATTTTTTAGGGCAAAATAAAATGCAAATGTTAGGTCAAAAGAATCCTTGTTCCAAATGCCCCTCTTGGGCACAAGGTGGCTCCGGCCCTACGTGCATATATGCCATCAGAAAACCCTTTTGTGAGTGTTGGAAAGTTCTTGCTAGCAATATGGGATATAACATATTTATACAAGTTTTCGATTATGATCTTAAGATTCAATCTCAAACAAGGAGAAATGGAGCAAAGAGGAGTAGAGTTATTTCACTTCTCCATTTGATAAAATTGAAGGGTGTCTATGTAGCTAGTTAGCCATGGTCACATGGGGGTGGAGATAAATTAAGCCATGTTCATGAGATGTCAAAGTCATGATTTTCACAAACAATTCAAACTAGACCTAAGCTTGTCCCCCCCTCTTTCCTTTCCACACAAATATCAAGAACTCTCTTTTCCTTTATGTATAGACAAGGGAACATCCTTTTTTGGGCCATGTTTCCCATAGCACCCAGCTCTTTCCATTATTGTAAAGAGAATGCAATTGAGACAAGTCAGTCAAACCATATCTAGCCAGTTGCATTTATTATATAAGTTCACCTTTATAGTTTCAATCAGTGAAAACTCCATTGCTAGGGTTTTAAGCAGATATCTTACACTGGAGTCAAGCTTCATTATCCCTATGAAATCGCCCAAAAGCTTACATATACGTACATACATTCATAGCTTGAAGGGAGAAGTAGATGAAGACAAAGCAAGGTGGAATAAATAAAAGCAATATTTTCATGCATGCAACACTTCTGCAATGGAAACTCTTGCCTAACACATTGATTCATGGCAAAAAGAAAACGTAGTATAATGAAAGCAACATTGTGGATAAGTTAAAGGGCATGCAGTTAGATAATTGATAGCCATGGAGACCCCTTCAATGGATTTGAGAAACTACCCTACAGGCCACACCATGTCCCAACTTTGTAAGGTCATGCCCACCTTCATCATGTGATTTCATCCATGCAAACACCCAAAACCCTGTGGCTTTGCTATTTATGATATTGCTGAAAGTTTGGAACTACGTTGAACCACGACCGAATTATAAACTCTGAACAAGGAGGTCTGACAAGCAGTACCAGACATATACATGCATACATGACTTAGTCGACCTGTTTTTTTTTTCTATTCAAGTTTTCTCAAATTTTCTGCACTTCTCTTTTTGGGTTTACATAATGTTAATAAAAAAAAAAAAAAAATTGGATTACCTGATGTCCAAGAATTTCAATTTGATTTTTTCTTCGACCTGTTTTTTATCCCAAGTCATAAATAGAAGTATGAATACGAGAATCATAAAAAAAACCGAAAAACTTCAAAAAAATGACATTTTTAAGAGAAAAATCTCTTTAATGGTTTTTTATTTCTTTTTTATTTAAATGAATGAAAGGAGACTGAAATAAAATACCTATAAATTGGATTAAAAGATGGGCCTGGATAATTTTAAAAACTAAACTTTGGATTGGTTGGTTTAGCGGTTGGGCACCCATTTCCGAAAGACAGCCTGCCTGTAATGCATTTTAGTTTTTACCCAAATGAAAGTTGATCAATCAACGAAAACATGTCATGAAAAAGAGTCATTTTTTGGTCAAAAGGTGTAGATGATGTGTCTGACTGACTGTCTCTCTCTTTTTTTTTTTTTTTGGTATAAAAAAGAAGCATGATTATGGCAATCTATTTACAGTCCATACAATTTTAGGTGAATTGACAAGTCCATGAGCCAACGTTTTTCTCAGTTTTGACTCTGTGGATTGGAGTTAGCAGAGGGGTCCATGGGTTTATTTTAGTCTTCACATTTTCTACATGCAAGTAGGGTGTCATTTCAACAACTTTCTTGATTTTTTCTCTTCAAGTAAAAAAGCATCGCAAAAAAGAGCTTATATCAAAACAAGGAGGTGGTGTTTATATTTTTATTTTATTTTAAATAGAAATTAAAATTAATTAGTGTTTAATAATATTAAGTTATTTATTTTTATAATATTAAATATTTTAATTTTTTTATTCAATAAAAAATTTAAAGTAAAAAAATAAACAAAAAATAAGTTACTTTTAGCAAAAAATAAAAAATAAAAAATAAAAACCTCTCATAATCATCTTCTATTTTCTAAAATATGACAAATAATAGAGTTTTTAAAGTAATAATTTAAAAGAACATACTTCCAAAAATAACATTTAAGTAAATTTTTCCCCTTTAGAAAATTAGATCTTATTTACATATAAACAATATTTTTCTACTTTTATTTTTATAGAAAACAGAACCTGTTTGAATGCTTCAAATCAACCTTCATTTTATAAACAATTAATCCAAAAAAAAAAAAAAAGGTAAAACTATGAAAATTATAAAATTTTGATGTTTTCAAAAATTCCTTAAAAGGGTTCAAAAAAAAAAGTTTTGTGAAATGTTCAAAATACAAAGGTAAAGAAGATTTTAAAATCCAATATATATATATATATATATATATATATATATATATATATTCAACTAAATGTATTTAAAAAAAAAAAAAGGAAAGAAATTTAAAAAAATAAAGAATTGAAAATACCAATCAATCAATGAATATCTCATCCATTCCTTATATAATTAAGCAATTAGGGTTGACAACACAATCCTTATTAACTAGACCAGGTATCATAGTACAAAAAAAAAAAAAAAAAATTAAATTTTAAATTTTTTTGATAAAAATAAGATATTTTTCCTAATCTTTCCAAAAACTAACATTTTTAAAAATATTTAAAAGATAAATTCTTAGGGAATGCAAAGTTAAAGATTGAACTAAGTAGAAGAGTTGATTAAAATTAAATAATATAAAATCTTATTCATATAATCTTAACATTTGTACCAAAGGGGACTACAAACTTGGAAAAATGAGCTCCCTCCAAAAGTTCCTTCCTAATATTTCCAACATGAACACATGCAAACCATTTCTAAATTTCAATGCTCCATCATAGTAAAGTTAAGCTTAATACTTGTCTTAACCCCATCTAGAAATTGAACAACCTCATCATTTTATAAGAACTTATGCCTCTCCAACAAATTTGGTCGAACCTTGAGATGAGCAAATAAAACTTTAGACTTTGAAGCATCGAATAGAACTTGCATGCTCTCCAAGTTGAATAGAAAATATGGTTGTTTCACCTTTAATGTTGCTAAAAAATTAGAGGGGTCTTGCTTAAGGCACCAATTGCTACATTTGTCTTACCATGATAATACTTGAGGAGTTTAAATTATTCTTTTTATCTCATATTTAATTCTTTATGAGAAACCAACAATTTCAAGATTTTATGGTCAATGTAGATCTCACATGTTCATCATGCAAATAGTATCTCCATATCTTAAGAGAATAAACCACTTCTATCAATTCCAAATCATGAGTAGGTTAGTTTTGCTCACATGATCTAAAAGTATAAGCTATGACTTTCCCATTCTTCATAAGCACATAATCAAACCCTTGATAAAAAGCATCAATATAAATAACAAAGACTCTAGAACCATAAGGACAGTGAACATTGAAGCAATAAAAAATCTATTCTTCAACTTTTGAAAACTTTTCTCACAACCATCTAACAATACAAACTTGGTCTTATTATCAATAGCTTAGTTAAAGGTAGAGTAATTTTAGAGAACCCCCTTTATAAAACATATTTTATAACTATTGAAACTCAAAAAATTCCTGATCTCAAACACTAAGTTAAGTCTAGTTTAACTGACAATAGCCTCAACTTTACTAAGGTCTACCAATATTCATTTTTTGCAAATTACATGGTATTAGTCTAAGAGTTTTCCTAATTAGGTTTTGATGATCACAAAACAAAGTCAAGTGCACTAACAAGTTTAAATCAAGTAAAGTTTTTAGGTTTCAATGACAAATTCTAAAGAAAGCTAAAGTATCCTTGGAAGAAATCCAAATGATATAAAGAAGTGGACCTCTTGTAGACTTAAAGTGTCTAGGAAATGTTGTAAGATGGTCTCTATTGGTGCACTTTGGTCTAAATATTTTTTTATGCACTTCAAAGTTATTTTTTTCATCATTACTTAAATTTTAAAATGATATTTTATCATTAAATTGGATGAATATGAACTTTAACTCAAAACCTTAGGTCTAATTCTTTCAAAACTGACTTGAAATGATTTTTAAGGGCGTTATACAAGTTATTGGAAACTTGGAACTAAAAACTAGAAGTATTTTTTGCACTTTTAAGTGTAATCGATTAAGAGTATCCTGAACCCATTATATCAACCAATTGGGGAACCAATTTAACCCAGTTGGGTTTTTCAAGTCAAGGATCAATTGAGGGTACACAGTTTCCTTCTCTTTTCCACTAGCTCATGTATGTGGCCGGTTGAGGTTTTGGCTCACCCAATTAAAATCCAATCAAGAGTCGGTTGAACCGAAAAAATGTCAACAATCACCTATTATGCATTAAATGCACTAATGACTAATTAATTAGTTGAACTAAAACTTCACCGATCAAGGCCACTTTTGTGGTTTTAGGTGCCCAAGGCTCTTTTCTATAAATTGAAGAGCTTCATTGTATTTAAGAATAAAAAAAACACTTGCATTGAATTGAATACACTTATTTTCTCTCTTTCAAAACTCTTTATTTAAATGCATCGAATCCAAACTTGCAAACTCCTTTAGTGCATATTTGAAATCCATCCTAATTTCTTTTGTATCGTGAATCATATTTATACTAGGATTGGGAGCACTAAAATATTTTCTATCTATTTACTCTTTAGTGAAAAGGCATCAAGTTGGTGGAATACTTAGGATTGTAGTGTCCATTAGAGTTGATGAATCTAATTTTAAAACTTAAAAGTTATGTTGGAAGCCTTTGAGTTTTTTAAAATACTTGATAGAAGTTTAATATAATAACTAAGAAATATTAATAAAAATCAAACGGATAATTTAAACATAACTCTTAATTCAATCATAACTAAATGTTTTATTAAAGAATTCAAGCCTAAACAAACAATAAACTAATTAGAATTTCTATTTCATTGTCAATTCTTATCATCTACATCAAAAGTATTCAATATAGGTTTTGAAGAGTAGAAATGGTAAGCTAAAGTGAACAAACTAATGAGGATTGCTATATAAAATAATCTCTTTTTAGAAAATCAAATATGACATAGTTTATAACAAAGTTTTAAAACATACAAAGTATAAATAAATTTGTCTTACCAACAAGATTTTTAGAATCAGTGACCCTTCAAATCAAAAGACATTAAGCTAATTAAATTGTATCATATGATTACCCAATTAGCTAAATTTTTTAATCTAATAGAACTAGGTAATTAGATTTGTTCAATCAATGAGATTGTTAGATTCAATGAACCTTCAAATCAAAAGACATCTAATAGAACTAGGTAATTAGATTTGTTTAATCAATGAGATTGTTAGATTCAATGACCTTCAAATCAAAAGACATCAAGTCAATAAAATAGTATCATCCGAATTGATGACTACCCAATTAGCAAAATTTTTTAATCCAATAGAACTAGGTAATAAGAGTCAACAACATAACTCTTACAAAGAGATGGTATAGAAAAGAAATAATATTTTTTGGAATATAAAGTTTCTTGATAATAATAAATATTCTCTCACCTTTAAAAGAAATAATATTTTAGAAAATATTTAAAAACATAATTTCATTACCACAAACCTAATATTATGATTTAATAAAAAGAATACACATATATATACCACAATCACTTGTGTAACCATTAATTTTCCTATTAATTTTTTTTTTTTTGTCTAAACTTCATGAGCCCATGATGAGTATAACAAGAATAAAATTTCTTTTACAAGTCTAATATCAAAAGGACAAATTATTATTATTATTTTGAAAGTCTAAGACGAGGAAGAGTAGACTTTGTAAAAACAAAATTATAGACAATTTGACTCCCCTTAAATCTTGCTCTATTGGGAATAAAAATAAAAAATAAGAATAGAAACAAGAAAACAAGCTAAGGAACTCATCAATTATGAAATCTTAAACTTTATCTCTTTGTTTTTCTCCCTCTAATTTGTTGGTTTTTTGTTTTGCGACTTCCTATATTACTTTAATAATTTATTATTATTATTATTTTATATTTATTTATTTATATTACCTATTATTATTTTTATAATATTAAAAGCATGATAAATAAACTAACATTTTTCATTTTCTCATTATCTCATACTATGATTTATCACCTTTTTATCAATCTTAAATTAACAAGTTTATAATTTTTATTTATTATTAAAATATTTTAGAAGGTTAAAATTTGAGCTTATAAGTTATCATTTATGTTAAGTTAATAACCAATGAACATATTTTAAGGTTTTATAACAAATTTTAAATTAATTATTTTATTTAATAACTTGTGAAAACCTATAGTAACTTAAATTATGTACGAGTTTGGTCTGAGTTTGTAATTTATAATCTGATCTTGGTCGGGTTTGACATGAGTATAATATTGATTTTATTTAAGAAGTGATTTTATTCACATGATTTTATCGTGAATAAAATCATTTAACCATATATATTTTAGACTTTAATGATATTTTATTAATCTAAAATTATGAGGAGGCATTTAATAATACGTTGATAAATGTGGAAACAGGGGGCAGACAAGATGATAATCTTTCTTTAGCTTTAATTTGAACTCCTGTGATATTAAAAGGCTTATAGTGCACTAACCATAAAAGCTTGCCTGGCTGCATCTGTGAATAATATTGGAATGAGGGCCATTTTCGTCAAGCGGCTAGCATCAAATAAATATCTGGGCATGGAGAGATTTGATATGGTACGTCAACAGTGGTGCTTGGCAACTTAATGATCACTAATTATAATGTCAAGTGGACCGATAATCACCACCATCATGATAATTTGACGGCGTGTGTTAAGACGACGGCCGGATTTATGACAACGATGATTTCCTGTTGGATAACATGATTTAGCTCTTGACCATCCACAAAAACATGCGTATACCGACTATACGTAAATTTAAGAAATTATTATCCATAGAAAAATACAATAATATTTAATAATTTTATTTTATACCCATATTTTTGGTGCTCAGATGATATTGATATGATCCAACCCGATCCAACAAAAGAAGAGATACGAGGAGGGAATCGTTTCTCTCATTCCCTATCAAATAACGTGATTTTCAAATTTTTATAATTTTATTTACAACCAACAAAAATTTTATCGATAAAATAATCAATCTGAATTTTGAGTATTATAGAAGGTAATTCGAACCATAAATATACTTTTTTTTATCATTTATGTTTTACAGAAAATTAAAATGAATTTGTAAAAAGTATTTTTATTGAAAAACTTTTTATTTTGGAAACAAAAAAAAAACTTCAATTGACTTTAGAAAGACTCGGCTGATGAATTTGGAAACCTCCTATACAACAATCAACGTCCATGTGCGACCGTACTTTTGATTAATCTTTTATTTGGACAGAAAAGCCCCTGAGGAACAATAAAATAGATAAAGGACCCTTTCTCTTTCTACAAATTCCAAAGAAGTCCCAGTGAATCATCAGAGTCTCGCTCAGACAACAGTACTTTACTGCTTTATTACCCCTTTCCAGCCCCATGGCGTTAAAAAATAAAAAATAAAATATAAAAAAAAGCGAAAATTACAAAAGCTAAAAAGAAAAAGAAAATAAAAAAATCAATCAACTTAACCTCAGGCTCGCCGCCATTCAAAGCCTAGACTTGAAATGGCGACTGCCGTAGACCCACGCGCGCTCTCAACTTAACATCGACAGCTTGCAGTGCACGATACGGCTTAACGGGCCCCGCACCTTCTAGATTTCCCTTTCATTCGAGCGTGTCGTTTAACCGTGACCGGGTGCGGTGAAAGACATGGGATTTCCCCTTTTAACCGTTGAACTTTTAACTTTTTAATCTCAAGCACCTCGCTTTTATTAAAGCTTATGTTTAAGTTTTTTTAATCTTATGAACATCCAAATAAAAAATTAGCCCCCACGAAAATTACTTTTGACTTTCTAGTACTGTATACAGTCAATTACATCTTTACCCTTACTTAATCGACCATATTACGTAAACAATAATTGTGCATCATCATGGCAATGAAATTAGGATAAGAATTGAAAGTCATGAAAATAATACGACTAATAATAGAATTAAGTGATGACAAGATGGAAGTGGAGGTGTGGAACCCCTTGAAAATGATATGCCATATGCCTAATTGAAAGGCCATTATTAGTAATTTATTCATATATTAGTGGTCATTATTAAATCAAACTTAAACCCCTTGAATCAAAGAACTATAGTATATATAAAATATAAGTACTCAATTATTTGATAGACTTTCTATTAATGTTTGGTTTGGTTGTGATTGGGTTTTTAAGATCATTTGATTGAAAGGAACGTTGAAAATTTTCCTTTCAATTCAACCAATTTTTTAATCTCGATTTCACAGCAAACTCTCATTAGGTAATAGTTGTAAGGGTAAAAATGTTACAATAAAAATATTTGTGTAATTTTTAATGTATTAAAATTATTTTTTTAAATATGGGTATTATTTCATTTTTTTAATTAAATATTTCAGTTTCTTAAACCCATATCAAATTTAAATAAATTTGAATTTGATTTAAATATAAAATAAAATATTTCTAATATTAATTATTAAAGTTTTTAATTTTAAAAATAGTTTTGTTGTATGGTAGGAGGTTGAATTTTGAAAATTCGTAAAAAAATTAATTATAATATAAATTTTATATTTAGTATTATTATTTTCATTTTAATTTATGAAATTTAATTTCCTATAAATTTAATTGTGGTTATATGTGATAGAAAAATTTTAAAATATTTTTTATATTTTCAAATATTGCTTAGAATAGTATACAAAAAATTGAAAAATACTTTATATTTATTTAAAAAACAAAATGTTTTTAGAATAAATTCTCAAAAGTGTATTTTTTAATAAAAAAATATATTAATTTTTTAAGTTAAATAATTGAATGAAAGTAAATAAAAAATAATTTTAAAATTTATATTTTTTTCAAATTTATTTTATTTGTTTTTACATAAAAATATATAAATTTTAAAATTTGAAATATTTTTTATTCATATCAATCATGGCCTCACTATTTTGGGTCTAGAGGACATGTCCGGGAAAACATAAAATTTGAGAAGAAATAAGGCCTTTATAAGCAAAAAAAAGAAAATAGTGGAGGGGCATAACAGTAATAGTGGCACCCTCTCCTTTTTCAGTTGCGCTGCGGCCTTTCGCTTTTATTACGGCCCGGTCCATTGGGTTCACTCTGTGCAAGAACAATAAAATAATAATATAATGATTTGATTTGGGCGCCCATTTTACGAGCCACCACTCATTCAATGTGGAGGAAAGTACAATAATAGGAGCGCGGTATGTGATATGGAGAGGGGTAAAAATGATATTTTCACAGTTGTGATGAAAAAGGGTAGCGCCCGGTTTATCCATGTGAAAGAGAACGACTAGAATACCACTGTAGTGGAGGTTGACAGCAACACTGGAGGGAGAGGGAGAGGGAAAGAGAGAGAAATGTATCCAGAAATATTGAATGAGAAGGAAAAATGCATAATTAGAATTTAGAGAGAGAGAGAGGAGCAGAGAGGAGCAGAGAGCAATATATATATATATATATATATATATATATATATATATGAATATAAATATAAATATGTAACAGAGAGATATATGGAGAGAAGAGGGAGGGCACTTTATTACTTTCTTTTTTTTTTTTTTTTTGGTCTATGATGCACGCATCCATGACAGAATAGAGGAGGGGGTACAGAGAGAAAGAGTAGAAGAGGAGAGAGACGGAGAGAGAGAAAGCAGAGGATATGGAGGTGAAATGGTGATGGAGGAAGGAATAGATATGGAACTCAAAAGGAAGAGAAAAAGCTGGAGGGGTTTGAAATAGTGGCAGCATATGTTTTTTTGGTGAAATGGGTGTGGCTTTGTTTCTCTTGTCTTGGAGGAGATTCATGGCGTTTTGTAATAAGGAATATGATTGGTGGGACTGAAGCCACCGAGCCCACCTTTTTGGTCTACAATCTTGGGGGGTTTTTTCTCTGATATTTCAAGAACATTTAATTTTTTCTGTGATTTTGTTTTGTCTTTTTTTAGATGAGAGGTATACCCTTTAATTTTCAGGGGCAGGGAGTGTTGGAGAAGTGGAAAGAAGAAGAGGTTCTTAGCTTTCTGAGCAACGAACCCACCTCTGTTTTGGATACGCGAAGAAGCCCAAGCCCTCCGACATCGACATCCACATCGACGCTGGCTTCGTCTTTCGCCGGAGGAGGAGGAAGTACTGGTAGTGTTGGTGTTGGTGGTGGTGGTTCGGCCGACAACATACCCGGCGTGGCAGCAGGGCCTCTGGTTTCTGACAACTGTCTTCAAAAATGGCCTGTTTCTTTGCCGCTGGAGACAAACCCACCTGACCTCGGCGGCGTTTCTGGTGGTGGTAGCCGGAAGGACGAGTGGGCGGCGGAGCTCCAGCCCATAACGAGTGGACTGGTGGAGCTTGTTGCCGGCGGAGTCGGAGAAGAGAGATGTGGGGGTCTTGGGCTTGGGCTGGAGGATTGGGAGAGCATGTTATCGGAATCGGCAGCCGCTTCGCCGGGCCATGAGCAGTCGCTTCTCCGATGGATCTCCGGCGACGTCGATGACCCGTCATTCGGTCTGAAACATCTCTTGCAGAGTGGAGGAAATCCTCTGGAGTTTGACGGCAATGCCGGGATGGGAATGCTCGATCACAGCGGTGCCGTGTTTGAAGCTTCAGGCGCTCCGGCCACTGGTAATCTGATCACAACCTTGAATCCGTCTTTTTTAGGTATCGGTGGTTCTGGGTTTTCTGCAAATAATAACAACAATGGAAAGATTGCTTCAATCGCACAGAACCTCTCCACAGGGGTTGTTAATTACAAAGCTTCTACTGTTGGGTTGAACAATAACTATAATCCCCAAAATCCCGTTTTCTCAGCATCACTCAACAACCTTCCTTTACCAGTTTCGTTATCTCCTGGTATGATTTATCAGCAGCAACAGCAACAGCTGGAAACCCCTGAAGAAAAGCCTCAGATTTTCAATACACAACCGGCAATTAATCACCATCAACAGTCCCAAAATCCTAACTATTTTCCGGTACCGCCCTACACCCAACAAGACCAGCACCACCTCCTTCAGCCGCCTCAAGCCAAGCGGCACAACCCTGGCGGTCTGGACCCGAGCTCTCAGATGCCAAAAGTCCCTTTTGCTGATCTGGGTCATGAGTTTTTACTCAGAAGACAGCAGCAGCAGCCACTGTGTTTCACTAACCAGCTGCAATTGCTTCCACAACATCAGCTTCAGCAGAAGCCGTTGATGTTGAGCAAGCAGAAGATGGTGGGAGGCGGGGAAGAAATGGCGCCCCAATCCCATCACCAGCAGCAGCAGCAACAACAACAACAGGTTTTGCTGGACCAGCTCTGCAAGGCAGCAGAGCTGGTAGGCACTGGGAATTTCTCAATCGCGCAAGGGATATTGGCGCGGCTCAATCATCAGCTCTCCCCGGAAGGAAAGCCGTTTCAGAGGGCTGCTTTCTACTTCAAGGAGGCTTTGCAACTGATCCTTATGAATAACAACCCAGCTGCCTCCCCTCCACTAAGGAGTCCCACACCATTTGACGTCATCTTCAAGATGGGTGCTTACAAGGTGTTCTCTGATGTCTCTCCTCTTATTCAATTTGCAAATTTCACTTGCAACCAAGCCCTCCTGGAAGCTCTTGATGATGCTGACAGAATCCACATTATAGACTTTGATATCGGGTTTGGTGCGCAATGGGCTTCCTTTATGCAGGAGCTTCCTGTGAGGAATAGGGGTGCCCCATCATTGAAAATTACAGCCTTTGCCTCTCCTTCCACCACCCACCATCCCCTGGAGCTCAAGCTTTTGCGTGAAAATCTAACACTATTTGCTGATGAAATTGGAATTGCCTTTGAGCTTCAAGTGGTGAACTTTGATTCCTTCGACCCCGTTTCCTACTCAATGCCTTATTTTCAAACCTCTGATAATGAGGCAATTGTGGTGAATTTCCCTATCTGGTCCTCTTCCAATCACCCGGCTGCCCTGCCCTTGCTCCTGCGTTTTATAAAGCAGCTCTCACCTAAGCTTATGGTCTCTTTGGATAGAGGTTGTGATCGAGGTGACCTCCCATTGCAGCAACATCTCCTGCATGGCATCCAATCCTACACCAACCTCTTGGAATCTCTTGATGCTACTAATGCGATGACAGACACTGTAAGCAAAATTGAGAGGTTCCTCTTCCAGCCGAGGATAGAAAGCACTACTCTGGGTCGACTCCGTTCCCCTGACAAAATGCCTCCTTGGAAAACACTCTTTGCCTCAGCTGGATTCACACCTGTACCCTTCAGTAACTTCACCGAAAGTCAAGCAGATTGTGTGGTGAAGAGGACACTTGTGAGGGGATTTCATGTTGAGAAGCGTCAGGCATTGCTCATTCTCTGCTGGCAGAATCGGGAGCTTATCTCGGCTTCTGCTTGGAGGTGCTGAGGATCAGCAATTTGGCAGGCAGGAGAGTCTCGGAGCGGTTCACTTTTCTCTATAGAGGTGCCGACTTATTTTCTTTGATATTAAATCAATAAATCTCTAACTATGGAGCTGGCACCTGTTTTGTGACCTAATTCTTGTGAATGCTCTTGCTTGTGAATCTCCTTTGCTTGTCATCTATCTCAACTAGATAGACTGGTTTCCTAGTAAAACAAAACATTTAACTAGAATTTGAGTAGTCTTCTTTCATTAATCTTTTTCTTGAACATGGGTATCGATATATGGTGTTTTATTGTTTTAATGATGATGAGAAGCCAAACTTTCATCTGGTTAAGGTGGTGATATTTTGTTGTATATTTGTTCACAAAGGAGAATCAGCAATGGAAGATGAACTTAACCTGCCAGAATTTTGGTTTGTCTTTGTGATCATGAATATGATTAAATTTACTATTTGATGCTTAATTTGATGCATAAACTCTAATATCTTAATTTATGTTGAATCCATCAAAGAAGGTTTCATTTTCTTCTTTTTAGTCAAGTATTGTATTTGTTGCACATTGTAGTTCAGCTCTGTTTGGCATGTGGGGAATTATACCGAGGTTACTATTCCATGTAGTCGCATTTCATGCAGTGAGATTGAAATAACTACTGCCCCTCGGAAGATTTTTCCTCTTCTTGCCCTATTCAAATGGAACTCTCTAGGTAGCCATTGTGCAAACAAATTTTTTAGGCATTGAGGGTTTTAGGGTCAACGTATTTAGGGTCATTTTAAAGAACACTTTAAATGCTTTGCTTTCTTTACCTTTGCTACCTTGATGGTTGATAAAGAAGTTTTTAGATGTAGAAGCTGATCATTTGGAATATTTAGACCAGATGCCGATTTTGTTCCCCTGGCATCTTTTGGCCACTACTCACCCCATTTTTTAATTTGGTTGTTTTTGTGGCACTCGTTCTCCTCCAAATGTAGAAGTTTCAAGTATTTTTTACTGTGATTGATCTAGTCTGGCCTGATGGCTATGGCTTTCCCATAAGGTTCCATGAACTTTGTAAGCAGCTGCAGTTAATCACTAAAACAAGAAGATTAGAAATGTGAGCCCTTATTCTACTCTTCTAAAATGACCTTTTTGTTTTCCTGTATGTGATCTAAGCCTTTTATAGTGGAGTTGTGAATGTACCACTATCAGTCACAGATTATATCTTCATTGAGCTGATATCTCTGAGCCTGTCAAAACATGCTGTCGGTTAGTGCCCACCAGTGCCACTATGTTCAATGAGCTAAATTATTCACTTTAGATTGGTAGTTTTTAGCCTTTTATTCAGATTAAATTAGTCATCTCTGATAAAGAAGAATGAAAACTAGCCTAGTTTGAGCTTTGTTGATTATTCATATTCTGTTTGCAGTTAGCCCTAGAAAGTACTTCAGAGCAGAACTTTAATCAATCATGTTCTAGCCTTCACTCTACCTTGAAGTGAATCCCTTCTCTATTAAACAACAATAGATGATCACTTCATAATCCAAAAGCTTCCCTATACTCTCTTGTTTCACTCAGTGACATGAATATCAAGTAGCGGTCTTAACTCTTAAGCCCCGCAACATCACCAACTTCTCATGCTATCAAACTCTTAGGTGCAGGAAGGCAAACTGAAATCAGGTTCTCTTGATCAATGCTGTAAGCAGGCAAATTAATATCACCTTAGGGTCCACTTTCAGGTTGGTGGTCGTGATGGTAATGCCTTCATCTTCCACAGTCAACTTTCCAAACGGCAAACCCTCATCCAGGCGATATAATATAGCTCACTCCTTGAGCCCTAGAAGTACTCCACTTCAGTTAGTTCTGCCATGTTTGTGTGAAATGGGTGGTAAATCTTTAGAGTTCAACCCACTCCGGTAGCAAGGGAATTTACCAAAATAAGGGAGTTTGGCTTCTCATCAGACTCCCACCTTATAGTGGGTTGGTGGGGGGGATGTTTTCTGTGGTAGGGTCCTGGAGTCTTGTGATTTTGAGTAGCAAAACAAAAGAGACCTGCATGTAATTGTCCCCCCCCACCCAAAAAAAGGGAACTTTTAGTGTGTACTTGTGTAAAAACAAAGACCACAACTACATAGCATAGCCTTGGAAGATAGTGAATACAATGACACCTCAATTTGATCAAAATATCTCGAAACTCTCCCAACAATCATATGCCTACACTTAAACATAACATGCTTATGTTGAATTTAGGCGCCGCTCCTCCTTATATAAAATAATCCTCCATGCATGTAACCAAACTAGTAACGCGTCATTCTCTTTACTTGTTTCAAATAAAATTTTGTTTAAGAACAATTATTAAGGCGACCACCTTTGATTTTTATATGCAGACAATTGCCTGTCCTATAGTACATTGAATTTACTATTCCTGGCCTTATTTTTTTAGACTTCTCCTAATCAAGCCACATGCCTCATGTTTGATTGATCTTTTGCTCCAATACTTTACTCCCTTTTGAACCTTTCTTTAACAAAAGCTAAGATAGATCACATTGCAGGTGGCAATGATGTTCATATAATATTAATCTCTAAAATTGAAATCTTATAGTATAAAATTCATGAGAACATGCAGAGTATGGTCTGCCACGAATTAAAATATGAAAATTTAACTAGCAAAAGGAAAGGAAAACGTCGGTTTCGTTGAAAACCAACTTCCATAAAAATTAATCCTCCCTAACAACCTCGATAATGGTTCATAGTTTATTCTTTAATTCAGTTGCTTAAGTCTTAAATTTGATTTACATGTTAACCAAAGGAGGGTTCAGACACCCGAGCCACGCGCTGTTACAACTTACACGCTCCCATCGCTTTGGCTAGGTTGGTGGGGCATGGTGGAGCTTTCAACAGGGTGAGGGTGAAATAGAGGAATGAACGAGTTTTGGGTCAAAATGGCCCATTTTTGAAACTTAATGTTGAAAATGGGCACATTTTGAAACTATTGTTCAAAATGGCCTCTTTGATGCCACGTAGGCGCCAGCCACATTATTAAAAAATATTTTTTTTTCATCATTATAGTGAAAGCCGCAGTTGGGAAACGCGGCTTCATTTTTGCATTAAAGCCGCAGTTGGGAAACGCGGCTTCATTTTTGTACTAAAGCCGCAGTTGGGAAATGCGGCTTCATTTTTGCACTAAAGCCGCAGTTGGCAAACGCGACTTCATTTTTGTACTAAAGCCGCATTTGCCAAACGCGGCTTCATTTTTTAACTAAAGCCGTGGTTGGCAACCGCGGCTTTAGTTCATTTTTATTTAAATTTAAAATTTAATTAAAAAATTATTAAATTACAATTTATGAATGAAATTTAAAAATATACTTAAATAATAAATTATTTATATTTAAATTTAAAATTCTAGTATTACTTCAACAAACATAAATTGATAAATAGAAGATATTATAAATGAATGTTTTATTTATTAATAAATTAATAATCTTAAAATAATAAATTTATATAACATATAAATAATATATAAAATTATATAATTTATTAATTTAAGATATTTAATTTGTTAATTTTTAAGATATTAATTTATTTATATTATGATAAATTTATCTTTATCGAAATAATAGTATAGTAGTTAATAACTGAGATTTCAATTATAATATTTTTTTTTACTTTCCAATTTAATTAAAAACTATTAAATCATAATTTATGATTGAAATTTAAAAAATATACTTAAATAAAAAATTATTTATATTTAAACTTAAAAATCTAGTATTACTTCAACAAACATAAATTAATAAATAGAAGATATTATAAATGAATGTTTTATTTATTTATAAATTAATAATCTTAAAATAATAAATTTATATAACATATAAATAATATATAAAATTGTATAATTTATTAATTTAAGATATTTAATTTGTTAATTTTTAAGATATTAATTTATTTATATTATGATAAATTTATCTTTATCGAAATAATAGTATAAATAAATAATTTTTAATTAAGTATATTTTTTAAATTTCAATAATAAATTGTGATTTAATAGTTTTTAATTAAATTGGAAAGTAAAAAAAATTATTATAATTGAAATCTCAGTTATTAACTACTATACTATTATTTCGATAAAGATAAATTTATCATAATATAAATAAATTAATATCTTAAAAATTAACAAATTAAATATCTTAAATTAATAAATTATACAATTTTATATATTATTTATATGTTATATAAATTTATTATTTTAAGATTATTAATTTATTAATAAATAAAACATTCATTTATAATATCTTCTATTTATCAATTTATGTTTATTGAAGTAATACTAGAATTTTAAATTTAAATATAAATAATTTATTATTTAAGTATATTTTTAAATTTCATTCATAAATTGTAATTTAATAATTTTTTAATTAAATTTTAAATTTAAATAAAAATGCTTTAGTTAAAAAATGAAGCCGCGTTTGGCAAATGCGGCTTTAGTACAAAAATGAAGCCGCATTTCCCAACTGCGGCTTTAGTGCAAAATGAAGCCGCATTTCCCAACTGCGGCTTTAGTGCAAAAATGAAGCCGCGTTTCCCAACTGCGGCTTTCACTATAATGACGAAAAAAAAAATATTTTTGAATGATGTGGCGCCTACGTGGCATCAAAGAGGCCATTTTGAACAATAGTTTCAAAATGTGCCCATTTTCAACATTAAGTTTCAAAAATGGGCCATTTTGACCCAAAACTCGGAATGAACCATATGAAAATGGTGTGGGTGCGCCAGTGGTCCAGCCCTCCATTTGGGCAATAGGTCTTGATTTTGAGCATTATGCACAAGATGGTGACTCCCTCCATTCGTCATTTGTCAGTGGTGGTCCATTTTTTCTTTTATGAAGGAAAAATGCTTTCTTCTTCCATGTTCCAAATGTTTTCTTATTATTATTATTATTATTATTTAAATTCCGACCAAATTGGTCAACTAAAATATTTGTGTGAATGTGAGAAGTCAATTGACGAAGTTGTTTTAAAGAAATGTGAAATTCATTTGATATTGGAAATAAATATATATTTTTTTATTTTATAAATAAAAGCGTTGAAAAGACCTCTTGTCTTGTTCATGGAATGGTAGTGGAATTTGAAATTTTTGAGATAATATATTGAAATATTCAAGAAAACTATAACAATAAAGTTTGAAAATAAATAAATAAAAATAAGAAACTTTTTCCTCCATGGGTCCGCAAAGTTTTTACAAGTTTCATCATTTAAAAAAGTTTTAAAAACAAAAAAAATTACTCAAAATTTTTAATTAATAAACAAAATACAAGAGAGCTAAATTAAAAAAAAATTACATATTATTTGATTTTACGTATACTATTAGGAAAAAAATAAAATAGACTTTTTCTATGGTCAATGTTCATATTAAGAAATATAGTATATATATTGAGTTCAAATTTTATAGAATTAAAATTTTTAAAAAATTAATAATTTAATATAGTATTAGCGTTTGGTTTGGTAACAAGTTATAAGTTTAATTAAACAATTTTTTTTTTTTGTAATTCACACGTTTGTTTCCCTTTCTCTCCCTAATTTGCATGTTTTCTTTTATTTGTTGAATATGAATCAGATCTAGTTTTCCGGAGGACCATATGGATGATAGTGAGTGAGGGTGTTAAGTCCTTGTTTAATTCAGTCTTACTAAATTATGATTTAATAAAAAAAATATTTAGTCTCATCATAAATATATAAAATAAAATAAAAATTAATATATTATTATCCCTTATTTTCAATCACCTCTTCTTATTCAATTACTGTCAAAGGATACATTCAATTATTTTTCCGTTGCATCTAAGCATATATTCGTAAGCCGTCCAAAAAGTTTTATTGTTACGACTCATTTTTAGGCGTATATATATAATATAATTGATAAAACAGCCCGCCTAACCCTAGGCTAGAAAAGGGAATAGGTCACACCAACCGTTGATATGATCTTCATAGATTCAATGGCCCACCAGGCCGTTGCTTGGCATTGACGTGATCCACTGCATCATGGTGGGCCCAAATAGCCACACGTTTATTACGTAATAGGTAATCCCCTAATAAATCGTGATTAATTATAATTAATCCCACGTGATTAAGAGCTTGCGTTTGATTGGCTCTTAGGGAGAAGGTAGACAGGCGGAAGGTTGAGAACTTTGCCCCGAATAATAAAAAAGAACGTACGCGTGGCAATATCTGAATGGATGAAATCGTACGATCTGAAGCGCTAAACCCCCTTAGCAAGTGATCGCGACGGCTCGTCTAGTCTGTGGCACAGTGAGATGAAAAGGACTGGTGATCTCTGAAGCTCTTAATATGGGACCCACTTCATAGCTTATCGTGTCATGATCATGCCACGTGTACGAAGATTGGGGTGTATGATTTCCCTACCATGCTGTCCTGGTCAATGGTACTTTCAGAACCCTACGAAAGGAGCCTCTGGGGCTTACGTCTCGCTGAGGTCGGTTTTCAGAGGAAAAGTAACGTTGTTATTTTATTTATTTATTTTTGTGAAGATGTTTTACGGTTTTACCCTAGTACAATTTTTTTAAAATTTCTATTTTCTAAATAATTTTTATATATATATATATTACTATTATACTAAATTTTGACGCATGAATAATACCTTTAATATAAAATATTATATTAAACAAAATATTAATATATTTGGACATGGGAATTTAGTCGCGAATATCCGGATACGTGCCTATAAACGAATTGCTGGCCAAACTCTCGGGAATTTTCTTAAAATCGGAAAGCAAAATGAAGTTTGTCGAGGGTTGAGTTAACCATGAAGTAGAGCATTCACGTACATGAATCCACCTGGTGGGCACTTGGCACTCATGGATCGCCTCTTACCAGCCTAGCCAGGACCTTTTAGAGAGAAAAAGCAAGAGATAATACCTGATCATCCTCTGCAGGACTGATCAAGTGATGAGCAGCATCTAAAGGTCGCTGGACACTTTTTACTCAACCTCTAAACCACCTTTGCCCATAGAAAAAGTATAATGATGGATCACTTTTTATTGTAAATGGGGTATGTGCTTTTGTCATCAACAAGCCTCCTCAGAGTGAGGGATTTGGTTGGGCCAACATATAGATGCTCTCATGAGACACCACCCAGCTCTTGCATGCCAACCTCTCAATCATATACCCCACCGCATTGTTGAGTGGGTCATACCAATCAACTCCTACTTGACCCCACCATCTCCGCTCTCTCTCTCTCACTTCCCTACTTCAACAAATAATTGAAGTAAAAATTTATGTTATCCCAAGGGCCAAATTGGGTTACCTGTGACCATTTTTTGTGTATAAGACAAAGCTAGCCAAAAGATCACTACGTCAATCCATGTAGCCGTGAACCCTTTCTTGAAACAGTAATATAAACAGTTCTTAGAGTTTTAAAGTGCCAAAGTTTTTGGAAATGGAGGGGGGGATGAGTTCCTGATTGAGAAGAGACTCATGTGCTTAGACTAGAAAGGTATGTGTGATCAAATAAGAGGTAATGCATGTAGATAGAATAAAGATGATGAAGCTGTATGTTTAATATTGGGGAGAGTAACAATATGTGGAAACATCCAAAGGCAGACGGGCAAAGCTTAAAAAGGGGAAAAGTATGGTTTGATTAGAGTGGGTATGGAAGAAAAGTTAAGTGTTGCCATCACACAAACCTTTTGCTTCTCTGTCTTTTATAGATGCTTTGCCTCTATATCTTTTCCAATCCAATCCTTTTGAGTTTCCATGGTTGTTTTGATCTCGATCTCTCTCTCTTTTTTATGTCTTAGTGTGCGTAGGAAAAACGCGTTCCTTGATTTCCTTTTATACTTTTCTTTTATACGAAAAACCCAAAAAAGTAAGCACTCATGCATCTCAAAAGCCATTGAAAACTAGGCACTACCAACGCCCTTATCATTCTCTTTCTCTTTCACACACACATGCATAAAAGCTTGTCTCATTTTTTCATTTGGGATCCATCCTGGACCAATATTCTTTTTCTTTGGACCATACAACTCAGTGGAGCTTTTCCCCCACGAAACTCTCATTTGGACAACTTGGGTGGCTTTCAAACCATGGGTCTCCTCCTTTTTCTTCCTTCATGCACCTTTTCTTTTGTTTTCTTATCCCATAATCAACCATGCATTATTGCCCATATCTCTTTCATGCTTTCTGATGTTTTCTTTCTACTAAAAAATGTCAAAATTGGGCCATTTTGCTCTACGTGTTAGACCCCTGGTCAACTCCTCTAATGCTTTATGATTCACAAACTGTTTCCAATAAGCTCATAACTCAAAAAAATCTAAGAAATTCATTACAATCCATGGCCTAAAGTGAATGCCCACCAAATCAACTCTACCCAACAGAATTTTGAAATATAGATGCCCTGTTAAATACTGAACTATTGTATCTTATATGATGTAAAGTCTGTCTCGTGCAGTTGTTGCAGAGAAAATTAATTGGAAACCTTTTCCGCACCACTGTTCTTTCGGCCTTGGAGGATAAAAATTACTTCTCTAATCCGGGCCCAAAGGGTAAAGAGACAAATGATCTACTGTGACATTATGATTGGAAACACTTTCGGGTGATCAAAGCTATTTTGGGACACCCATCTCTAAAAGATCAGTGGGTACTTTGACATGTCTCAACTCTCAAGCGGACTTTTGTATCTCCTTTTTAGACCAAGATAAGCACTTACTATAAACACCATGCCAAAAAGCTGATGCAATCATTATAGTTATTTTGCATGCAAGATAGGGCTGAAGAGATTATCATCTACTGCATTTATAGGCTCGAAGACAATAAAGCTCAAGCAAAAGGTGCTTTTGTTTGCACAGAACTGGATATGGTCTGTGATTTTCAGAAAAAGGAAAAAGGAGACATTGCAGGAACATTATTGTCATGAAAATATTTATGTTCTTCTTTCTTGAAGTTTCATGTTGATAACCCAAATGTTGATGATTTCAATAACACTTTCCGGGACCTCAAGTTTTAATGAGTTATAAATGAACATCATCGACCTTCATGTTAGTTTCATCTTGCTCAACTAAGCATCTTAAGAGAGGACAAAGATGCTTACATGTTTAAATAAATGGCACAACAATTTCTGGTACGGAAACAGCTAGCATTGCAAAGAAAGTAAGATAAGAGATGAGAGAATGGCTTGGTTAACTGCAATATGTTGACTGCAAAGGAGACATTGGGCGTACAGAGAGATACTGAAGAGCACCAATGACAGTATGGTGTAGAGTGGCAGCTGCAGTGGCGCCTGAACCATCATGCAGAGCACGAGGAGTTGTGGTAGATAGCAAGGTCCAGTTATTTTTGGCACCGATCATTTTTGTTCATTCATGGTGGTCCTGGACGTACTTGTGTTGTGAGAGAAAAATTCCTTTGTCAATTAGGATGACTTCCACTTCCAGAAAGTAACTTAAATCACCAACATCTTTGATGGCAAATCTGATTGCCAATGTCATTAACATAAATGAATTAGTATCAGATTTTGAGTTGACAAAGTCGAATTGAAAGAGAAAATGGCTTAGGGTGCTTGTTGTAGTTGGTAGATGGATTTTTTTTTCTTTTTTTTTTTTTCTAATTTACACACCGAGCTAGTCAGAAAAGGAGTATCAACAAGCCCCAATTGTTGATCCATATAAACATCATATATCAAACAAAGTACCTAGCAAGAAAGCATTGATTACATCTAGTTGGTGTAAAGGCTAGCCATTAGTCACAACTCATCAGAATGAGCCGAACTATGGTGGACTTAATAACTAGGGTAAATGGTGCGTGGAAATCAAAACCCGATCTTCCATGGAATCTTGTAGCTACTAAGAGTCCATTCCCCAGTGATTTTAGGCAAAGTTTCTAATATTAATTTAAAGTATTAATAAAATTATAAATATTCTTTAAAATCACTATTAAACAAGTTTTAAGCATGCTTTGTAGCAAGAATTTGTTGGGATTGAGCCATATGGACCCAACATGGCTGACACTTAACACATCCGAAGGGAAGGCCAGAGACCTAAAGTCGTGGCCCCTCAATCCACCAATTGTTTATTTGTCCCAACTCAGATTGTACTAGGAGTTGGTTGGACATATGGTTTAGTCCTAATATCAAATCCTCTTTGTGACACCCCCTTTATAAAGGGACAAATAAACAATTGGTGGATTGAGAGGCCCATATGGCTCAATCCCAACAGAATTAATATTGCCACCTGGGTTCTCTTGGTTCTGAAAATCCATTTGCACCCGACAATATTAGTATAAGTGCGGTGGAATGAGTTCCCATGTGCCATTTTAAAGAAGAGCGTTAACTTCTTTCAACAATAGCATTCCACTAGGGCTTGAGACACACATATTGGTTCAAGAATCTCAATTGTGGTGTGAGTGGTGGTAATGTTGAGTTGTTTAGGTTTAAAAATGTTGTTATGAGAGTGAGTGATCATGGGACGGGTACAAAAGTTTTGGAGCAGGAGGGGCAATATTTGGAGATGTAATACCAGGATAAGAAAGTTGCTTTCCGATTGGTCTCTGAGCATTTTCTGGCATGGGGGATGGAGTATTAGGAACTTGAGAGACGTGCATGAGTAGGTCTCTATTTGCATGAGATGCATGGTTCAAAGTCCCCATGTCCGTCATCGACTCTGGAGGTCTCAAATGACACATGGATCTTGGTATCAACCTCTACATAAAATATACTAATTAAAAACTAAAAAATATTTTAAAAATTATATCAATGATAAAGAAAAAAAAACACACGCAATTAGATGAACTCAAGCATTAATAAAATAAAGAATTAATTGAATAAAGGGATGTGTGAAACCAATGTTTGGTTAATCTTGATTTTGATGATAACAAAATAAGGTTTAGAACTAATGATTATATTTCAAGTGTGATTAGGCAAGACGATTTCCAAAGTGGCAATCATAAAGACAAATCAAGCCAATGAAAAATCATGAAGAAGAAGACCACCTCAAAGAGAAGAGTTTTTCAAGACCCAAGCTTCATAAGATCTCTTTGTAAGGTTGTTGGTGTACTAGGGCTTTCATGCATTTCATTCTTTATTTATGCACCAAAATCATCTAAGAGTAATATTGTTTTAAATATCTTTAGAATCGGATGATTTCATATTTTCAACTAAAACCTTGTGTTAAATGTTTTTCAAACTTGTGTCAAAAGGTTTTAAGTTGAAAAAAGGTTTGGTGTTGAGCCAAAAAATGGCTCAACTGGTTGAGGAACCGGTCGACCGGTTGTGCCCGTCCGATCGAGTACCGATTGAGGGAGACCAAAAAGTTTATCTTTCTCCCAGTGGCCTTCTCTTCCCGGTCAAGGTGATTCTCTTCCCAGTCGAGGTTCGGTCGAGGATTGATCGAGGTTCGGTTGAGGCTAACGGTCACCTGCCAAGCATTTAATGCTAACGGCTAGTTAACCGGTCGACCCCTAGCTTGACCGGTCGAACCCCCAAACGGCTAGTTTGGTTTTTCTCTTCTATAAAAATGCTCCAAACTTCATTGTTTAAATAGTTTAATCTTCCCAAATCTTTCTTGATTATATTTGATCCTTGGAAGAGTATGTTTGAGTGCACCATTATTTCAAAATTTGCATATCTTTAGTGCACCATTCAATCCTAGTTTTTCTTGTATCATTTGAGCTTAAAGTTCTTGTGTTAGGATTTTTGAGAGGTCATTTTATTTGTAAACCTTTGAAAGGAAGTTTCTCATGTGTGGGGTATCACTTGCGGGATTGTTCAAGAGTGTGATATTTCTTGAGAAGTGTAAAGGGTGCTTGGAGCCAAAAGTCCAAGAGGGTGAATTGAAACCATAATCCAATTGTATTGCTTGAAAGCTTGGTTTGGAAGCCTTAAATTAGTGGAACCTCAAGCTCGGGATTGAAGCTAGAGGAGAGTGGATGTAGTCTGGGTTGCGCCGAACCACTATAAACTTTTGTGTTTGCATTCTCTCTTCCCTACTCTTTTAATTTATATGCAATTGTATTTATATTATTTATTATATACTTGCATATAATTGTCTCTTCATTCATATAGTTTAAATTTGTGAAAAATAAATTATCATCCTATTCACCCCCCTTTAGGGTGATTACCATAGGTTGGATTAGTCTAATATTCATAATAGGATGAAATGATCCAATTTTGTAAATCTAACTCTTCTTCTCCTATTTGAATTTGAAAAGTAACATATTTTTTATATAAATATTTTTAATTTTTTTTTTTTTTTTGGTAAAAATAACCTTATTTGTTACTCTCAAGTCAGAGATTATCGCATCCCATTTGATCAAATAAATCTAAAATGAAATTCTTTCATTTAATATTTAGTTACATCAGCACGTAATTTTAAATCATTAAATATAATTAATAAATATGAAATATTTAACTATAAATATACTAAAAAAAATTAAATACAATTATTAAGTTTTATGGCATTAAATTATATATGTTAGCCCAAGGGTTCTCCTAATCGAGTTTTAATGATAACAAATCATGGTTAAGTGACTAATTGGTTTGAATGGTAAAAAATCTCAAGTATAAATTCGGAAATTCATCAAATGACCAAAATGATACAAGATCAAGACTATTGAAAGATTTTTTATCATAAGAAACGAATGTAAGATGAATGCATGGGTGCACTTAAGTTTTTTCATATCTTTTTATGCATATTTGAAAACTCGGTTTATTCATTAAAATTCTGATTTCATTAAAACCCGAGTTTTATCAAATATACCTTAGGCAAAACGTTTCAAAATTGACATATTAATTTACCTAAAGACCTTGCCTAAGTGTTAGAAAAGAAAGGAATTGAAAAAGATAGGTTTTCAGGGCCAAAAGGCTGAACCGATTGAGGTTCTGGTCAACCGGCTCAACCGGTTGGGGAACCGATCGACTGGTTTCCCTTGTCCGATCGAGGTCCGGTCGAGGAGTGCCAAAAACACTCTCCCTCATCCAATAACTTCCTCTTCCTGGTTGAGGTTCCATCATTCCTGGTTGAGGTCTGATAGAGGTAACGGTAACCTGCCAAAGCATTAAATGCTCCAACGGCTAGTGAATCGGTCGACCCCCAGCTCAATCGGTCAAAGTTTCCTTTTGCTTTTCTTAGCTCCCGAGCTTAGAAACCTATAAATTGAGAGCTCCACTTCATTTATAAAAAAAAAAAGAACACTTGCAATCAATTGTCTACCTACCTGTTCTTAGCTTAAAAGCTCTCATTTCTTTCTTAGTGCATTAAACCATCACTTGCATATCTTTTAGTGCACCCTTGTGAGTCATGCTAACTTTGTTTTGTATTTGAGCTATTTTTGAGCTAGGTTGAGGGATTCTTTCTTGTAAAACTTGAGTGTTAAAGCCTTCAAGAGGTTTGAATCTTGAAGAGATTGTGTAAGAGTTCATTGGAGTCGGAATCCAAGTGTAAAGAATTGGAAGCTTGGTTGAAGCTTCAAACTAGTGGAACCCTCACTCAGTTAGGAAATTAAGGAGAGTGGATGTAAGCAAGGAAGTGTCGAACCACTATAAAATCCGAATTTGAATTCTCTAACTCTATCTCTTTATTTACTGATTATATTGTGTTTGAATTTGTTGTGTTGAAAAAGTTTTGAAAAACCCAAATTCACCCCCTCTTAGGTGTTTTTCTCATTTAAGCATAGCCTTTATTTTCTATATATATATATATTATAATAAATCTATTAATTTATTATTACTGATTGATATCGGTGTCAATTTTAATATTATTGTATATCCATATTTAATACTTGAAACAATTACCATATTTCAATTTGTTATATTGTCAATTCCTTATGAATATCCAATATAATTAAATTTATAAATAAATTATCATAGATTGCAAATGCAACTATAAAAAATGTAAGGAATACTTCATCATTTGATACATTTAATTAATTTCATAAAATGAACATTCCAATTGTTACTTTCCCAATCCTTAAATTTCAAACCAAAAAAAGAGCACATGTGAGGCATTGTCACAACACCACATCATCCAACGTCTCACTCATGTGATAAGATTCATTGTCAACAGTCAACGAAGAAAGATGATATTGTTGTTTAACCAAGATATTAACACAATACGCAAGTAAGCAACGAAGATTGAAGAAAAGGGTTAGCATCAGAATCTTTTGCGACAATGCTTCAGCTAATCTTAGTGCTAGCTGCTACTCGCCATTATTCAATTCAATAACAACGAAGAAGAATGTATTATTTCATGGCTTCAAAGCCATCAATCTAAGTTAACTCAAAGTAGTTTGGTGAATTAGACTTTGCAATCTAAGCATCTCAAGAACATGTATCACATATTGTACTCATCAAGGAGTTTGCTGAGGTAGATATGAGTTGACTAATATTTTGAACTTTGATGAGATGTAGAAGGTGTCACAATAGTGGGTAACATGAAGCCTAAGTTTGGGAAAATGGAAGGGGTCATGATTGTTATAGTAAGATATTGAGTGAAAGACACACATGAGTGAAAATATAAGGAAAAAAAAATAAGAGATTTTAATGTGGTTCAACCATCGAAGTCATCTTCAATCCTTACGTCCACACAGAACACACTAATACTCAAGAATCCCCAATCCTTACAATAGTGAAGGCTTGACCATCATGAACTTAGTGGGAAGTTCAACCCATGACATCCTTTGTGCAACACAATAAAACTAATTCATACTTCTTAATCCAACAAGTGGATTGCGTGTGTGATGGGACTAAGATTGAATGGTGTCATTGAAGAGTACATGTGGAAATGAGAAAATAAGATTATGAAATAGAAATTAATCATGACATGTCTAGTGGAATATAATTTATTGGTAGATGGGTGAATACATAAAATATATGGACTTTGATTCAATGAATACCCTATAAAGACACAAGGTTTGGATTTGTGATCAAGTTAGTGGTGGGTGTAAGGTTTTAGCCATGGATAACATAAGCAAATGAAAACCTTGAGTTTATTATAATTAGGTAGAGTGGAGAATAATTTTACAAATGGAGATTGAAGATTACCTATTAGGGTAGGCAAACAATTTATTAGGTAGGTTGTGGTGTGGAATGTGCAACCCTAACGAGGGAAAACTTGAACCCAATGAGGAAGATTCTTATAAGGTGACAAAGGTTGGGGGTTAAGATCCTATTTAAGGATAATAATTGTGTGGATACGGGATGAGTGGCTTCCATTCCAATCTCATCCTACTTATTTAAAATAATTCTTATTCCCACTCTAGTAAAAAACTTAAACGAGGTGGGATGTCCTAGGTATATAGAGATTTCCCTTACTCATCCTGCCCCCATTTGATTTTTTCTTTCATTTTTTATTTTTTATTTTTTAAAACTTTTTATTTGAAAAAATAAATTTAATTTTTTAATTATATTAAATATATTAAAATATTTTAAATTTTTATAAATCAATTTATTGAAAAGTAAATTTTTATTATTTTATATGTATTATAAATGGGAAAATTTAAAAATCTAAATTAAATTATTTTTTAAAATTGATTTTATATGTAATATGGGTTAGGTGGAACAAAGCAATATTTGAACCCATCTTAAGTTAAAAATAAATAAATAAAATAAAAAAATATCAAAATCACTCATAACCTATTTATTTTAATTTCAAACTCATTCATTTAGGAGTGAGCACCCAAAAAAACTAGCCCTCTCTAATCCTATTATCTAGGAGCCCTAGTAAAAAATGTTTGCCTTGACTTTGGAATTATGGAAGTATTACTTTAACCCTCAAAATACTTGTGATTTTTTGTTTGATTACATGAAAAAGTTTCATTTGTCAAAGCAAGTTATTCATAAGCATATGTAATGAATGACAGCAAGTAGCATTATAAAATGATATGAAGGGAAATCTGCCAAAGTCCTCGATTCATCTAGGAATTATCACATACAATTTGTTTTTTTCTTTTCCAATTTGCCATCCATGCCAATATGCCATTAAATTGCATAAAAACCAATGTTTTAAAAAGCAGATCAATTATTTAATCGAAAAAATTATCGATTTATGGTTTAATGGTCGGATTAGTGGTTGAATCATAGTCAAATCAATAACATCATAAATACATAATCTGTATTTTATTAAAATTAAAAATAATTTCTAAAAATAAAAAATATGTATAATTCAAATTTTAAATAATATTTTATTTTATATATTTGATATGTTAAATTAAATGATAAGATAAATACAATTGTATTAATATATTAAATTATATATATATATATATATATATATATATATATATATATATAGTATTTAAATATGAAGATACGTTTAAGATTAAAAAAATTACAAAAGATCTTTTGTTAATCACAAAAGATCATGTCGACCATGTGTAGTATAAATACACTACCACTACAAGCTAGTTGGGGTTGGGACGGTGGGCTTCCTGTCAAGATGAATTGGGCCAAAATGAGCGCAAAAGGCCACTGATGTTTTGGTCAAACAACTGGTGTATTGGAATTGGACTGATTCTTCCAGTTCAATGGTTAGGCCACTGGTTCGTCTTATTGGACGATTGGACTATTGGTTTTGCCCAATTCTATCCCTTTATTTATTTATTTGACCCAAAATTATTTTTAGTAGAGAGAAAATAATGACCTTATTTATCTGCTGTAGCCTGTAGGGGAGTGCATACTGCTTACTGTTACTTGAGTGATGGCTCCATTTTTGTATTGCCTCCAAATTCCTTAAAAATGCAAACTAGGCGAATTCTATTTTCTAGAGATATCCAGACATATTGCAATAGTTGGGCATGGGGCAAATTTGCTCCGAGTTTACACGAGACAGACATAAGCATGGTAGATGTATTTTGCAAAAATATCCTACATGTATCAGAACTGAAACATCTCAACAATTTCTATTCTACACCAATATGTTACATACGGCATACCTCGGCTTCTGATTTCTAGTCAATTGACAGACACAAATCACCTGAATTCAAAGCCTCTGTTTCACAGTCTGATGATGGAGCAAAATGCAACTGATGCTGCTTGCTTGACAAATGCCAGTCATCAACACAAGTCATTTTATTAGTAACCAAACAGGGAAGTGCCTTCTGGTCGAGAAGTTTCAAAATCTTTTCAGTTAATCCCAGGGTAAAAATGGCGCGGCTCACCCTCGTCTCCCTTTCTTCAATTATGCTGGAAATGCACTCCATGTGTATAACACGCGGTATGTTGGTAAGACAAGCGGCCAGTATATCAGAGATCACAACCGATAACTCTTCAAATAATTTCACACTCATCTGCTCATTTATCCACTTGTCATTCAGCAGAATGGTTTGAGCTATTCTGTACATGGAATTGGCAGCCAGTACCTTCATGGGCAACTTGGAAGGGGTCTCGTTTAAACATCCAGCCGTAGTCTTTTGGCTATATTCCATAACCCTGTTCTTTGCAATATCAGCGAGTGCTTCAACTACTTCTTTGGGGCCTTTTGCTTGAAGAGCCATTTTACGGATATCCACACCTAGCCACTTGTGATAGAGATCAACTTCTAGCCATACTGTGTCGGCTGCCTTCCTGATGTTGATCAGTTTTTCTTTGTCATCAAGGTTCTGGTCTATGAGCCTGACATAACAGAGGCCTTCATTTACACCCCGCATCAAACGTTTGATTGAACTTTTATCAATGTTAGGGAGAGAGACTGCAATGGTGGTTAGTATCACCACAGGAAGAGCCCAACAATTGGGAACTTTTTTATAATCTAGGGAGGGAACTTTGTCACTATCAAATGTTTCTAGTCCCTTGAATCCTTGTGAGGACATATGTTTCTCCAGCAGTTGCATGAGATATTTTGGTTGAGTCTTTCTTCCCATACTAATCCAACAATCAGTAGCATTACAATTGCTTTTTGCCATCAGGTTAACCAGATTTTCCTCTCCTTCAAGATACAAAACAAAACGGCTGAGATCCGGCTTCAGATTGGGTTGCAACGACTCTGATCCAGATTCATTGTTGGAAATGCTGTTATTCAGTTTAAGCTTCCTTCTCAATTCCATGAACCAGCAGGAGAAAATCAACAAGAAGCGTATAAAGAAGATGGAAACGAGCCTCACTGCTTTACTCACCAGCACTATGCCAGTCTGTATCCTGATACAGAGGTCTGCAAGTAGGTTTCTTGTGTCATGGGCAAGTTTCCTACAATGCCGACCATGGATTGGTAAACCTATTGGGCACCCTCTCCACTCTACCAGCCTCTGGATCCAGTATTTCTCCACTTTGAACTCATCTTTGAAGCTTTTTCCCCCTTTCTTTGGACATCTGAGAAGTATGGCAACGAACCATCTAAATGCTGGGCCAATAGTACCAACTCCCACAGCAACAGTCTGACTAATGAGAATTAAAGTGACTGACCACTTGTAATCAGACTCGCCACTGCAAAATTTAAAGGACCAGGGCATCAGGTAAGATCGAATCCATGCTTCCACTAAAATTGCAGCACTCAGGAGACAGAGTGCCCCAGAAGCAGTGCATGTCACGGAGCGCCCTATCACAAACTGGGGGCAGCTGCTATGGGCCATGATCCAATATTTCATTAGGTCTTCTCTGAGTTTCTTGAACACTGGTATGTCTGTTTCTTTGGAACTTTCTTTCACAGCTATTTCATATTTTTTGCGGTACTTCAATTCAAAATAATGCTTTGTAGTTGGAACAGTTAAAGCAGAAAAACTCAAGATCAGTAGCAAAACAAGCATGATAAACATCACGACAGCATGTTCTTTCCAGTAAACATAAATCACTCCAGTTCCCATTTGGATGCAGACGTTTACCATCAGGGTTATCACCAGAATGCCCAGAGCAATGACATTTGAAAATACTTCTTTGTTCTCCATGGTCCCTATTGAAGGCATAAAATTACCCATTACCGTGCACATCAACACGGTGCTGCTCAGTTTGGAGAGCTGATCCTGGCAGCGAGGCATGGAAGTATTCAGATCCACAGACAGTTTGGTCGCCACAGCTATTATGGTCAAGGAAGTGGCATTAAGAGAAAAAAATTTGCAGGGAAACCAGAATTTTTTGCGGCGGAGGGCCAAGAAAGCATCTGCCCCCATCGCGAGGGAGCACACCAGAGACGCTGCTGCAACATAGATGCCGATCCATGGCATCGGCTCATTGAAGTTCGAATCGTTCACGCTCCCGTCAATATTGCATCCTTGCCAAACCATCTTCTTCTTGCTTTCACTTCCGTATCTGGGGATTGTTCTCTGCTCTGCGGATTATGCCTGATGATTCCCCCACTGCAACCGAAGTTATCTCATCTGATCAAGATCCTTCTGGTTTGCTTTGGTCATACATGATGTCTTGAGTAGGCCGCCTTTTGTTTCTAGACGCAGAGATAAATTATTAAATTCAACCACTTTCAGTCGGTCATATATTTAATATCTGAATTCAGGGTCAAATGATTTTTTCCCTGATGCAACATAACAGGGGCTGCATAGAGTTATTCGGAAGTCAAGTCAGTCAAATTGTTGGTGCCATTGATTTCCTGGTCTAGATGAAGGCTTGGCGCATCATATGGTGATTATGTCGTGGTCCTACAGTCGAACAGTATGTAGCTGGTTGTTCATCTATCGTGAAGCCATCATGGTAGCCCAGTACAAGTGGACGACAAAGATGATAGGGACGGAGTCATCACCACAGCCCACTAATGCGGGTACTTGTTATCATACTGCTGGCAATTAAGGAATTATTGGTAAGACTGAAGATGTTGATGCATTCGATGCCGTAGGAATTGGGATGTTATTTTGGTATGTATATTTTTACTGAGATCTATCCACTGAGCTATCATGATTGTGTGGATATTATAAAAACTAAATATACAACGTATTTATGTAATTGGATCAATTTTGAAACTTTAGTTAGAATCTTCCAAATAAAAGACAGTATTTAACAAGTAGGACTAATTGATTGTCTCTATTACACATACAACTCTCAAAATATGGTATCAATGGGTATATTTATAGGTTTGATTCCGCTATAATGCATTGAAGAATAAAGAAGCCTCATATTTTTTCTTATGTGGTGATGACATGTTACAGATTTCTTAAGTTCCAAAAAATATCACATTGAATTTTTTATTTTATTTTTTTATAAGGGAAAAAGTATGTTTTGGTATCCTAATTTGGAAAATAAAAATAAAAACTCATTTAAAATCAAATTTGTCTCCATAACTTCAAAGTAAGCAATGTCACGTTAAAAGGAAGATAAAAATATATTAACCAGTAAGTAATAAGTTTTGAAATTTTAATTTTTTAATGTTTAAGGAACCATAAGTTTAAGAAAAAGAAAACTATTTTTAGAATATCATTTGAAAAATAGGAGATTGTTATATATTGTATCAAAATTGATCTCGCGTTTATTATGAATGTTTGTCTCTTTAACTTCACAATTACGATATAATAATGACATTGTATTTATATGGAAGAGTGATTGTGATATCTCATTCAAATAGGATTAAAAGTTCATAATGTTATACATGTGAGATTCTCTTAATCATATAGATGTGTTTTAAATTTGTTAGTCCTTTAGATTCAAAGTATATAATATCTATTCGGTTGGAAACAAAAGGTGAGAGATTTCTATTGATCCATTAAATTAATTCATTTTTTGTATATCATATTGGGAACAAGTATGATTTTCTCCCTTTTATCTCTTGATATCTGTCTATGTTCATGTCGAAGACTAGTTTTAGGACTTACCTTAAGGCTAGAGTTTTTGTTTTAAATGGTTTTTCAATTAAACAATATCATTTCTTTTAAACGTGTTTTTGAAATTTTTGTTTAAAATAGTCCTTTATTTATTTATTTATTTATTTGTCTCTCATTCTTTATTTTCAATAGAATTTTAGAAACATCGTTTTGAAGATAGATTTCTAAATAATTCAAAAAATAATAATTTGGAAAAAGTTCATTTGAATAATAATTTGAAAACATGACTAATAAACATGTCTTGTTAAGTCAAAGGCCAATTTGATCCAGAACTCCCTTATTTAAGTCAAAGGCCAATTTGATTTAGAACTCCCTTATTTGTCTGCTGTAGGGGACTAGACTTTTGCCTCCAAATTTCTTAACAGGAAAACTAGGTGAATTCTATTTTCTAGGATATCCAGACATGCTGCAACAGTAGAGAGTAGAGAGGAATACAAGAAAGGTGGTTGAGCTTGAACCCAACAGCTGGCTCTGGAGCAACTCAACAATTTTCTTGTTTCCTTTTTCTTCCTGGATTTTTCTCTCTTTAGAACTTTCCCCCTACAAATTAAAGGAATTTCAATAAATGCTCTGTACTTGGCGTGAGGCTGACTAAGGATTCTTAGCTCTCTTCAGTATCTAAATCCTAGGTGAATTGTCACCTAGTTGTTGCCAACTGGGCAAGAAGCTTCTCTGGCAAATTATAAAATCCAGTTTTACTTTCCACAAGTTTGCCCAAGTAATTGAATTCCAACAGATTTCGAATTAGCATGAGTTGGTCTCAGTCTGCTTGAGTTGATCTCTGTTTACATGAGACAGCATATAATTTCTAAAATCTCTCAACATTGCCTACCTTCTTGATATCTCTTTTGGATTTACTTCCATTTTACATAAACATCCTACATGTATTTTACATAAATATCCTACCGGTATCAGAGCTGAAACATCTCAATAATTTCTATTCTACACCAGTATGTTAAATACTGCTTACCTCTGATTTCCAACTTGAGGCTTCTGATTTCTAGTCAATGGACAGACACAAATCATCTGAATTCAAAGCCCTCCGTTTTACAATCTGATGATGGAGCAAAATGCAACTGATCTGCTTGCTTAACAAATGCGAGTCATCAACACAAATCATTTTATTGGTATCCAAACTGGGAAGTGCCTTCTGGTCCAGAAGTTCCAGAATCTTTTCAGTTAATCCCAGGATAAAAATGGCACGGAGCGCCCTACCTTCCCTCCCTTCGATTATGCTGGAAATGCACTCCATGCTTATAGCGTGCGGTATGTTGGTAAGACAGCCGACCAGTATATCAGAGACCACAACTGATAACTCTTCAAATAATTTCACAATCATCTGCTCATTTATCCACTTGTCAACCAGCAGAATGGTTTGAGCTATTCTGTACATGGAATTTGCAGCCAGTACCTTTATGGGCAACTTGGAAGGGGTCTCCTTCAAACCTCCAGCCATAGTTTTTTGGTTATATTCCATAAGCCTGTTCTTTGCAATATCAGCAAGTTCTTCAACTACTTCTTTGGGGCCTTTTGCCTGAAGAGCCATTTTACGGATATCCACACCTAGTCACTTGTGATAGAGATCAACTCCTAGCCATACTGTGTATGCTGCCTTCCTGATGTTGATCAGTTCTTTGTCATCAAGGTTCTGGATTATGAGCCTGACATAACTGAGCCCTTCATTTACACTCCGCGTCAAACGTTTGATCGAACACTTCTCAATGTGAGGGAGCGCAACTGCAATGGTGGTTAGTGTCGCCACAGGAAGAGCCCAACAATTGGGAACTTCTTTATAATCAAGGGAGGGAACTTTGTCACTATCAAATGTTTCTAGTCCCTTGAATCCTTGTGAGGACATATGTTTCTCCAGCAGTTGCATGAGATATTTTGGTTGAGTATTTCTTACCATATGAAGCCAACAATCAATAGGATTACAATTGCTCTTTGTCATCAAGTCAACCAAATCTTCCTCTCCTCCAAGATACAAAACAAAACGGCTGATATCCTGTTTCAGATTGGGCTGCAAGCCTGCAACGACTCTGACCCAGATTCATTGTTGGAAATGCTGTTATTCAGTTTAAGCTTCCTTATCAATTCCTTGAACCAGCAAGAGAATATCAACAAGCAGTGTACGAAGAAGATGGAAACAAGCCTCACTGCTTTACACACCAGAACTATGCCAATCTGCATGATGATACGGAGGCAAGTAGGTTTCTTGTGTCATGGACAAGTTTCCTACACTGCGACTATGGATTGGTAAACCTATTGGGCACTCTCTCCACTCTACACAACCTCTGGATCCAGTATTTCTCTACTTTGAACTCATCTTTGAAGCTTTTTTTTCCCTTTCTTTGGACATCTGAAATGTATGGCAATGAACCATCTAAATGCTGGGCCAATAGTACCCAGTCCCACTGCAATAGTCTGATTAATGAGAATAAAAGTGACTGACCACTTGTAATCAGACTCGCCGCTGCAAAATTTGAAGGACCAGAGCATCAAGGTAGTTCGAAGCCATGCTTCCACTAAAATTGCAGCACTGAAGAGACAGAGTGCCCCAGCAGCAGTGCATGTCACGGAGCGCCCTTTCACAAACTGGGGGCAGCAGGTATAAGCCATGGTCCAATATTTCATTAGGTCTTCTCTGAGTTTCTTAAACACAGGTATGCCCGCTTCGTTGGAGCTTTCTCTCACAGCTATTTCATACATTTTGCAGTACTTGAATTCAAAATAATGCTTTGTAGTTGGAACAGTTAAAGCAGAGAAACTCAAGATCAGTAACAAAACAAGCATGATGAACATCAGGACAGCATGTTCTTTCCAGAAAACATAAATCACTCCAGTTCCCATTTGGATGCAGACGTTTACCATCAGGGTTATCACCAGAATGCCCAGAGCAATGACATTTGAAAATACTTCTTTGTTCTCCGTGGCCCCTATAGAAGGCATAAAATTACCCATTACCGTGCACATCAACACGGTGCTGCTCAGTTTGGAGAGCTGATTCTGGCAGCGAGGCATGGAAGTATTCAGATCCACAGACGGTTTGGTCGCCACGGCTATTATGGTCAAGGAAGTGACATTAAGAGAAAAAAATTTGCAGGGAAACCAGAATTTTGTGTGGCGGAAGGCCAAGAAAGCATCTGCACCCATTGCGAGGGAGCACACCAGAGACGCTGCTGCAACATAGATGCCGATCCATGGCATCGGCTCATTGAAGTTCGAATCGTTCACGCTCCCATGAATACTGCATCCCTGCCAAACCATCTTCTTCTTTCCTTCACTTCTGTATCTGGGGATTGCTTTTTGCTCTGCTACCGAATTCAGGGTTATCTTATTCTTCCCTGGTGCAACATACCAGAGACGGCATAGAGTTATTTGAAAGTTAAATTGTAGGGGGCCATTAATTTTCTGGTCTAGATGATGGTTTGGGCGCATCATATAGTGATTATCTCGTGGTCATACAGTCGAACAGTATGTAGCGATGTAGCTGGTTGTTAATCTGTTGTGAACCTATCAATTAAGATGATGGGGACGGAGGCATTCAGCCGTGGATTATCAGCACCCCCAGCCCTCTGATGTAGAAAAGTGGTTGAAAATGGCGTAAATTTGTAGTTACTCGTTATCATTTTCCTAGCAATTGAGAAATTTTTGGTAAGACTGCATATGTTGGATGCATTTGATGGCGTAGGAATTGTGATGTTATTTTAGCATATGTATATTTTTACTGAAATTCTACCCACGGAGGTATCATGATTGCCGGTCATTAAGTCCGGTTTGGAACTCTATTGAGTTTGCAGTTAAATTGGCTTCCTCGCCAAAAAAAAAAAAAAAAAAAAAAAAAAAAAAAAAAAAAAAAAAAAAATCAATTATTTCACTTTCAAATCATCATTTAAAAACTTGGTTTCAATTCTATTCAAAAATTTAAAAGTTGGGGCTCAATTTAAATATTTAACCACGAACCAAACCTGCTGGTGCATGAATAATGAAAGTCAGTTCTATTTTGTCTTAAGCAAAGGAATGTTTGGATGGGATTCTGGACACGCCCCTCCAAAGATTAAGTCAAAGAGTTGACTTGAGCAAGAAAATGTGATTTTTGGAAAGAAAGTAGCATACATTTCCGGTGGACATGGGTGGCCATTTATTCTTGCTTATGGGTAATGTCTAGGCGTACTTATAGGGCTTTAATACTTCAAATTGATGAATGGTAGTTTTTTATTAATTATTTCATTCGTTCATGTACAAAGTATATATAGAGGGTAATCATCATTCTAAGAAAGGGAAAGAATGATACAAGGAATGAATGATATAAGGAAAGAACAACTATTATCCTAATATCTCAACTTTCCTAATATCTAAACATTCATACTATCTCAACACTCTCCCTCAAGTTGGTGCATAGATGTCACACATGCCCAACTTATCTAAAAAATTTGAGAACACTTGACTTGAGACTACAACTTTGGTGAGGATATCGGCCAATTGATCTTCTGATCGAATCTTAGGCAATTCCACAATCTTATCATCCAACTTCTCCTTAATGAAGAATCTATCCACCTCGACATGCTTTGTATGATCATGTTGTACTGGATTATGTGCAATATCACATGCGGCTTTATTGTCACAAAACAATCGGATTGGTTGCCTAGATAGGTAACCTAAATCCTGTAAGAGAAGTCTTAGCCATAATGCCTCACAAAGTCCTAGAGTCATACCCCTAAATTCCGCTTCTGCACTTGAACGAGCGACGACATTCTGCTTCTTACTTTTCCTTGTCACAAGATTACCACCTACAAAGGTAAAGTAACTAGATGTAAATCGCCTATCATCCACTACACCGGCCCAATCAGCATCAGTATATACTTCTATACTCTGATGATCAACATTTTTAGTGAACAAAATTCCCTTCCCATGAGCATTCTTCAAATACCTCAAAATATGCATGATTGCATTCATATGTTGTTCTCCAATATTATGCATATATTGACTTACTACACTTAATGCCTAAGTAAAATCTAGTCTTGTATGAACTAAGTACATTAATCTCCCCACAAGCCTCTAGTATCTTCCCTTATCGATTGATACTTGATTAGGCTCAACACACAATTTCAGACCTTCTTCTATTGGTGTATCAATAGGTTGACATCCCGACATTCCAATCTCCTGTAAAAAATCTATGGCATACTTTCTTTGAGACAGAAAAATTCCTTCACTTGATCGAGAAACTTCAATCCCAAGAAAGTATTTCAGATGACCTAGATCTTTCATTTTGAATTATCTAGATAGATAATTTTGCAGAGTTTTTCTTTCTTTAGAATCATTTCCTGTAACTACCATGTCATCCACATATACGATGAGTGTCGTAATCTTACCATGTTGCTTTTTCAGGAACAAAGTGTGATCTGAATTACTTTGACGATAACCAAAAGCTCTCATTGACTTTGTGAACCTTCCAAACCATGCTCTCGGGGATTGCTTCAACCTATACAATGACTTCTTCAATTTGCACACCTTCTGATATTGTTTTACTGACACCATGCATGCTGGTGAAAGATCCATATATACTTCTTCAAATAACTTGCCATGTAGAAAAACATTTTTCACATTGAACTATTGTAATGACCAATTCAGGTTTGCAGCTAAAGACAGTAATACTCGAACTGTGTTGATATTAGCTACAGGTGCAAATATCTCTGTGTAGTCAATTCCATAAGTTTGAGTGTACCCTTTTGCTACCAATCTTGCTTTAAATCGTTCAATACTACCATCTGTCTTGTACTTCACAGTATAGATCCAACGACACCCAACTGGCTTCTTTCCTGGTGGACATTCTACGAGTTCCCATGTTTCATTCTTCTGCAATGATTTCATCTCTTCATTAATGGCTGCTTTCCACCTTGGATCAACTAAGGCTTCCTGCACACTGTTAGGAATAGCTATAGTAGATAATTGATTTACAAATGACTTATTTGATTCAGACAAACGATGGTTAAACACATAATTGTTCATGAGATATTTGATTTTGGTAGACAATTCAGGTTCATATGTGGGTTTAGAAATACCTCTATTATGACGGTGTGGAGTTAAGGATCCTTCCCCAATGACTAGGGTTGTGTTACCATTGGCTGTGGAAACATTTTTTTGTGAGGAAGATCTAAGGGGTG
Source organism: Vitis riparia (assembly GCF_004353265.1). Taxonomy (NCBI): domain Eukaryota; kingdom Viridiplantae; phylum Streptophyta; class Magnoliopsida; order Vitales; family Vitaceae; genus Vitis; species Vitis riparia. The sequence goes on along the minus strand of NC_048432.1, from coordinate 14,124,355 downwards.
AGACTTGTCTAAAATCAAAAGTCATATGATCTGTAGCACCAGAATCAATTATCCATGCACTATTAATAACAGGTGTAGAAGTATTTAAAAACTTACCACCATAATCTGTAGCGGCTACCAATGCAGAGGCTTTCTCAGCAACACTAGCCTCTATTTTTATTTCGGCAACAACTACAATCGAGGTTTTCTTGGAATCTTTCTTCCGTTGATCACGATTATGATCCCACCAGTCTGGATATCCCACAATTTCAAAGCAACAACTCTTGGTATGGTCAGTCTTATTGCAGTGAGTGCATTTGAAGGTTGACTTATCAATATTAGGGTCTGTCTTAGGATGGTTGGTCTTGGATTGGTCCTGCCAATTCTAGGTTGATCATTGTCGGACTACTATAGCTGAGGTGTCAGGGTTTTCAAATTCTGCTTTCATACTAGCATGACGTTGCCTCTCGTCGAATCAGTGCATAGCATTCTTCCAAATTAGGAAGAGGATCTTTGCGTAGAATCTCTCCTCGAACTTGCTCAAAGTCACCATCCAATCCAACAAGAAAAATGTGCACCTGTTGTCGTTCAATGGATTTTCGGTATGCTGCAATGTCCTTAAGGTTTTTCATGATTATCTTATCCTGATGATCCAATTCGCAAAAAATTTCAGTCAACTCCCCATAATATTAAAAAAGAGACCTGCCGCTTTGTTTGGCAGTGAAGGCTCTTTTATTCAAAGTGAAAACTTGTAATTCATTACTTCCATCATAGAAGGCCTTTGATAATGCACTCCAAATTTCTTGAGCGGTGGGTTAGCGTAAGTAACGCATCATAATTTCTGGACTCATGGACATTAACAACCATCTCTTTACCTTTTGATTCTCAGCATACCATTTTTCATATCCATCTTCTGACTCTTTTGGTGGATTTGTCTTACCTCGAATGTAGGAAAGTTTTTCCTGTTCGGCAATATGCATCTCCACGAGTTGTGACCAAACATCATAGTTTGATTCAGTCAAAATAATTCCTAGATAAAAAGGACATTCAGATTGAAAAACAATAGTATTTTTTTCACTTTTTATTTATTTATTTTTTTATCACAAAGGAGGGTGATGCCTGACCTTACCAACAAAATATCCAGGATTTCAGTTCTATGGCTCTGATACCAACTTCAAATTGATGAATGATAGTTTTTCATTAATTATTTCATTCGTTTATGTACAGAGTATATATAGAGGGTAATCAACATTCTAAGAAAGGGAAATAATGATACAAGGAATGAATGATATAAGGAAAGAACAACTAATATCCTAATATCTCAACATTCCTAATATCTCAACTTTCCTAATATCTAAACATTCATAATATCTCATCATTAATTACACTACATTATGCATTACTGTGGTAATGATTGTCAGCCCATATTGCATTTTATCTTTGTAGCAATTGCATTAATCAAGGCTATTGTTTAGCACACAATTAATGTTTTGAGGTAACTCAAGCGTCATTCTTAATGCCAATTGTTTAGAATAGTCTGTCTACTATCCTGGCCCCAAACGGACTATTCGCTCGACCTTAAGCTCCCGACTCAGCCTTATGCTCATCACCTAGACGACTAAGTCATGGCGTCATGGAGTCATGGACACAAGCGGAAGTGGGGTTCGGAATGGCAATGAAGGGTCCACAATGCCCCTTAAGTCTTGCAGTTGTGCCCAAATAGGAAGTAAACAAACATGTGGAAGAGTTGAGAATTTGAAACTTTTGGTGCTAGGAGATACATGTCGATTGCTCACACTTCAAAGGGTCACATCGATCAAGGTGATGTGTCAAGCGATGCGCCCCCTTGAATGCCTCAATCTTCGCACCCATACCTTATATAGGTTGGTTTCTTTTTGGAGTTGGTTTCATTTCTTCTTTGTGCCTCTTGTTCCATCACTATTCTCCCTATGTTTTCTTATTGCTTGGATTGTCGACAACACTTTTGGCTCTTGATGGTCATCTTTAGCAGTGATTTCTTTTGGCAATCTGCTCTGTTAGCGATTGCAGTTTTCCTTGTTAGGTACGCTTTCAGCTTCCAGCCACCATGTTATGGCTTTCTACAATTTCCTCTTTGTTGGTTGTAGTTTGAATATGTTTGCATTCTTTAGGTCATTTTGTCTTTGGATGTTCTTTGTTTGTTTGTTGTTTGTTATGCATTAGGTGTTTCTACTATTGCTTTGAATCCTATTGTTTAACAGTTTTTGGCCCCAATGAGGGCTTTGTCTTTGTGGGTTGCTGGGCAATTGTACATAACGTGCCCAACAAGCTTCTCATTATAGGCTGGCTAAGATGAGAACGTCTAAGGAAGCAATGTGCTGCTTTTTGAGGGTTAACTTAAGTTGATCATCCGTTTAGGTCTGACTCGTGCTTTTGTCACGCAGGTGTTCATTCAGCCCTTATTCCGTCTACAATCATGGACAAGAGAGGGGTCTCATCCACAAACGATAAGTCCCAGCACGGTGAGTCTAAAACATCCAAGTCCATTTGTTCCAAGATAGATAGCCTAATAGACAAGCTTTTTGAACCAAAGTTTTGTGTTCGTTTCTACATTGATGACTCAATATCTCTCCAATTGTCAGAGGGGAAAGCTTCGTCAATAGACGAAGAAGCTTCATCGACAAACGAACTCCCTCAGAATATGATCTACTTCATTAAAGAACAATTTGCAAGCCTCCATCTTCCCATTCTGTTTCTCCTTAAGCAGTTCCTGCATTTCTCTAAGATCCCACCTGCTTTCATTCATCCCAATGTCATTTGGATCCTGAAATTATAAAATTAACTATAATTAAATAATTATTTTTTCTTTCATTTTTAATATATTCACGTTTAAATATTACACATATTTCATTTAATAAAATTTAAAATATTAATACATTTATACTTATGTATAGATAAAAATAAATAAATATTATTGATTTTAAATATATATATATATATATTTAAAATTTTTATAATCATTTTTAATTTTAATAAAATATAAATTATATATTTATGATGTCACCGATTTGAGTTCTAACATCGGTTCAACCAACGAACCATAAATTGGTAATTTTTTCAATTCAATCATCGGTCCAACTCTAAAAACTTAAAAAAAATTATGTTCGCAAAACTAACAATCATGTGATGAAACATATAAATCATCGAATTGCAATTAATAAAGTCATAAATGATGTCCATATTATACACCGGATGACCTTTTTTAATGTATTACAATTCCTATATATATTATCAACTGAAAAATGAAATTTAATAGGAATCATATTTAGATTTAGAGTACATCTTCAAATTTCCCAATAAAACGCAGCGTCTTACCCCCTCCAAAACGCGCCATCTCTGATTTACCTAGGAACAGAGAGAGAGAGGGGCACACACAGAGATGGGAACGAGAACGAATTTCTACAAGAATCCCTCATTTTCCTATAACAGAGACTTCAGTCTCTCCTCTGTTCTTCAAAATCTCAAAGGTTTCGATCCAACCTCTCAATTCTCTGTCGATTTTTGTTTTCGTAAGATTTTGTTTCTTCATTTTATACCTCCCAATTTTCAGCGTACAACATTGCCACCGGAAGCGCTTCTCCGACCGATGAATCACCCCCCGCTAACGAGAAAAAGGTCAACCGGAAACGCCGACCGGACCGGAGATCACCGCCATGTCAGAACCCTGAACTCAAAGAGACCGATGGACCTATGTCTCACCAGGATTTCATCAAAAAAAGAAGGCAATTTTTAATTTTAAATCTTAATTAAGGTTTGAATGCAAGTTTACGCACTATTTGGTTTGCATAACCGTGGTGATTATATTGCTTTTGAATGCTGGAACAAAGCATTCTAAGATTTGAAACCCACTACTTAAAAATTCCTAACCAAACAATAATTTAGGTATTATCAGGTAGTATTTGCAACTTCTTTTCTGAACCACAATTATTTGAGCTCTTTAGAGTATGAAAAAGTAATTCCAAAATGTTAAACAAACTATGAGCTAGTTAATGTTTGCATACTAACTTTGCAATTTTGAGTACTGATATAGCTTTTCAAATATCAGTGAATGCATGTACAGAATGCTAATCAATGATACCCTTAGTTTGTATAATCCTCATTTGATTTTTGCATCAACAGGAAGGAAGTTAGTTCGGGTCAGGTTTATCAGGAATTAACTCCAGATATTTTGGTAATTATGCATTTTTTTATTTACTTTCTGTGAAATTTAATATGTTTTGATCATGGGCTATTGGTTCCTTTTTTGTGGCAGGGGACTTCTAATTCAGGTTTACATTTAGTGGAGTATGAAAGTAAGTTCTATGTTAACTTCATGATGTGATTTTGTTTTTGTTAATGAAATGGCCTGGTATTGATATTTTATTAAAATTTGATAAGCTGTTGATGTTTGATAAAAAGTAGAGGCAAGAAATTGGATCAGACAAACCCCAGTTGTTATCAATAATATGTTCTTCTGGTACAGCAGTATGGCACTTTGTCAGTAATCAAAAAGCACATCTCTTTTGGAGTCTTTTGAATAATGTCTCAGACAAGTGTTTGAATGCATGTAATGCCTAGAGTGGGAATAAAATTTTCATTTGTATTCCATGCTACCTCCACGAGTTTCATTCCTCCCCACCCCCCCACTTATTCTCATCCCTCTCTAAATAGGACATAGAGAACAGTAGTGAATGCTATCAATAAAAGTATGAATAAAAAACAAAAATTTTCATTTTTATTAAATTTTATATTTATGTTACTTTGGTTAATAGGAAAGCGGAAATTTTCTGTTTGGTTGCTATGAAATTTGAGGGGGGGAAAAGGAAGAGAAAATTGATTTCTATTTTTTAATTTTCATCTTTTGTATTGTTTTATTGATGAAAAAGTGGGTCGTTTTTATTTAATTATTGAAAAACACAAAACCACAAAGAAATCTCTTTTTTCAATTCTAAGTATATTTGTTTCATGAAAAAAAATATATATATTTTTTCATTGTTGAGAAAGTGGAGGAAAGAGATAAAAATGATTTTGTAATTCATGTTTTACATTCCTTAGAAATTTTTTTTTTTGGTTGCCTATGGATCTGGTAGTGATACTTTGGATACAAGATTGCTTTGGAGATTGTTTTAATTCAAATATGGGGTTAATGAGTATTGTGACTGGTATAGAACCAACAACATACTATGATGTTTAGTTAAATTTAAATATTCTGATCCTTCTTATTTTTATTTTTATTTTGATTTGTGTATTTAAGTGTTTCTCAGTTTTGATGATTATAATTTGTTTAACCATGTGACATGTTGGATCTAATCTATTGCTTGAAGGTCCCACGCTATCAAAGAAACCTGGGGATATCTTTTTTTGTCCCAGCATCATAATATGTTCATGATTGCTAATATAGCTATGCATAGCTTGTACGATTTAGTAAAAAAAACAAAAAAAATCTAAAATTTGTTTCTTTGGCAGTGGATTTTTGCCTAAAACTAAAATTATGTTCATAACAACTCAGGTGATAAAAGCACTTCTTCAGAATCTGGAGCAGCGCAAGATCCTCCAAATCCTGGTTTGTTTTCAGATCCTATCTATTGACTTTCAGTTCCATCAACTGCCTTCCTCTTATATCTCTTTGTTTATAAAATTTTTGAGTAACATCCAGAATCTGGATCACATCTAAAATTAAAACACACACACACACACTCATACACCTTGTTCTTTTTTTGATTTGTGGAATTCATTATGATATTGCAATGTGAAAATTGTCAGTCACTATATACTTGTATGTTGATGATGCTTCTGGGCCTGTTGATACTGTGAAAGTTATTATGTTTTTTACTTAAATGCCATATATACTTCTATTGTCATTCAGTTCCAAATATAAGTATTAATTTGTGTTTGCCTATCAAAAAAAGTATGAATTTTTCATCTCTTTTTGATAATATTGAACTCTTTCTTATTATCAATGAAAACTTGGAACTTTTCTCAACTCTGGAATGTCCACTAACATAACTAGTTGGATAGTTCTGTTACATATGGTGATCTTTAGAAATTTTTATTGGAATGTATATAACTAACACAAGACTCGGTCTATAAAGGGGCTGATATGATGTAGATAAAACTCCCCTTAGTTTCTTAGTTGTCCTAATTATTCCACTTTGCTGTCATTTCTCCTTTGGATGTTTTTACTGAATTTGAAGTTAAAACTTGGTTATTCCCTTAAATTACAAACAAAACTGAACATTGAGCTATTGAGAACCATGTTAAAAAAATTAGTTTAAGGTATTAGATTGTAAAAGTAGCATAACTTTAGCAACAAAACTTAAAAAAGGAATTTATGGTTGAAGCTACTAGTTTCCCTATGTGTACTGAAATGAAGAAGCCCATTTGGGTGGTCCAAGTATTTACAGATAATAATATGATTTGTGATATCATTAGTGGCAAGAAAGGATCAAAATATTTAAAATTGACAAAATATTGGTAGTTGGACTTTACGGAAATTTTAGGAAATATCGGATAGAAATTTGGGAAAAAAATATCAGTGGGATGATAAAAAACTCATAGAAATGTTGGGGAAAACTCCTAAAAATGGCAAAATAAACAATAATATACATATTGAAGTTATTTTATTAAAAAAAACAATACATGTATAATAGAATTGGTTTTTTTTTTTATAGGTAATACATGTATGATATAATTGGTGACATTTGACAATAACATAATATGTGCTGATAAGGAATATGAATTTTCAAAGTGTTTGCTTAATACTAATATGAAGTAAATATTTGATTTCATTAAATATCAATATTTGTTTTTATAAATTATATCATAATGATTTCATTCAATATCACAATGAAGACTGATATGGTTCTATAACACTTGAGAATGATGCAAGGCTATCTTAATGGAGATAATATTGGTACCATGACATGGAGTTTGCATAATATTGATATAATTCCGAACATGTCATGTATAAGTATCTTGAGAGAAATTTTTGTGAAAAAAAAAAAAGAGCAATATTAGATCAGGGAAGTTTTCCAATGAACTGTGGATTGAATGGGATGAAAATGAGGCATTTACAGGAAAATATTTGGATCAAAATAGTGGTTAGAAGGCTAAATAAGCTTTGGAAAACATTCTAACTGTTGGATTGTATCTGGATTCAAATCTGATCGTTGGATGGTGATTTGAACGTTGGGAATTGTTTATAGCCCTTGGATCTGCATCAGGATGGATTAAGGGAGAGAGTTGTTGGAGCATGTGGCCAATTTTTCCTTTTAATGATCCATTTATCACCCGATAAAATGGCATGGCACAAATCATCCATTCATTTCAATTTTTCGACTACATTTTGCTGACTTTTTCAGAAAAAATTTTCTGCCAGACCTTTTCCCACCCCTTTTTCTTTTCATTCCAATTGACACCTGATTTTTTTGCTGAAATTTCAGCTTCTTTCGCCTTTTTTTTTTGTTGGTAGCAAGGAGCACTTTGGTGCACATAGGGTTTGTTTTTATATTTTTATATTTTTTATTTTTTTATTTTGGTTTAAAGGGAGGAGCCAAAAAGAAGAAGAAGAAGAGGAAGAAAGTGGAATACATAGCGCATGTGATGGGATAAGAGAATGTATGTGGGATCCAATTTTGCCAGGCATAGTACACATTGAGGAAATTCTTTTTAAGTTTGGGCAAGTATCAAATATAGGAACAGGTTGAAAATAATGCTCGAGCGGTCTACACGAATATTAATGAAGTGCAGTAAGATTTGATTACTAGTTCTTGGATGACTACAATTTTGTGTGCATGTAAATGAAATGGAATTACTAGCTCTATGATCTCAATGGATTCAGTGAGTCAACCTGAACCATCAGATTCTTTGATTGGTTTGTGAAATCCAACATAGATCCAATGCCTATATCAACTTTAACATGCTGAAATGAGATGGTTTTGTGGATTGAGCCTGAGATTTCTGTCTTGAGGACCACTCCTTGAACCCATAGAATAGAAAACAATTTTGTGATTTAAGTAGTAAGTTTGTGATATCTCCTTTCATCTCCTAAAGGCAGATATGTGGCCAAGCATTAAGGAAATGTCCTTGCTTACATGATTGGCTTGATTTTCTTCTTCTAGGTCATATAAATGAAGTTGAACAAGTTAAGAGCAGAAGAGAGCAACGTTTTCCTCTTCCTGGGGAACCTGTTTGTGTTGTTTGTGGCTTGTATGGAGAATATATTTGTAATGAGGTGGGACATATAACTATCTTTTTCTTCTTTGTCAATTTTAATTTTATTTTCTAGACAAGTTTTTACGTTTTTCTGCACCTAGTGACACCTTTTGTATGATGTGTGTCTGTTTTGATAGACTGATGATGATGTCTGCAGTATGGATTGCAAAGCTGAGCTTTTAAAAAATCTCAGGCTTTCTGAGGTATTTTTTGCTTACTATGGTTTAATGTTTAAGCACATTTACATTTTGTAATTCTTCCTAAACTCTGAATTCTTCTCATTGTAATGTTTCCAGGAGTCTTTAAGCAATGAAGGTTGTCCAACTGTCTCCTCATCTGGACTCAAATGTGCATTACCAGTTCCCGAGTTTGGGGAGGATACTTGGGATTATGTTCATCATCACTGGTCTAAAAAGAGATCTAGTTTATGCACTTATGAATGGTATATTTTGTTGAAATACATTTCTGTGATCAGTCCTTTATCTGGATGAAAAAAGAAACATCATTGCTATCTGTGATGATTTCTGTTATTTAACTCTTGCTAGTCTTGAGTTCAACATAAATGCTATCCATGAGTCACTAACAAAGGAGCACTTTCAAATTGTCTATTTAGCAACAGAGATAAATACCCTCATCTTGCTCTTTTTGAATATACTTTTACTTATTGTAATTCTCAACTTGCCAATGTAGTTGGAAATGCCAGAGGCCTGGGCACCTTGCTGATGATTGTTTGGTGATGACTTCTAATTCTCAATCACCCTGTTTAAGTCAAACACGTAACAAGGTTTTGCTTCTCTTTCTACATTAATTTAAAGCCTGCACCTGTTGGTTCCTTCATCACATGTATGGTAATCCTACTTCAGTTAAGCAGCTTAAGGTTCCTTTTCATTTGTCTAGGTACCTATGGGGCAAAACAAATCCACTTTCATATCCAGAGATCTTCTTGGACTGTACAAAAGGTTTCCTAACTTTGAATTCATGTGTTTTTCTTTCCTTATTATTTAATTTTTGTTCCTGTTCTTTGTGCAATTATTATTAATGTTTTGCTGTATTTAAACTATATTCAAATTTAATCCTGAAAGCTTTTACACACGGTGAATAAAAATGTTATAAGTTTTTGACCTACTGTTGGAAAGTATTTAATTGTGTTGGTTGGGGAAATAGATGGGCTGAGCAGGATAGTCAAGGATTAGGATGGCCACAACTCCTGAAATACAGGGATGTTTCTAATGCTCACTGTAGCATTTATGATATGAAATTGACCTTGTGAGTAATTTTGAACCGTCATTCTGATATGGATATCCTTGTTATTCATAGAACACTTTATTATAACATTCTTCAAAAGCATGTTGGATTCATCTAAATTTTTTTCCTTCTATTTAAAGAAGACATTTTCTAATAATGGTGAAAAATATGTTGAATTCCTCATAACTTTGATCTTCTAATTTGATCGCTATGAAATATTGAAACTCAAGGTTTAGGTGGAGTAGTTGGTCTGTATGCATAAGTTTATGATAAAAAAATTTCCTTTAGACTCTTCATATTGACATGATATTTTAATGCAAGACTGCCAATTACATAATAACTAGAATGGTTTAGTAATGTATACCCTTTCATGTGGTAAGGATGGAATAACATGCAATTTGAAGGACTAAGCACCATTCTGTTCTCTTCTGAATCTGTTTTGCAGGTGCCATCAAATAGGCAAAAAATTGACAACAGCAAAGTGCAATGTGTGCTGTAGCTCATCAACTTTGGCCACATGCCTTGATTGCAGTACTGTCATTTGTGATAAGTAAACACACCACTTGCATGTCACTGTTAAGATGCTTGTATTTTTTCTGGTTTTTTAAAAGAAAGAGTGGTATTTTATTTTAAAAAGAAAAAGTATAGCAAAATGAAGGATTAGGTATCCTTTGAGTGGAATGTGAACTAATAATGATAACTGTTATCTAAACACGCCCATGCACATCCTGAAGACTGCTGACACCCAATAGATGCCTGTCAGAGATCCTTCCAAATCCAGGAACTTCAAAGGAGGATGGAGTCCCCAACAAACACCTCCACCATAGTGGCTGCTTGCTTTTCCAAATGATCTTCTGTCTTCTGGGCCTATCTAGGCTCCTAGAGCTCTGGGGGGGGTCAACCGTCCTGCCAATCACCAAATTATGTCTCCAATATTCTGCTGCTGTATTGAAAATGTTTTGAATTAGATGATTTTTTGGTTTTCCCAAATTTCTTTCATCAACTTTTTAGTTCTAGGTTATTGGATATCTGCATTTGAAGTAGCTTGAATTGTTGTGTGCCAAAAGTTATTTAAAAAGCTTAGCACACACTTTAAACTCATTGTAGTGACAGACTGCTTTGGGTGCTGTTACAGTCAGTGACAAGGATTAATCTGATGGAATATTAGATGCACATTTAGTTTGTGTACCTGAACATTCCATCAGTGGGAGTGTAAAGGTTATTATGCTCTGGTATTTACTAAGTAAGAAAGGGTCAAGTTCTAAATTCTTTCTTGATTGTCTGAAGCACAAAGATAAGGTGCCACTTTAGGCTGAATTTGCTACAAAGGAAAATTTATCATTGAAGTGTGTCAGCAAATATTCAGAAAGGGAATACGGCATCATGAGGAATGTCTTGCTTTCCGATGTCTAGTTGTTGGTTTTGCACTAATTTGCATTATCAATACATTATTATTTTTGCCAAGCTTCATGCTTCTTTGAATTTTGACACTTGGGAACTGTTTATGAACTGTGTATTCCTTAATTTCCAGTGCAGGTCATTTGAAAGAGCATATCATTGCACACCCTTCCCATCAGAAAATCTTCTCATATAAGCTCAAGCGTCTGGTGCGAATTCACTTCCCTCCTTTTTGCAATTTGAATGTACAAAGCAACTTCTTCTATATGTTTGAATGTATATTTCAATCTTGGTTGGCAGGTTTTGGGTTATTTAATATGGAACTATAATATGGCGTTCTAGTGTTTTAATGTTGCCTTCTATGAGTTAAAGTAAATTATCAAGGAAAAAAGTTTCTAAACATCTGAGCCGGTCACAGTATCAATGGTGTTATTGTTTTTTTCCCTTTTATCTATTGTGAGAAATGAAAATAGAGAAGTAAAACCCCCTAGCAAGCTATTAATTCTAGAATGTGAAAAATAAACACTGTGGTCCTGCAAAACAGATCTTGATTAGAAACCTTCACTCTGTGCAATTTGGTTCATACCAAGATAACACAAAAAATGTTTGAATCATTTGAGTGGATTGTAATTTTTTCCACTAATTTCAGGATGTAATTTAATCAGGTGATTATATGCTTGTTGTTTCTCTGACTGTAGTGTATACTTAATAATGTTATCTCCTTGATAAGGTGAAATGCTGTAAATCAACATGCGAGGTGACTGATTTGAAGGATCTTTTAGTCTGCCACTACTGTTTGGACAAAGCCTTTGACAAGTTCTATGATATGTATACTGCAACTTGGTATGTAATTTCTATCACCTATATTGTTGCCTTCTGTTCTCAATCAAGAAATATTGAGCTGAGTTTTGCTAATATTTCCTGGAAGTGAAGCTGCTTTTATTTTTATTTTGTAAAATAATTATTTATTATGCCTTTTTGGATTTGGGAGGGGGAAGGTGAAGGGATGATGCACATATTTGAGTGGATTGGTGGTGGTGGTAATGGATGCATGAACACTGACAATATTCTGGAAAATCAATATGATATTTGAGATTTGTTTGAGCATGACAATGAGTTTTATGGTTGTTTCTATGAGGCTCTCCAAATATCCATACATGGTCATAAATTGGTGCCACCTTTGGGTTGATTGATGTAAATGTATAAAAAAAAATTCCCAAATTTTTTTGAATGGGTGAACCAAATAATTAAGTTTGAAAAGCAAAAAAATCAGAATGAGTCTGTTGGAATTTCTTATAATTTGGTTAAATCTCATACCTTCTTACCTAGGATGTCAATCATTTTGTTGTGTTTGTTTAATGCAGGAAAGGAAATGGACTTTCAATCATTTGGGGTTCTATTTGCTGCGAAGAGCATTTTGCTTGGTAAGTCTAGTAACATTATTGATATTGTCTTTTTTTATATATAAAAAAAAAAAAAGAAAAAATTTTGCCCTGATATATTAATTAAAGATCTGTACTTGGATTGTCAATGCTACAGGCATAGGATGAATTGTTTGAATGCAGATGTAGAAGATAGTGCCTACATTTTCAGGAGGCATGTCCAAAAAAACAATTCTATTCAGCTCAGTGACTTCATTTTTTAGTGGAGCCATGCAAGAAAACACATAGATATGATTTTTCATACTTGGTGAGTCTAGTAATATTATCGATATTGCCTTTCTTTTCTTATTTTTTAGCCCTGATATATCAATTAAAAGATTTGTTATTGGATTGTCAATGCTACAGGTATAGGATGAATTGTTTGAATGCAGATGTAGAAGACAGGGCCTACATTTTTTATTTTTTTTCTGATCAGAAGACAGGCCTACATTTTCAGGAGGCATGGCCAAAAAAACAATTCTATTCAGCTCAGTGACTTCCTTTTTTAATGTAGCCATGGAGGAAAACAACCAGATATGATTGTTGGAACTTGTTATGTTTTCTTCTTGTAATTGACTGATGAAGTGTTCAACCCAGTAGCTAATTATTTGTCGGAAAAAAAGTGAATGTACAGATTCCATGGAGTTGAAAAAGGCTTTTTGTCAATTTCGAGTTATATTGATGCTTGCAATAACTATAGTTACATCATGTTCTCTCACAATTTTTTTCCTTCTGTTCTTGTTTTTTGTGAGGAACAGAGTCAAGCTAGACATCCACATACAATTGGACTTCTGTTGGTAATTGAGTTTCTTAATATTGAGCAGAAGCATTTTAGGCTGAAGATATGCTTATTATGATAATGCCAGTGAAATGGCGCCTATCTAGTGGGACTGCTGGGGAAAAGGCACATTCCAATGGATGGGTCAGTGGGATGGAGCCTTTTAGAATTAATTGTTTAAAAGGAATTTATTCATATGTGATATAAATGTTTTTCATTATTTCAAATATTTATAATATGTTAAAAAAAAATATTTTTATAAAAAAATAATGAAGATGTTTTTATTAAAATGATGTTAAAAAATGATAAAGGTTAAATTTTTAAAATTGAATTTTCATTCACCCTTTTAATCAAATAATCCCTTTAAAACTTATTTTCTGTTTTTTAAAATGGGAAATTGATAATAAGGGGAACAAAAAAAGTGTTACGAAATTAAAAAAAGCAGTTGTATATTTTTAAAAACAGAACCTTGTTTTGCAAAACAAGCCCCAAGTCCTTGAAATCCCCCCGAACTCCTTTCAAAGATGCGCATATCCCCTTAGGTAGCCCACTGGTTTCGGGAATACGAATACGTTTCTCTTGTAACTCCATATCTATTATTTGCCCGCAAAAATTTCCCTTTGGATACGAACAGGGTCAGAAACCCTAACTTTTCTACATCCGAGACGGGTGTTTTTTATTTGTGCTGACCTAGCGAAGATAAGTGTTAAATTTCAGAAGAATTGCAGATTAAGTTGCAATGGGAGGTCATGGAGGTCTCAACATTCTTCCCCAAAAACGATGGAATGTGTACAACTACGAAAACAGAGAGAAAGTTCGCCGAGACGAAGAAGCTGCAGCCAAGGAAGAGCAGTTGAAGCGCGAACAGTCTCGGAAGCGTGATGCCGAGTCTCGGCTCGAGAAGCTCAGGCTTTCCCGTGGTTTGGCTCCCCCAATTCAAGCTGCGGAGGCCAGTGGATCGGAATTGAAATCGGGACATATCAATCTCTTTGAGGGCCTTAAGGTTTTTGATCCGGTTGGTGGGGCTGGAGAAGATGAAGGCGTTTCGCAAAAGAGGAAGAAGATGAAGAAGGAAGAGGCCCCGAAGGTTGTGTTGCCCGAGGATGAGAAGTATAGATTAGGGTATGGGGTTGCTGGGAAAGGCGTGAAGTTGCCATGGTATCTTTTGAGGCCAAGTGATGATGGGGTTACTGAGAGTAGTAAGGAAGGGGGATCAGAAAGATCGGGGAAGGAAGGGCCTAAGAGTAGTGGGAAGAAGTCATTGGAAGAGATGAGGGAAGAGCGTTTGAAGAGGGAGAAGAGAGAGAAGGAAAGGGAGAGAGCTTTGTTATTAGAGAAGACCCAAAGAAATGATCCTATGTCAAGGAGTAGAGGATTTTCGAGGAGGTGAGTTTAACAAAATTTCTTTGTTATGCAGTTGAGTTTTCTGTATGCTTAGAATTTATAAATTGTTATCAAACATGTATTTGCCCTTTTCTTAAAGCTATTCCAACAAAAAAGATAACGCAGATAAAGTATAGAGTGAATGATCAATTTTATCAGTGGTAAACTGATGGAATAAAAGCATAGGCCGCTATATTTTCTTAGTCTTAGAATTCCTACATTGAAAGATTTTCTTGCAGACAGAAAACCTTCCTTCTTGTCACTAGTTCATTTGATGGGTGGCTTTGGTTGTTAGATGGCTCCATCTTGTGGTCTCTCTTAGCATATCTTTAATCCAGATATGCATTCATTTTATCTAACTATCAGCTGATGGAATTTGAATAATATGAAGGTAAGCATAGATGGGAGATACCCCTTAGTTTTGTCCTTCAAGTCTAAATAAACTAATTTTATTGTGTTCCAATTCTTTTAGTCAAACTCCTAATGTGATATCCTAGATTGGATAAAGGAAAAAATTCTTAACGCTATATATATATGGACTCTTTATAACTATGCATATGCATTTTAAAGTCGTGAGGGTCCTTTGAGTTAGAGTAGACAATATCTGCACGGTTGGAAAGGAATAGTGACAAGATGGTATTAGAGTTGATCCTCGACCCTAGTGTGAAAGTTTATTTGTTCTTGCAAGGGGTATTTATTTGGTCTCACGATCTAGTGGGACACAAAGAGGATGTTGTGTTAGCATGGAGGGATGGGGGGTAATTGTGATATTCCACATTAAATAGGGGATCAAATTCATAATACTATATATGTATAAGCTCCTTTTAACCATGTAGATGCATTTTAAAACCATAAGGTCTTTTGGGCTAAAGCGAACAATATCTACATGGTTGGGAATGGGTTGTTACACCTAAACTTTGAGGATTTTAGAAGTCACAAGATTCCCAAGAAGTGAAATTTGTTGAGTTTGGATTTTTGGATTCTCCTTCTACCATTTTGGGTTAAAATCCAAAAATTGCATGGAGGGTGTTGCTGTAAACAAGGTGTGTAGTTTAGGAAGTGCTGCGACTGGTAAAAATATTGGTGGTGGTGGACATGGTATTGGTGGCAATGACATGGGTGGTTTATACAGGTGTGGTGGAATATAAAGTTGATGGGGGTGGTGCTGCTGCTGGCAGTGTTAGAGGCACAATGATGAAGATGGTGGCAACCACAATGGCATGATGGAGTCACAATGAGAGCAAGTAGCAACAAAGAAGAGATGGTCTCACCGCACTTGCAAAGCAGTGATGCCATGGTGGCAATGGCATGGCAAGGCAGCAATGGTGTTGTAGTGGTTGAGTGCCCTGCAATAGTAATAAGGCAGCACCAGTGACCATTGCAATCATGGTGGTGGAGGGGGTGGCAATAAGGTGTAGGTTTGGTAACGGTAGCAGGGGCAGCAAGATCATGGAGGTAGGAGTGAAGCATGGTATGATCAAGTGTCGGTAGTTGTAGTGATGGTGCAGGATGGTGGTGGTGATTTCTTTTCTTATTATTATTACTGTCATTGTTCATTCTCCTTTTATTTTAGGGTTGTTGATGTAGGTGGAGGCTGTGTTAAAGATGGATTTGTTGGTTTTGGAATTGCTAAAAGAGTCTTATTAAAAGGGATAATCCCCACTACTTAGGATTAGCAAGTGCCATCTAAAGGGTTGTCATGATTAGCATTTTGCAAGGAAACTAGAAATTCAATGTTTGTGAGGCACAGAATTTTTAATTTCCATCCAGGATTTCAAATTTCATGGTTTTAATACCGTGCTAAACTGGATGTCAGAGCAAATAGGATAGAGTAGTGATTCTGCTTGTGTTTCATATTGCATTTTGCTTTAAAAATTCATAGCCTCCGTTCCCTTTGTTCCATGTATTCAAAAAAACAATACAACTATGTCCTTGATGCATAATTCAGGTCTTGAGTGATTCAATTGATAGGCCTATTGGGAAGAGAATTATAGATTGATTACCTTTTTTAACACCGTTTGGCGACTTTGAGGCTATGGCACATGCTATTTAGTCTAGGTAGATTGGATTGGGTTCTTCTAGAAATATAAGTGACATCATGATATTTCCTCAGGGGTTAGGGGAGTACAATTGGAGGCAAAGTTCTATGGCAAATCCCCCTTCTTTTGCTGATTTGGATAGTAGATAGGAAAGAAATGTAAGGAAATTTGAAGACAAGTGGAGGGCCTCGGAGATGATATGAGACCAAATTTATTTCTATTCTTCTATTTGAACCTCTACTGTAACAGTTTTAAAGGGCAGTCCTCTTAATGTTATTCAATTTAATATATAGATTAAAATAGCAAAAAGAGGAATAATGCTTTCAGACCTTTTTGTAGGAGTTGTACTAAACCTAGAGGAATATTGAGTCGTTTTTCTTAGAATTGTTTTATGTGGTACCCTTTCGATGGAGAAGGTTTCTCCTTTTTTTTTTAATCAGATTTGGGAAGGACTTCTCATTCTTCACTTGCACTTCTAATCCATTTTAATGAATATGTCTATTTCTAATAAAGCAATTCTATATAATTTTGTGAAACAATGCCAAGTAGATGAGGGTTAAGATCCGTTATTTAATTATTTCTTGAAGTGATTGCTCCATGTTGATGATTGTGAAAATGTTGTAAATGGAGCAAATGCATACAGTGGCAGTTAGAAAGATGGCTATTGGTTGTTTTATAATTAATCATGATAACCTTGGTTTTAAGAAGCATTATACGGAGCAAATATTTTTTTCCTGTGCAGAGGATGACCAATGCCAGTGAACATGATTTCTAGTATCATGCCCTTCCTTGAAGTTCTGGCTTATTGTGGAAGAGGGTTTTGCTTTCTCCAAAAACAGGAAGTCTCTACTTTTCATTGTTTCCAATGGCTTCTTGTATATATTATATGCTCAGGGAGCTCTGAATTTTAGAAAATTTATATTGCACTCCTTTTATGTCTCCAGTTGAAGGATTTAAGTCCCTGTTTAAAGTACCTATGTTTCCTTTGGATCTAGGAAAGTATTAATAGAGGAAAAAAAATGTTCAAAAAAATAATTCTATCATGAAAAAGACTAAAGAAAATTAAATATAATTAACTATTGTTTGTATATTATATATTTTTAAATTATTTAATATTTAATATAAAAAGAAAAACATGTAAAACTATTATTATTATTTTTTCCTATTTTTAATTTGCCCTGTTTATTTCTTTCCTCAAGTTTTCCAACAACCAAAATACCAATGGTTTGAGTCCATGTAATGGAAGAACGACCGCAAGTCCGTAAGTAATGGTTGGAGATGAATGAGAAATTTACATGACCAGTCTAAATTTGAGTCATTCGAGTGACTGAAGAATTGTGGAGTTGAAATGATTCATCCAACCATCATTTTGGATCTTATTTGCCCCAGCTGGTTGCAGTCCAAAGCATAATGGACAAGAAGAGGGTTGGCAACGTTTTCAAAAATTCTTCTAAAATACAGTTCTTAATTATTTTTAGAAATAAATTTTTATTTGAGAATTCAAATATGGAAAATAACTTATTTTCAAGCCAAAATCTGAATAAGTTATTTTTTTACAAAAAGTTTGTCAAATGTATTTTTCAAAGTCAGGAAAGTGTTTTTTATTTTCATTTCTCAAGTTAAAAAATTATTTTCCATTTTTCTCAAGCAAAAGTGGAATTATCCATTGTTAACCTTCCCAAAATTACTTTAATAATGATTATACAGATTTTGGGAAATTTTGATGGAAGTTCCCGGATTTGTGAAGCTTTGTATTCCGATAAGTATTCCTAACATTTTGAGACTCTGGCAAGCTTTTCATTAGTTTTTAACTTCCTGCTCTACTCTCGTGGCTCTACTTCACAGAGGGCTACATCATATTTCCCCTTGCTGGAGCAGATTCTGTAGGCATCTTCTTGTCTGTCACAGTTTCCCCTAATTCCACAACAGGAGTGTGGCATTAATAATTGGCCTTTGTAAGAACCAAAGGATTCGTGTACATGTATGAGAATGCATTAAAGAGAGGAGTGACCCACACAACCCAAGCGCATATGCAAAGTAGATATTAACAAAAGCTTAACCGATACAGTGGTGGGAAAAGACAAGAAGAATGAGATTTCCTTCTTTGTTTTTATAGCGAGTAAACTCAACCGGAACAATTAAAGCAGCGGCTGCCGTCCCCGTTCTACTCTTTCTGGACCATGCTAGTGAAGTTAAAATATGAATTTCCCCTTAACCTAGTAAGCAATAGATCAACCAGCTCTTTGATTCCAACCTTATCCTCAGTTAAAACATTAAATTATAGAGGAGCATTATGTGAACGTGAAGGCCACAGCCTGCATTAGACTTGCCAGACAGGCCCTCCTTTTTGGTGGACATAACATGACAAATCTGCTTAACAACTCCACCCTCAGTACATAAAGCCATCGCCAGCTCTAGTTAGACTTCAATATAGACGAGAACAAAGCTCAGAGTCAGACCTTCGTTGCAACCCCTACAATGGAGGCATTAACCAGACAATCTCTCTTATCTTCTGAGAATCTGGTGTATCCCTCAGTAGGTTTCACCCTTCTGATATGTCTTCATCTTTAATTGGCTTCTGAGACCTTTGGTTGCCTTCTGCTTGTAATTGGCTTTATTTTTTATTTTTTTCAGTTTCAGGTGATCGCAATGACTGCTAACTTGGGGTGCGCTTGTTGTAGGCAAAAAGTCTTCCAACTTACTTCAAGGATGACCGGTGAGAATTCAATATATCCTACCATTGAAATTGGATTTTAGAAGAAACCAATATGGATTTTCAAAACCTAATTGAAAATAAGTCATGTAGGGAAGGTAAAAAAACAGTTGATTTCCACAAGGTTGGGGTAGTAGAGGATGAATTTGGGTTCTGAAATTTTGTAATTGATTTTTGCAGGATTAAGAGAGTACACAGTGGACGTACGTAACAAGCGAGTGATAGTAAAGGGCGATGTCAAAGTTAGATGGAACACAAGAACTGAGAGTCTCAAAGGCAAAATGAAGAAAGGGCAGCGTCCATTCAATTTTTTTTTCCGTTTTCTCAAAACAAATTGCATCAATAAACATTTAGTTGATTGAGCATAAACCACTCTTATATTCTACTTATTGAATAGTTTATAGCATTGAAGTAATAGATCAATCTATCAAACCGAAGAACCAATGTCAGACCTTTTCCTTTTTCCTTTTTTCCTTGTTTCTTACAAAAGTTGAGGTTGGATTCAATTCACTTAATAGGCCATTCTTAACATTAAAGCAGTGGACATAGAGTGGGTATGTTGATTGAAAACTTTCATGGGTTATACCACAAGTTAAAATTTTCATTTGTTATGTTAGATGCTTATAATAAATATGTTTAATATTCATAACAAAATTAACTTTCAAGGGCATTTGTAATAAAAAGTTAACAAAATTATAAAATATAAAATTAATGAAAAGAAATAAAATATATAATAATTTTTTATATTGTTCTTTGATATGTAACATCCTAATAAAATAAAAATATTAATACATTTATATTTATCATGATTTAATATAATAATTTTATTCATAAAAGAATGGAATACTTTAACTTTTTAATTATTTAAATTACAAATAATTTTAATTTTAATAACATATAAATTATTTATTTATGATTTCATATTGACATTGCGATGATTTAATCACTGAACCTTAATCATACAACCTTTTCAATTTAATGATTGACTTTGTCCACTTTGCAAAATATAAATCATTTTAATAATATACAAATCTATAATCTTAAAATAACTTGAATTTCTATTTTATATTTATCAAAATCTCATTTCCCCAGTTACATAATAACTCCAAGTGTAAAGTAACGTGGTAGAAGGCAAAAGTGTCCACCGATCACTCAACTTGCCAATCACATACATGGCCACACTCGTGAACCCAAAGGATCAAAACTCATCACTTCTATTTTCAGCTTCTTATTTCTACAGTAGCTCTTGCCCTTGAAAACAGAGACAAAAGACTCTTTTATTTGGGTCTCAAAAATGGGCTCAAAGCTCCTTTCGGCTGGAAACATTTGCAGGAGAAATGTTCAAAGTACTGACCTTAGAACCGGCAGGCCAACTCTTCCAAAGAAAATGCCTGGACCAAAATACAAGAATATCACCGAATGATGGACATAAAACCCTGATGGTTGAACGTGTTTGATAAAATCTAAATCATATTCAACAAGAATCCAAACAAATGAGAGATACAAAAACTATTTCCTGGAATCGATGCGTACATAGTGATAGAAAATAGCACACTTTCTCTCCCTATTCTTCTACTCCAAGATTTAAGATTACAATTTATTTTCTACTTGATTGAAAACAAGCTTGAGATAGATATGGGTTAAACTTGGAATTAGGAGTCAATCAAAGACAGTGGAAACTCTAGTTCAAAAATTTGCAAGCAAAAACAGAGGGTTCAACCTCAATTGATATTGACTTGAAACGCATCTTTCTTCCCATCTTCCTTAACTTTAGGAACCACCACCTTCAGTACACCATTCTTCATCTCTGCCTTGATCTCATCAAACTTGTACAGATTAGCCGGCAGATCGATTCTGCTGGTGTATTTCCTTCCACTCTCATCGCTCTCCGATTCTTTGCCTCCTTCGCCTTTGATGATGAGTGTGTTCTGCTCCACTGACACCTTCACGTCCTCTTTCCCCAGTCCCGGCATGTCCATTCTTACGAACAGAGCGTCTTTCTCCTCCTTTACGTCCCATCCTCTTCTCGACACAGCTCCCATGCCTCGTGATGCTGCCACTAATGGGTTCTCCATGAACTGATCCATCAAGTTCAGCACCTGGCTCAAACTTCTCGTCCGAGAAAACGGATCAAACACATCTACGAAACGAAATGAACAAGTCAGAAGCCACCAATGATGACCAAAACAAATGATTCAATGACTTTGAGTACGATGAGGCTAGCAATGTTTGGTTACTAAGAAAAAGAAGGGTATTTATCATATTAAAATTTCAGAAGTCCCACCAGTTTCCCACCGTTTATCGCCATCCAAACAGAGAATTGGCCTACATTATAAGAGGAGAAGTACAAGAATCAAAGACGACATAACTATTACCTGAGAAGAGATTGGAAGGAGAATCCCGGTGGCGAGAGACGGTGCGGCGGTCTTCGCCATCCTCGTAGTTAGCAACCTGAGCGTTGGTATTGAAGGAGCGAGAAGCAGAGGCAACCCGTATTGGGCTGACAAGTTTTGTGAAGAGAGGAGAGGAGGTGGCACGGCGTAGGGCTAGAGATGAAGCCATGAAACTTTGGGCGTATGGGCGTAAGACAGCTGTGATAGAATTCCAAAGTGTTGAACTCAATCGAGGGAGGAGAGGTTTATATAAGAGAAAAAAGAAGCTTGGGAAAGGGGAAACACAGAGAAAGGAGTGGACGCTAGAAGGTTCGAGACAAGGGGTGTCACGTGCCCAGAAGGTTCCGGAAGACCCAACGCACGTTGTACACTTTTTACTTTCTGGATTAGTACAGGTAAAAGCTTGTGTTTTGGGCCGAGTTGCGCCAAAAATTAATGTATGGTACGTATAAGTTCCATATTTAAGCCCAAGATCTAATGAAAGAGTGGAAATTAAGAGTAAGGATATTATCTTTATAAAATATCTAAAATACTCTTAACTATTAAATGAAAAAACTAACCAATCATCTCACATTTCTTATTACTTTCTCTCATCTATTTAATAGTGGAACCAACTTGAATAATTTTTCTTCATCAAATATGAAAGATGGTTAAAAATTATTATTACCAAATGTATTTTTGAAGTGAATAACTTTTAAATACCTCATCAAATATTATTCTTTTTTTCAAACTTACATAATATATAATAAATATCATTCTTTATTTCAAACTTATATTATTTCTCATATATATTAAATAATTTTTAAACACCTCATAAAATATTAGTATTATTTGTTTACTCTAACTTATAAATTAGATATCATCAAATATTATATTTTTTCAAATTTAGAGAACATATAATAAATACTTTTTAAATACCTCATAAAATATTATTAATTTTTTTTAAAACTTGCAAATTAGACACATGATGTTTATTATTTTTCTTGAAAATAATGTAAACACTCACATGCAATATATATATATATATATATATATATATATATATATATATATATATATATATATATATATATAATTAATCAATAAAACAATATTTATAAGACTAATTTACCAACCTTTCAATAATTTTGAAAGTGTATATAAGATAATTGGCCGAATTAAAGTCTTCAAAAATATTCAAAATTTCTTTATTCCAAAATTACCTAATTGCTCTCCACACTAATACTAAATATTTTTTTAATAAAGATTTAAATATTTAAAACCATTAAAATAAATACTTTCTTATTAAAGCAATTTTTTCAAAGTAATAAGATAAAAATCATGAAATCTTCAGAACTATAATTACAACAAATATTTTTAATTTTAAAACTAATTTCATAATTTAAATTAATGATTTTAAAAATTAAAAATGTTATAAAAATAATTTTTGTTTTTTTTTTTTAATTTCATTTAAATATGATTTTTTTTAATCTCTATTGATAACAATGAAATTATATTTATAAAGGCAAAATAGTAAAAAAAAAATATATATTTCATTTAGTTTACTTATAATCAACAATTCAAATATGATTGATTTTAATTTTATTTCCTATGTATTAATTTTTGTAGGGAATGTCTTAATGAAATAGTTTGGTAAAAAAAAAAAACTATCAATAATTGTCTTAATATCAAACTCAAGTTGTTTAAAATCGTATAAAACCTATTAGAAGTCTTGTACACCCTTGTATACTTAGCACATTTCCCTTGTACAATTAATGTAATACCTTTATACAATGACACAAATTTCATATCTCTCATAAGTTATATGTCCATGTAGGTATATTAATCATATATTTCAATGGTTTGTTTGAGAAAATGGTGGATGACTTATAATTAATTTTTTTTTCCCCAAATATCATTATTGGGAAAAATATTGGCATTTCCATGTGAAAGTTAAATAAAGTACATGACATAAGTATACAATCTTTGGGTGGCAAGGAAAATAAAAAAGTAGTTTATAATCAATTAAAATCATTCACAATGGATAATCTTGTACACATTTGTACAATTAATACATTTATCTTATACAGTTAGTGTAATACCCTTATATAATGGTACAAATTTTATATTCCTCCTAAGTTATGTGTCCACGTAGAAGTGTTTAACCTTATTTCCAATGATTTAGTTGAGAAGATGGTAGATGATTTAAGGTCAAAAAAAATTTTCTCCAAATATTATTATTGGGAAAAATATTAGAATTTCCATGTTGGAATTAAATAAAATGCATGACATATATGTATATTTCGTGAGTGATAAGCAAAATAAAGGAATGACTCATGATCGATTATAATATTTCACAAAAGGTAGCCTTATTCACCTTTGTACACTTAGTACATTTCTCTTATAAGTAATACAATTGTACAGTGGCGCAATAAATGAATAAATAAAATTTATTATTATTTTTTATTTTCATATAAAAAAAATAGTACTAAACAAGGTTTTCAATTTTCATTTTAAAAAATAGTTTTCATTTTTTAATTAAACATATTTTCAAAAAGAGACAATATAGAAAATAAAAATTATTTTTAAAAATAAAAAATAAAAACTAGAAAAATATTTTAAAACCAAACTCAAATATAATTTATATAATTTTTAACTATTTGTTTTCATCTAAAATAAGTAAATATACATTTCAACCTTTTTATATAAGAAAAATTCAATCTCTACTATGTATTGATATAATAATACACTTCTAAAGTTATGTCATATGAAAACATTTTAATTGAGTACTTAAAATAAAAACTCTCCATCCATCCTATTTCTTTCTTTTTATTTCTCTTATTTTAATAAATTTTCAATTAATTCAAATCATTAAAAAAAAATTCTTAATAAACAAATTTGTAACATTTCATATAACTTATTACTAAAAGTCATGTTTAAAAAGTTATTAAAATAAGGAAGAAAGAAGATTAAAAAAAATTAAACTTTTTATTTTATAATAGTAAAAAAAAAAAAAAACTTTAAAATACTGTTTAGTATAAAAAAAAATTTTTAATAGTTAATATATTTATTTTAAATAGTATTTTAATCATTAAATTATTTACTTCTAAAATGTAAAAGATAAAAATAAATGTAAAAGATAATTTTTATTTATTTAAATTAATATTTTTTTAGAAAGTATTTTCCAAAATAGTCTTTGAATCATTAATATAATTTTTGTTTATCTATAATTTAAAAATAAAAAATAATGTTGATTTTTCAATTATTTATAAAAGAGTTTAAAAAAAATAATGAAAAATAAAAAAATGGTTAAATAAAAAAGGAATAGTGACATGTGAAGAGTAGTAGAATAAAGACAAAAATGAGTTAAGTGGGTTTTTTTTATCAATTACTACCCCATATCCTTATAATCAATTATGGGTGCTGGGATGACCTTACCTTAATTATCAAGCCTATATGAGTTGAAAACACAATTGTCCCAAAGCCCTTTAATCGCCACCCCAGATAATCAATAATTACTAATTTTTTAATTTTAATAAATTGTTATGATAAATTAAATTTATGATAATCTTTTTAATATATGTATAAATATAATTAACTAATAATAATCTTAACTCCCCGTTTAAAGTACCTATTTTTTATCTCGGAAAGTATTAATATAAAAAATATTTTTAAAATAATTTTATCATGAAAAAATATTTTTTAAAAATTAATTATCATTAATCATTATTTATAAATTTATATATTTTAAAATTATTTGATCTTTATATATAAGAAGAAAAATAAGTGAAATTAGATTAAAAACATTGAAAATTAATTATTAATTTTATTTTTCTTATTTTTATTTTATCCTCTTTATTTCTTACTTATCACATTTGCCCTAATTCCACAACACAAACTCAACGTAGCATTAATAATTATCTCTAGAGTAGATGATTTTGGTTGTCTTCTAATAAGAATTGAGATATTCATGTTTTATTTAACTTTAGGAGTTCTTGAAGGTTGGGAACCGAGGTAACCAAATTCCTCGTGCAACTTCAATACCAAAGAATCTCTTAATTTAAAATGAGTTGGCAGATTTTCTTTTACTGTCAAAGCTGCCAACAAAATCAGCATATGGAGGGCTTAGAACACCTTTCGGCTGGAAAAATTTGCACATGAAAGGTTTAAAGCCTCGCTTTCAGCATGACCTGTGTCTTAAGAGGATTGAACTTAGACCCGGGAAGCTACATAGTCTTAGACAACTCTTCATACTCACCTAACCCCACGTATTAGGTAATGGTTAAATGTGTACCATGAAATCTAAATCATATCATATACCCATTAGATCCAATGGTTGTATTAAACAAAGTCGAGTTCATGGTTTTCCTTTTTCCACTACTCCAAAATTTAAGATTACAAACTCTTTTCTTCTTTCATGAAATTGGGCCCTAGGACCCCAAACTAACTACATATAATCAACAAGTTTGAGATAGATATGGATTAAACTTCTTATTAAGGTCGGGTTCCTTTTTTTGAACATAATAGTGAACACAATTTGCTGTAAAACTTGTTGAAATTGGGTTTGAGTGCTCAGGTAGGCTGACCCAACCCGACCCAAATAAGGGAAAATAGTTTTTGGAAGTTTTAAAACTACCTGGAAACTGTCACTATTAAAAATAAATAAATTTTTTATTTTCATTTTTATTCTCTGTAAGAAGTCTCTTTTCTCTTCCTGAAAATAAATAATGCAATTTATTTTCTTCCTTAAAATAAACAAAAAATAATACAATTCTTCGGAAGAAACAAAAAGTTATTTATTAAGTTATTCTATTTTCTTTGTGAAACTTTGTTAAAAAATCAACAAATTTGGCTAGTAAAATATTTTAAAAGGTAACCAAGAAACCTTATTTTTCATCAAAGCTTGAATTGATTGTTTTTTAAATATTTTTTAAGTTTCTTAGCAGCAACTTTGTTAATGCTAGATTAGAGCTGAACTTTTTTTCTAATTTATTTATTTTTTTAAATTAATAACTTTAAAATATAAAGCAAAAATAAATATACTAAATATTTTTTTAAGGATGATAATGATAAATTTTTTATTTATAATTTTATTATTACAATAATTTTCTTATTTTAAGATTTAAAAATAGGTTAAATTATTTTATTAATCAAATACAAATTAAAAACAAATCCTTAGCACTTAATAAAAATTAAAAATAAAATAAAATAAACCTAATTATTTAATCCTCCTTAATATTATTAGTTCTATTTAGATTTAAATAAAAAGATAAACAAACCCTAGAGTGAAAAATTTGCAAGCAAAAACAGAAGGTTGAACCTCAATCGATATCGACTGGTAACACTTCTTTCCTCCCATCTTCCTTGACTTTAGGAACCACCACCTTCAGTACACCATTCTTCATCTCTGCCTTGATCTCATCAAACTTGTACATCTTAGCTGGCAGATCGATTCTGCTGGTGTATTTCCTTCCACTCTCATCGTTCTCCGATTTTTCGCCTCCTTCGCCTTTGATCGTGAGTGTGTTCTGCTCCACTGACACCTTCACGTCCTCTTTCCCCAGTCCCGGCATGTCCATTCTCACGAACAGAGCGTCTTTCTCCTCCTTCACGTCCCATCCTCTTCTCGACACAGCTCCCATGCCTCTTGCTGCTGCCACTAATGGGCTCTTCATGAACCGATCCATCAAGTTCAGCGTCTGGATCAAACTTCTCGTCCGAGAAAACGGATCAAACGCATCTACGAAACGAAACAAACAAGTCAGAAACCCGTTGATATAAACGACCAATAAAGATCAAAACAAATGACTAAATGTCTGAGAGTACGGCAAGGTAAGAAAAGTTTGGTTACTAAGAAAAAGAAAGGGTTTTTGAACAGCGCAATCAGTAGTTATATCGAACTTTCCAAATTTCCTCCAGTTCCCGCCATCGAAACAGAGAATTAGCCGGCATTGTAAGAGAAGTACAAGAAACAAAAACGACATAACAATTACCTGCAAAGAGATTAGAAGGAGAATACCGGGGGCGAGAGACGGTGCGGCGGTCTTCGCCATCATCGTAGTCGGCCACCTGAGCGTTGGTATTGAAGGAGCGAGAAGCAGAGGCAACCCGGATTGTGCCGACAAGTTTTGCGAGGAGAGGAGAGGAGGCGGCACGGCGTGGAGCAAGAGATGAAGCCATGGAGCTTCGAGCGTAATAGCGTAAGAGAACTGTGATAGAATTCTAAAGTTTTGAACTCGATCGAGAGAGGGGAGGTTTATATAAGAGAAAAGAGACTCGGGGAAATGAGCAAACAGAGAGAAAGGAGTCGACGCTAGAAGGTTCCAGAGAAACCCAAGCCACGCTGTACACTTTTTACTTTCCGGATTAGGGCGGGCAAATTCCCTTTAATCGCTACCAGATAAATCAAGAGTTACCTTTTTAATTGAAAGACGAAAAAATAATCATAGATTCGTCCTAATATTTTATGGTTTTAATTTGATGGATACTCTTTTATTTTTGTTCTAAAGTTTGAATCTTTCCTTATCTATATCTTTAAATTTTTATTTTTATTCCTCTTTTTATCTCTTTCAAATTTTTTTACTAAATATTTTTTAATTATTTATTTTTATTTTACATATATTATATAAAAAAAATTAAGTTAATTTTAATAATTTATCATGAATCAAATTTATGATAATTTTATTGAATAGATGTATTAGTGGGCTAATGTTATCAATTTTTTCGCATCTAGTTTTATATAATTATAATTATAATTATAAAATAATTAAAAGGATATAACAACAAACCTCTAATTATGTTTTTTTTCCTTTAAATTCAATTCATTATATTTATAAAAAAATATTTAATAAAAACATACATTTAAAAGTTACCCTTACTAAAAAATATTTAATAAAAAATATAGATAAAGGAGATAAAAGGAAGAGAAATGAATAAAAAATAAAAATATAGAGGATAAAGAAATATAAAAAAAATTAAAAGGATATCCATCAAATTAAAACAATAATCGATAAGGATAGATGAAAATGGTTAGATTTTCAATTAAAAATGTTAATCATAATGACATTTGTTAATTTTAAATAGTCATCGGTTGTGATTTTATTATTGGTTAAAAACACAATCTAGACCTGCAATTTTGACTTGCAATTAAACACCTGCCGTTACACTTTGACTGCTCTATTGTTAAATCACTTGGGTTATGTTTTGTACTTGGAAAGTATTGGTTTTTCTATATAAAAAAAAAATCAAATAAAATTAAAATTAATTAAAAATATATATTTAATCATTATATTAAAATTTTAAGATAAATCAAATAAGTTTAAAATAATACATACAGATAATATATGGACTTTAAACCTATTTTTTTTTTACTTTCCTTTTGTTTTTTTCTTTCACTCTTCTTTTTTATTTTCCTTCTCTCACATTTTCTCTTTAATTTTTCGAACCAAAACATAACTTTCAGTTTCTAAGTAATTCAAGATCTCCACCATCATGCACTTGGAAGCTACCCTTAAAATACTTAACCAAAAATCACTAATTTAAATCATTGCTATTTGAATTTTCTTGACCATATTAACTTTTAACTTCACTTTTATGTTCATCCAATGCATTATTTCAAATGTTCCTTTAGACACTTTTCACTCTTTAATACTTAAAAGATAAAAATTATAAAGACTAAGAGTACGTTTGAGTGTGTTTAAAAGTGATTTTAGAAAATATTTTAACTTTTTTAACACTTTAAATATTTTATTTTTCAAGTAATAGAAATATTAAAAATACTTTATATAATTAATGTCAAACACACTAAATCTAATCTTTGCTTAGTCATATTATTAACTTTTTGTTGTGGTTTATAAGTTATAATGCTAAATCACATACATAAGTATTATTTTATACATATTTTTTGATTTTATGAAATAAGTAATATAAAACAATTTTTCAAGAAATATAGAAAAGAGTAAATTTATGATATATTTGTTGTATATATATCTCATTTATCATATTAAGAATAGCATGTCCTATGTAGAAAGAATATAAAAGAGAAGTTAGATCATATATTCGATTATTTATATTATCACATGTTTGATTAAACATGATACATTAATAAGTTATCCCATTACATTACCAATCAAAGGTGAATTAGGATATGAAATTTCATCTTTTATATTACCTTATGTTATATCTAACCAATCCAAACATTATATCAAAAGAATTTGTATAGCATGAAAAGAAAACAAAGACACCTCCAGCCCAATTTCCTGGAAAATTGAATCCTCCAACGAAGATGTGTGAAAATTGAAGCACTAGAGACACAAAAAGTAAGGTTTTTCAAGTTATCAAAGAATTCATGTTGACAAAGTATGTGTCAGTCATACAATACTCTGGAGTTCTCAATAATTACAAACCCATAAAAACCTAAGTGGACAAGATTTCTAGTGCCAGTCACAGACCAAAAACTATCAGCCGCCCCCCTTCTCTTCAGTTAATTTTGTTTCTTTTGCCACCATTTTTATGGCCTGGCATAACAAAGTAATAGAGGGGAAAAAATATGGCAAAAAGATGAATCAGGGGTAGATGATTATGTCTTCTTGATGAAGTACCCGACAATTATGCCAATCAAACCAACAATGGCGACAAACATGAATGAGACACCACCACGGTTTTTCTTTCCATCATGCTTTAAGAGGTCCTGCACATTGTGATCACACAGAGGTGAGGCATCCTGATAGTTCAAAGAGAATAGGAACATAAAAGAAATCGGAAACTATGTATATCAACAGACAAATTTGAGGGGGAGAGATCATTTTGATAAAATTGCATATATCAATATAGATGGTTATAACCGTCTTGTTAGAATCTGTGCTCAAAAGCAATGTATTATATTGACCTGCAGATTGATTTCTGGGTGGTGGGTGGCAAAGATTAAAAAAAAAACAGAACACTTGAATGAAGTCAAATATGAATCCCTCACCAATTCCTGACGAAGTTTGCTATTTCGTCGAATTGCGTTATTCTTTTCCTCAGTCAGCTTTGAAATAAGAGCTCTTGTCTGAAAATTAATACCAAATTACTCATGCATCACTAAAATATGTGCAGCAAGCTAAGCAAATACAATGGTATAAGCTCTGCAAAGAGAATTATTACATATGTGTGATTAATCACAAGGAATGAGATCATATAAAATATGAACCACAATGCAAATCCAATCATATTAACTGCAAGCACCAAATGCATATTTTTCCAGATGTCACAAATTACCCAAACTGATTAACTTCAAGCCAACTTTCTCACCACTAGTATTTATCAAGTATTCGTTTTCTCGTAAAATCTCCAAATCCCAGATTTTTCCAATTCTTCAGAGTTGTGTGAATTCCAAATTCTTTGGCATAGAACCGTCAAGAAATCCATGGATTTTGGAATTGAACCTTGAATTATAACCTCCAGTTTCATACTATCAAATGAAGTTTGATCAAATTTGAGTTTCCCAAGCGAAAATTAATGGATGAATGCAAAAGCAACAGTAACCCACAATGGACTAATACAAAGGCTTCCCCAGTTTAAAAACTGATTAAAACAATACATGAATGAAGAAAAAATAGGGAAGTTTCACCTCTGAAGAATTTTCTTGAGACTTGGCCAATGCTTTTGTAACCTTTAAGCACCAAAAAAACAAATATCATCAATATTTTCACATTGCTAAGCTGTATATGCTGAACACCAACAACATTAAACCAACTCCACTCCAATGGGAAGAAACCGG
This sequence comes from Vitis riparia, assembly GCF_004353265.1. Classification (NCBI taxonomy): domain Eukaryota; kingdom Viridiplantae; phylum Streptophyta; class Magnoliopsida; order Vitales; family Vitaceae; genus Vitis; species Vitis riparia. Next base: position 14,093,035 of record NC_048432.1, on the reverse strand, counting down.
AAACAGAAGCAACAAAAACAACAACAATAATAATAAATGAAAGAAGACACTCACAGAGGCAAATTCTGGACCACTTGGGTTGCCATTGTCTGTTGAAGGGCCCTTTGGCGAAGAACCCTCTTCTGATCCTTCAGGAACTGGTGATGGTGGTTGAGGGGGAGAAACATAAACCACTTTCAACTTGCATTCCTCAACAATATGACCCGAATCCTTATTAAACTACAAAACCCACTTCAACAAATTACAATCTGCACAGCCTAAACCTCACAACCAACAATGTAATTACCATATCTGCAGTAATATCCGTTTGGCTCGTGCCAGCAGTGACAACTGCACTCTGAAGGAGAAACTTGTCCTTGCAGTGCAGATCAGAAGGAGCCTCCTTCTGTGCTTGCATAGTAACTGAATCAACAGCATAAAACAAACATATAAAGAAAATCACAGACTAATTGCAAAAACCAAAAATCACAAAACAAAATCATCTCTGTAAGTACCTATGATGTCACATGTCGACCGAGGCAAGACAATTCCGGTATTCGGACGAACACAATACTTCTTCGGATTCGTTGTTTTCACCTGAACACGAACAATTTCGAAATTTAAATATCCCGATCATGGCAGAAAATCAAAATCTACATTTGCATTTTACCCTCTGTTTGGCCGCTAAGAAAATTTTGAATCTAACATTTGGTGCTGTATTTCATTTAAGAAAATAAATATGCTAAATATGCCCAGTTATAAATCTAATACCTGCACTTCTAATCTGTTGCATTTTCCTACATTGTTCATCAGAAATGTTGGATAACAACATCGCACAAAAATGAAAAACTAAAAAAAGTTTCATGATATTAAAAAAAATTACCTTGAAAACTACATGGTTCTCGGTCTTATTCGATAATTGAAGAGAACAAGAGATCTGCTTCTGCAGTTCGACTTTCCAAGAAGAAAACAGAAATGGTAAAAAAGAAAAAAAGAAATCAAAACGCGGAAAAGATATATTCGACGAAAACAGATCCAAAGCAGAAATGCTTACAAGGGAACTTAAGTTCCAGAGGTTCGATGCTGAGAAGCTCTCCCGTGCTCATTTTCTGAAACAATGGCTCTGCAAATGCGGATTGCGAAATTGCTTTTGAAAAAGCAGAAACAGAGAAGATCCGGGAATTTCTGAGAGCGGGGGAATCTGCTTTGTGGTTTTTTGAGGAGTGTTTTTTCAAAAACAACGAAATGAACGGAGAACCTAGATTGGGGTTTGGGTGTGAATGAGAAACGATTACAAGGGGTTGTTTGGTACTTCGAAATATTTTGTTGCGTTTTTTCCCGAGAAATTAATGATGAACGTCTGATGGAAAAACGCACTTCTCTCAAATATTGGCACCAATACGCGATTACGAAATTCGAGTTATGTACTCGCTCTCTTTTCTCAAGAGCGTGGTGTTCCCCTGCTTTACGTGTACGGGGGGTGTTGGTGCACCTTCTCTAATCTATGAACACGTTTTAAAATCTCAGGGTGTGAAAGTAATTTTGATGTGATCTGATCTCCACCTTAGATATTCCACTTAATGCTCCAACGCTTAATTAAGAAAAAATTGATAGAAGCTTTAATAATAAAATTATTAAAATATTAAATAGAAAAATTGTAAATTAAAGGGTTAAAAGTCATTTGAATGAATAAAATTTATTTAAATATGCTTTGCTGTTAGAATTAATAAAAAATTTAAAAAATAAAATAAAATAAAATAAAAAAGTTTGAGAAATATAATGACCATTGACCATGAGGTAGAATGTATTGTTTGACTAAGGAGAGTGCAGCAGTGGAATCCACATCAAAATCCCTTTATGAGATATCGTGTCCATTTCTGGCTGTGATGCGACCACACGAAGGTATCAAACAAAATGAGAACTTTGGCTTTTCCCAAAAATTTCCAAAATTTATGGACCAATGATTGGCAAATGATGGGCCAAATCTCAAAGTGTGAATACTCAAAAATAAAATAAAATAAAATTCAAATAAACGGCCGTAAATATGAAAATAATTTTCCATTTATGGTATATTCTAAATTATGTTTACAACTACTATCTTGTAAATATTTTATTAAAAAAATCTCTTCCATTGGCTTATTCCTTAAAAATTCAATTTAGTGAGTATGTTTGTGATCCATCGTGATATTAAAACTCTTATCGTGGATTAAAAGTTTTAAATAATAAAAATTTAAGACCAATTAAGGAGTCGTGATAGAATAGTATAAAATTTGATGAATAAGCGTAAATACATATAAAAATTAATAACCCAATTATACAATCCACAATGTACTATTTTTTATTTATAAACTCAAAATATAAAAACAATTTTTTAAGAATTCATTATAGATACAGAGTATTTTCTGAAAATATATTTTAATTAATTTCACTTATTATTTTCTAAATATCATTTTAAAAAATAATTGTACAAATATAAAAAAAAAAAATTGAAATTAAAGTATTACATACAAAACTTAATTTAAAGAAATATTTAAATATGTGGAAAACATATCCAAAATGTATTTTAGGTTCTTAAAGGATTTTATTTTAGAAACTATGAGAGAATTGTTCTCAAAAACAGCTTTCTAAATACTATTTTCAAGAATGTTACCAAACAAACCCACATGTACTAATCCCTTATAGACATTGAGTTCAAGAACATCAACCCATGTAAAAATCCAAACTTCTCACAAGTGTTATTGTCTCTGAAGAAAAAACAAATCAACATGGTACATTTGCCTTCTGGTTTCCCAATCCAATCCTTGGAGGTTACTTCCACTTTTCATCATTTGCTTTTTTTTTTTTTTCATTTTTTCTTTTTTCAATCTTAAGGCACTGAATTGGTAACATGTTCAAATTTTCAGACCTTTTACATTCTTGGCAAGTCCTTGCAAGACCTGTGAATTTCATTACAATGAGAAAGTAAGGAAAAAAAAAAAAGAATATTGGATTAATATTGCTAGTAAAGAGAAGCATTCAGAATTTGTGACTTGTTGAATTTTGAGACTCACCATCTTGGTGTCCTCAAGTGCCATTTCCAGTGCTTGGATTTTCTGTATCATAAGGATAATCACCATTTTTCATATGGTATTTAAATTTCCAGAAATTTAGAACTGTAAATATTTGCACAACTCACTCGCTTAGTGTCATGAAGTGCAGTCTCCAATTCCTTGATGTTGTCTAACACAGACTTGTCCATATAGTTTTGTTCACTGTATTGCTCTACGTCTGCATTGTAGAAGTCTCTAATTTGTTTTTTTCCCTGCATTGTATAAAGGTGGGCCTAAATTGCAATGGGTAGAGAAAGAAGGAAAGGAATAAGTACACTTTTTCTGTATTGCCATAGTTTCAAAAGTCAAAACTTGTGATTTCTCATCACGGACAGGGAATTTTTTATTTTTTTTTAATATTATATATATGAGTTTCTCTTAGACTTGTTTTAAAGTTGTGAGAGTTTATTGAGTTCAAAACAAATAATATTTACATGAAAGGAAATAGGTTATTATAAATGGTATCATAGCTAATCACATGCTCTGTATGAGACTTTATTTGTCGACCCCATAAGAGGTGTCTATCTATTTGATCCTACAATCTTGTGGGACACGAGGATTTTGTATGTGCATGAAAAGTGATTATGATACCCACATCGAATAGGGAAAATTTGTTATGACCCATCGAATCCCCGTAATCTCATAGGACACAGCAAGGATGTTGTGTATGTATGGGAAGTGATTGGTCTAACCCATATCAAATAAGGGAAAGTCGTGAGGGCTCATTGGATTTAAAGTAAACAGTATCTATTCGGGAGAAAACAGATCATTACAAATGGTATTAAAACAAAAAAAAATCTGAATATATATTGGCTTCTTTTAATATTATAAATGCATTTTAAAGTCGTGAGAGTGAATTAAACAATAGCTACACAGTTAGGAGAAGATCGTTAAAATATTTGGTTTGAAATGGTTTCAACATCAAACTCAAGGGGAGGGAATTATTGGACTGGGAAAAGACATGCAAGGAACCAATGAGGACTTAAGCTGCAATGAAGTAGTGAGCCTTAGTGTTATAAGATCATTTTCTATGTTAAAAAATTTAATCTAGAAACAGGGAGTCAATTTAACCCAAAATCCCTTTACTACTAAGGTTACTTACCATTTCTTCTGAAGCCTCATCACCGTCTTCTTCATCATTGTTTTCATCTTCATTTTCAACTGCTGCCTGTAAGAACCAAATGTAATATATATCAACTAAGTCAACAAAGGAGGTGAAATTTGGTTTTATCAGAAGCTGCTAGAGGATGATTAATCAGATATCTTGAAGCACTAAGAATTTCACCTGAAGCATCTCTATAATTTCGGGATCATTCCAGGGTCCTTTATCACTAAACAGGCAACCCCCATAGCCAGAACATGTGCAGTTTCCACAGAGAAAACTTGGCAAATTGCTGCAGTGAGTACATAATGAAATTTGGTAAGGTTGACATAAAAATAAAAATATACACACATCAAGATTAGGACATGTAAATGCAATGAATATAGTACCTAGGATCAATGAATTCAACCAGGTTGCTCTGGTAGTTGCTTCCTAGAACCTGAAATTGTAATCTTAAAATTTCAAATAAAAAACGCACTCTGTTCTATTTAAGAAGGAAACTGTGACAGTTTTGCTTACCTCAATCTTTGCTATTGTGCGCGCATCAAGAAATGCCTTGATTGCTGTCCAGAGGGCCCTAAACCCAGATCCAGCATTCACAATAAAAAGTCGATTAAGAGTCTGCCACAACACCAATGGCCAAATATTAACAAATGATATGTTAATATACCTTGGCATACTATAATAAAAGTAAATATAATAGGCATGATGCTTCTAAGATCCAATGAAAGACAATAGGATCCATAAGGATCTAGCAGACTATATTAAACACATTATAGGTGAACTAAAAAAACCTTTTCTTTGACAGGAACACATGCCTTCAAAAAATGATCAGAGAGACAAAAAGCCAAAGGTGATTGTAGCATAATTCACTTCTTTGGTCATTGAATTAAATACAAAAAAGATCATTTATTTTCAAAGGAAGTGTGACATGCAGAAGCCCAATTTTCCACTGAATACATGGTAAACATGGTAGAAAATAAAACAGGTGCACAAAATCAAGGCATTATGGAAAAGTGGCTTACTACTTCCACCAGCTTCAAATTTGGTGGTCCAGTTCAGGCTTCCCAAAGTGTCCCAAAAGCGTAGGGTTTAAAGAAAATCTTGTGATTTCAGGTTAAATCTCTCTACCTTAAGCAAAGGAAATCAAAAACAAATCTTCAAGAGCGAATTCTACAAGAGTTGTCACTTCTATCTATCATCCTAAACCATACAAAAGGATGAAATTATTCACTGACAAAAATGAGCAAAAACTATCCCATAATATTACTAGACAATTATCTAATGCCTGTTCATACTTAAAATTACATTTTGCTGTATTTTTGTACATATAATTTTTACATCTTTGGGAGGTGACTAGGGGGTCCCAACAACCTAATAAAACATCTACTAAACTATTCAATTCATAAATCAAATCCAAGAAAGCACATTTCAACAAAGTAATATCATTCAAAAGCTACAAGTTAACACAAAATATGTGAGTTAAGAAACATGTATTATTTGTCTTTTGTATTGACCAAAAACACCATTCAGATTACTTTCAACAACCTTTCCCAACCATTACGTGTGGGTAGCATAAATCCTGCTATACCACTCTGCTTTATCTAGATCCCGGGTGAGTGATTGAGTTGTGGGTTAGTGCCTTTTCCATGTTTCATTCTTTCCTTTTTTCAAGAGAGTTAATCGTCACATCCAGTATAAAGTTTATCAACAAAAGGAGAATTATGTTTGCATACCTCGGGGTAATAATTGCTATCAATCTTTTGAATCTCCATAAAGAGATGTCTTGCAGGCCTTGAGAAGTTTGAAACTCCCTATGCAAAAGACAAATTTGTTTCAAATAATTTTACACTTACATGCAAGAATCAAATAATGAATGATTTATCGAGATAAAGGTTTATTTTAAATAAACTATCCCAAGTGTAAAACTCAATCAGTAGGTTGTAACTGAAGGAAAATGAGTTAGTCTAAACAAAGGCAATGGCCACTGAAGGAAACAGGGAATATGAGAGCTAATTAAAGTACAATTAGCTAACTAGATATATTTGCTGTCGAAATTCGATCCTTGACCAAGACAACAATAAAAAATATTACCATGAAAAATCAAGCATCCTACTGTTATTTTCCTCATATGATATTACCTATAAATGCACATTTTAGTCAAACATGATTATCACAGCCAACTGAAAATATTACATTAGTTATACCTCAGTAATGGTATTCCACACCCATAATTAAATCCTTTACTAAGATTAGTGTGAACAAAGTCGTGGGTCACTGAAGGAAATAGGGAATATGAAGCTAATTAAAATATGATTAACCAGATATATTTGCTGCCCAAATGTGATTGCTGACCCCAACAACAGTCAAAATATTTTCATAGAGAATCCAAAAATGCTGTTCAATGCTGAAAGTTGAATCTTTTTTAAGAAATTTCATACTTATTACATATGCATATAGATACTAAATACATGAACACATACATGTACACTGCCCGTGAATAATAAAAAACTATAGGGAATTGTAAAATACACAAGCATCATATTAAAAAGTTCCAACAGAATATTGGCTAAACCATGAGCTCTCTGGCATAAAGCTTAACACAGTAACCCTTGAACTTGAATAGCTATTATTCCACTGGACAAGAACTTCCATATTCAGATAAACACCGTGTCCACTCCAACAATTTTCAGTACACACCAGTCTCTCTCTCTCTCTCTCTCTCTCTCTCTCTCTCTCTCTCTCTAGGACTACAATAACTCCATCTCAAACAAAATGCATGGACTAGCAGCATGAGGATTTCACACACGTTAAATTTCCCTAAGCATTGAGACTTAAGAGTGCTATTTTGCTTTAAAGAGAAAACAAGTGCCAAGGGCAATAATTATATGCTACTAAAAACAGAGCAACCTACAGCACTTGCCAACAATTAAGCATCATTTTGTCTATTGGACTCTAATGACACCCTGTCAAACAAAATGCATGCATACATCAATGCAGGACAGTGTATCTAGGTTGTTCCATTAACTTAATGATATTGTTCAAGTTGAAAAATAAGAATTTCAAATTATATTGTTTGACCAAAATAATGGACTCAGTGAATTTGGACACCAAAAATGAGTAAAGCAAAAGAGAAAACCTGTCAGCTTGTTCCATTTGCCACATATTGTTTGTCTGATCTAGGAAGGAAATGACACATGCCTTTACATAAGAATAGACACCTGCCACATACATTAAGACACACACTAAGGTGTTGTTTATTTTTTAAACTTTTTACCGAATGCAATTTGCATTCAAATTTGAGATAGTTTGTTTTTTACTTTTTGTTAACTTATTACTTATTTCTTTAAATTTTTGACGGAATAAAAAAAGCTCTCAATGCTAAAAGTGAACCACCATAACCTAAATGAACCTGTTGGTTTTTTTTTAACTTGTTAATACTTAATAGATACAAAATATTAAAAAGACAAACAAATTAATACTTAACACTATTAAGCACTATTTAGTATTGAGTTCTATCTAGAATTAAGTCAAAAATAAAAACACCACCTTACACTAACCTATTTGAGAGGGGTAAAAGGAATAATTTCACTTATTAACTGAGAATTAGTGACTAGACCTAACTTTTGAAGTGCCTATGAACCGAAACTTCCACAAGCAAGAACATGCAAGTATTGTAATGAAATATATTGTTATATCATTATTTAATGTTATGGATCCATTTGAAAAGTGAGAGAAATAAGATGTTATTCAAAAAAAAAAAAAAATTGCAAGATAGAAAGAAGCTAGTACAGATACTCACAACTCCTTTCACATCTATTATACTCGTTGAAGAAGCTATATGCCTCTTAGCTGCAACTGAACATGCAGGAAACCTCAACTTCAATGTTTTTTCTTGCTCAGACACATGATACTTCACAAATCTTTCAATAGTAGTTAGTTGCAAGAGAGCATTAAGATCAACTAGTCCAGTCCTTTCAATGTATAATGGTCTACCCTTCCTATCAACTCCATGAAATCCATGAGGATAGCATTTCTTGACTTCTGGGCATTCCTCAAACTTAAATTCCTGCAGGTGTATTTCAAACTAATGAATTCCATGAAATTTATATATAGTTAATCATCAACATGATTACCCAAAAAAAAAAAAGCTTAATGCAAACCAATTTAGGCAGAAAAAAGTATAAATAGCTTTCCAGTGGAGGAGCAGATAGATTCATGCAATTTTAAAAGAAGTGAGCATAACTTGAAAAGCTATTGATAAGTAACATGCATCTCAACTGACAGCATTGACAAGTAATATTGTCCAATTTCAGGGATCATCTCTGATTCCATCGTGTCAAAGAAATTAATAGCACGTCTCAAATGAGACCAAGGAATACAACAATCTACCTTCACCAATTAGCATAAGTTATATTTAGGTTATACCCAACGGAACAAGATAAAGAAAGCAAAAGAAGAGAGATAAAACCGAATTGTCTCAAGGAATGCATACATACAATGATGGATGGTGCTCTGTTCATTGTCATGCCTCAGATGCTGTCAAGCCAAACCGATAACAAAACAACAATGTAGACTTATTTGTTACACCCAATCTAATCCAAATCCATCTTAATTAGCCCATTGATGCAATTCAAGGATTTTAAGAAGAGTCTTCAGGGTAACTATGAAGGGAAGGAAAGTGTAATCTTGGAAACAGCTTTCACTCTTGTGCATTCCATTTTTTTCCTTCGTTCTTTTTTAGAGCCAATCCAACACTATTCAGTGATTTTCAAATTGGTTTGTGGAGTTTGCTGACATGTAGATTTCTTAAGTTTGGCCTATTTCAATTAATGCTAGAGAATCTACTTTCAATAACACACACACACACATATATATATAAGATACAAACATATATAAGATACAAACATCAGTTTGTGGAATGTACGGGCCTTTTGGGAAAGAGGAAAAAAAGATAAGCATGCTTTCAATTAAGCATCTTATAAGAAAGAATTTTAAGTAAGACTTTTTACTTAGTTTTTCTTTTCCTTTTGCAGTATGTTCTAATTGTTTTTTCCATTTAGTATGTATGAGAACTATAGACACAATCTGAGAACACAAAGAGGAACAAGAGATGTTTTTCTTTATACTTTCATACTTATGTATCATGCACCTATAATCTGTTTCATTAGTTGATAATATCAATGTCTAAAGAAAGAATAATAAGACTTCCACATATTCATCTTTTCCTTTCTATGTTTGTGTCTTTCCTTTAAGAAGGTATGAAAACTAAGGATAAAATTCAAGAGCTGCACAATTTTAGAATTGCAACATTGTTCTTTATACTTTCGTATTTCTGTAGCAACAATAGTTAGTGCAAATGTGTTTAAGTTCATTGGAGTAGGAAAAAGACTCTCTTTATTATTTAGGCACTACCCAGGTGGCCCAATCTTCTAGGCATCCCCAAGACAACTTGACACTGGGCTGGTCACTTATTCATTGTCATGATACTTCTAAGCACTGCCACTTTTCCAACTAAATATAGTTATCTCTGTGTTAGTTCCCGAAATGACCTCATTTTATCTCTATCTTTTCTATTGACATCTATTGACTTGTTCATGTTTTGAAAATTTAATAGATAATGAGGATACTTGGTGATTTGGAATGAGTTGACATAGTTTAAATTATTTGGAATTTTCATTTTATCCACCATTTTTTTAAAGTGATGGGATATTGTGAAGGGCTTAATTTTGAAGTCTAATTGAGTGGAGATACAAAGGATACATCAAGGTAGAGACTAGAAGTCCTTCTGACAATATTTGTATAGCCATTAACTACATTAATCTTGTTCTATATTACTGCATAAAGGGAAAAGGAATTCCCACTTTTTTTGGTGTTGACAAGAAGATTTCAATCCATCCTCAAGGAAAAAAAAAAAACCTAATGCAAGTATGATTAGTAATGAAGAAACAGGACAGTGAAGTAAAGTGACTTTCAAAAGATAAATCACCATTCCAAAATCTCTACCTCGAATCTTTCAGTTTGTCTCCAGCTATCATACTATCTTGTAAAATCTAAAACACCCATCTTTAATATCATTTCCAGAAAAAGCAAAAATATTTTGCCTTCAGAATAATAGACCAAAAGGACTAAAATGAGAAACATGCAAACAGGTAGATAAAAATTCACCTTAGAGATTGTATCAACCCTGAATTCCTCACGCCACTTAAGATAATTCAAGAACATAGTTTTTGCTTTTAAAATATCAAAATCCCTCATTCGTAGAAATCTGAAATCACAAAAGAACACCATCATATGATACATGTGCCAAAAAAACTACATCTAGAACATTATACACATGCTTTATGATGTGATAAGCTTTATGATGTGATAATTGTAATACCAATTGCACAGACAATTTTAACAAGAAACGAGAATCTCCTTCACAATCTTTTCTTTTTTATGTTGCAGTTGCTATCAATGCCATGGCATTGCAACGTCAGTACATGGCAACACTACATCAACACATTGCATTATCATGCCCACACATGGTGACCAGTAATTTTAGATTGGGGTAATGCAGCACCATATCAATCATTGGAATAAATGATTTATCTACATGATAATGTACCACGGAACTTACCGTAAAAGGGTATGATAATCATTTTGCTTCTCTTGTAGCTGAGCATCACATGGAAGCAATTCACGGAAAGATTCAACCAGCTGCTCATCCTTTGGATCATGAACTCCTTCAAGAATTGCTTTCAAATCTTTTCTCTTCTTAAATTTCTTCAGGGATTCCCGGAACTTTAATGGGTAAGCTAACATGCTTAATTTTGAAACTGAAGACCTTTTGTATTCTTCTCGAGAAGGGAAATTCCAGTGTGTTTCAATGGGAGGATGGATTAATTTAGTCCTCCGCGTGGAGAATTGATCTTCCTCTAAACCTGAGGAGGGATCACCTTCTCCACCTCTTGATATGACTATATCCTTAACTTTCTCCTTTGATTTATACATATGTGATATTAAGAACATACATACAATGATATCAATCAAGAAAATAAAGTAAACAAACCAATTCAAATGAAAGCAATCAGAAAGAAAGTTACCTCCAATGTGAAAAACCCAAATTCAAACGGGGAAAAAACAATTGGAAATGTGTTAGAAATTTTGTGTTGACAAAAAACAGAAAAATTATAATATTTACCTCGTGACAGTGGCAAAGAGCATGGAAAAACCCTTTAAGTCCAGAAACAAGACAACCCCATTTGAAAATAAGACACGGTATCAAATTTGAAGCAGAAAATAAAGGTGAAAAGCACAGAGGAACAAAAGAAAGAAAACCCAATTGAAATGCGTAAAGAAAACTCTGTAACTACTGGAAATTAAAAGGAACTTAACCAGCAACAGAGAAATTCAAACCGACCCATTCAGATACAGATACAGATACAATAGAAACCAAACGGTTTTGTTTCAAGTGTGAAACAGACATAACAAGAGAGAAGAATGAAATAAAGGGGAGATTCAGAAAAACCAAAAGTGGGGCAAACAATGAAGCAATCAGAATCAACAAAAGAGAAGAAGTTTCGAGGGAGTGATTTGGGTATAGGATGCCGTACTTGATACTTGGCTGAAAACCCCGAATTGGAATGTTTCAAGGGTCATGACTAAGAAACCCGCGAAAAGTAAAGCACCCTAATTTGAATCTGTTTTTCCCGGTTCTGAACCCAACTAACCGGAACCGGAACCGGAACCCAATTTTGAATTTTGCCAATTAAATGGCTTTTGTTTCATTTTATCAAAGCTAGAAAATAAAAAATGCATTTTTATTAAATTAATAAAATTCATTATTTTCTCACATAGTATCATTACAGCCAGTTAATTAATTGTTGGAAAATTTTATTAAAAAGTTTCAAAATTTTTGATTAATCAAATAAATTCTAAATTAAACTATAATTTATACATAAAATTTATTAATTTTTAATAATAATTTAAAACTTAAAAACTTAAAAACAATTTTTAAAAATAAGTATCGAAAAAATATGGACAAACGGGCCTAATGCTTTCAACTTGGTTCTAGAAGCCTTCTTATAATAAATCCGGTATCTAATCTTTTTCCATAGCACTGCTTTAAACAACAAAACTAAAAATGTGAGTAGTGTCTTAATCATTCCATTGATATATAAGGCAACAACTATGTTCAAGTCCAATTGATGATGATTTTGATTGATTGAAGGATTGGTACATGAGTGTAGGTCATTGTATTTAATTGTCACAAACAAAAATCATCCCCTTTAACAACCATGGCACAAAGCCTACATAGACATGGAAACTTCATTTTCTTGCATTTCGACACTAGTAACCTCTTTGTCAATAAAACAATCACACACCCTTGACGTGCACTAAATGTGTACTAAACGAGTACATCTTTGCAATATAATGCAAATTAGCTTTAGAGTTGAAAACCAAACCGATTATCATCTCTTATTTTGAAGTTCATCTAGAAGTAGTCTTCTATGGAGTCTAATTATCAAACACAATATGATCAATATTTTACATATTTTGAAATTATAACAATAATACTAAAAGTATGTTTGAAAGTGATTTTAAAAAGTATTTTTAGCATTTCTCATATTCAAATAATAAAAATTTTCAACTTTTAAAAATATTAAAAATACTTATTAAAATTACTATCAAACAGATTCTAAATGATCTTAATTGGAGAAGAGTATGCAACATTTCTTATCCACGATTGTCGCTATCTAGTTATGATGATAATGACAAACCAACAATAATGTGATTGTTTTTAATTTAGAAAAATCAAAGGCCCTACTTTGATAAGAGTCCTTTTACCATTTCTCTTATGAGTTTTATTTTAGTAAAACTTCTCCATTTTTCTTTTATTAAATCTGACCTAAATAAAGAAAAAAAAAATCTACAATTTCTTAATTGAATTATCACCCTTTGAAAAAAAAAAGAGCTATATTTCCAAATTCTCCATTTTTGCATACATGGTATCCGGACTCAGGAATCCTATCTTTGCATGTCCTCGATGTGGTGATGGATTCATCTGAAATCCAATGCACCTCCCATAAAATGTCAGCAGTTTGTAAGGTGACACACTCCCATCACAGATATCTCAATCTCTCACACTTCCTTACAAATCAAGGCCCGCCCATTACCTACATGCCTGTAAAGACAACACGTGTCCACAACCCACTTCCTTTTCATATTCAAATTTCAATGGTCAAAGGTCTAAGGTCCAATGATATCCACAAGAATCTTCCCATGTCCAATATCAGATTACCATCCTCATTCATTCATCCCTCTTGCCCTTGTTCACATCTTTTGAAACAAATCCATTTCTTCAACATTAAGAATGGCTTGGAAGAGATAGACATCTCCAACACCCTACTATATATTATACTCATTCGTATCCAAGTTTTAGATCATACTCTATTAGATTGATTTAATTAGTATTTAACTTAAACACATAGAAACTCGTACCATGTATCATAGATTACTACAATTTTTCGTTCTTAGAATGCAACAATTATCAAGTCTGATGAAAAATAATCAAAATAATAATTCTTAAAATAGACCTATTGAGTATAATATCAAAGTCATAAGAAATTTAATCTATCATCGTTAAATATTAATTCTTAAAATAGACCTATTGAGTACAATATAAAGTCATAAGAAGTTTATGTTAGCTGATACACGTTCACACATGTCCAGTACTTCAAATGTGGTCCAGCACTTTGACCACGTCCTCCACCATCTCTGACTTCCACTGCGGTTAAGGAGCACGTTCCATCAACTGCTCAACATGGTGGCAAGAACAACGTGATATGATGAAAGTCACTGTTATATAGATTTGAAATGGTCTAGAACTCATTTCTACTTATTTTTTCAGAAATACATCATCTAAAAGGACATATTAGAGTTTGAAAATCAAAGTTTGAAACCGATTACAATAACTCATACAATGATCAGAGGTAAGTAGATTATTCTTAATTTTTTTTAATTTTGATTCATGTTGCAAATGTTCATTGGAATCAAATATATATAGTATGTAAACTATTTATAGTTTAATCTATCATTGTTAAATATTAATTAATTTTTAGATAAATTGTCAAAACCCGACCCAAAATCATACGAGATTACTCAAATGATTTAAGGTTTTTTTTTTTTTTAATAATTTTGATTTCTATTTTACTGAAGAACTTTCCCGATATATCATGTACGGTGCAAGTAAGTACTATTGATGTATTTGGCAAAAATTTAGACACCATAGAATTAAGGTAGTGGAGAAAGCAATAGAAAAGAGTCAGAAAATAATACAATTTTTGAATTCAAATGCCATTAACGGCTACATTGGATGGGATGTGACATCCAATTTATCTTCTATCCAGGGTGGGCTACAGTGCCAAATCCTAAAGTGGGAATGGTTGCCTCTGAGACTCAATCTACGCCAGATGTGAAGTAAAAAATAAAGTAAAAAACAACTCAGAGTTGTGGACCACTCCGCAGTGAATCCAAAACTCTGGAGTACGGTACCTCTGACATCCACACAATACTCTGTCTTTATCGGTGGGGGCCTCACTCCTGTGTGGCACGGACCACTAGATAAAAACGTGGGAATCATATAGGGGCACACGTATGTTGACAGCTAGCACTGCTCGCGCTCCAGACACTTCGGACATTGAAAACTCATTGACGGCCTCAGACTTCAGATCATGGCGGCGTCGTTGTTATCATCGGCCATGTCAATGTCTATGTTCTAATCAACGGCTGATGTTACTTGATTGTTCTGGAGGACCCACCCCCACTAGCCAATGACAACGCATATTTTCCGTACAATTCGGTTACATTTCATAATCTAAAATGTTTTTAAAATAATAAGATAATTTTTTATTTACTTCCTCACGAATATTTGGTTTCAAGAAAGTATTAAAAAAAATTTCTATTGAATAGAACATTAAAAAAAATTAAATATAATTTAAATTTTATACATTTTATACATTTTAAATTATTTAATTTTTATATTAAAAAATAAAATTAAATAAAATAAAATTAAAATATTATATAAAAATAATTTATTAATTTTACATCCAATTTTTTTTTTTTTTTCACTTTATCTTTCTTTCCATTTTTCCCTTCTATTTATTTTTCTTATATTTTTGTTCAAATATTTGAAGAACCAAACATAACAATAAAATTAAATCAATCATTTTCTCATATTTAATTATATCATGAAAAAATAAAATAAAATATAGTATAATTATTTCACTTTATCTTTCTTTCCATTTTTCCCTTCTATTTATTTTTCTTATATTTTTGTTTAAATATTTGAAGAACCAAACATAATAATAAAATTAAATCAATCATTTTCTCATATTTAATTATATTATGAAAAAATAAAATAAAATAAAGTATAGTATAATTAAAATTAATTATAAATTTATGCATTTTAAATCATTTAATTTTTATATTAAAGAATTAAAATAAGTTAACTGAGTTTAAATAAATAAATAAAAATAATTTATTAGTTTAAAATTTATTTTTTAAAATTTTTTCTTTATCATTTTTCAAATTTTGTGACAAGCCAATCCAGTCATAAAAATTATTTTATTTAAAAATAACGTTTTTCCGTACAACACTCGAAGCTTTTATGAGGGGGAGGGGGAGGGTGGAGGATATTTTGAAATAGTAATAAATTAATCATTCATTTAATGAAGTTTGATATTATGGAGAGGGGCCTATGATATTAAATAACACCCACCTACGAGTATGGTTGATGGAGAGGAATGAAGTAAGGAAGAAGTAAAGAGGTGATAATTAAGTGGGACAGGACATGAAAAAGGAGTGAAGGACTGACTTAAAAGAGAAGGGGAGACAGCTGGACTTGATGATTGAGTTGACCCGGTACTGGATGCCAGCTCTCACTACATTAGGATTTGGCATTGGGATCAGTGTTACAAACTGGGAGCCAGGTAAATCCAAAATACGTTACATTTGGATTAGGACCGCTAGCTAACCACACCACTCAGAGTCTCAAATTTAGGGGCATCATCCTTGATCCTACCACAAAATATATTTAATGTGGTAGGATTGGCGATAAACTTTTTATTATTAAAGCTGCTTTTGCCTCTTAAAGTTGGTTCAATTTCTCTACATGTTTGGTTATTGACATCATTTCAAATACATTTTCTATTGGATAATATAAATTTACAAGATGATTACTGTTATGACTAAAGTGCTCTAGAGTGAGAGGGCTAAAATGTCCTTTTTTTTTCACATGTGATAAATGCACTTCATTAAAAGTTACCAACATAATGAAACCTTTTTCCAAACCCTAATTTAACTTTTCATACACGGAACCTAAAATTTCAAACACAGAGAGTGAAGAGAGAAACAAATAGAAGGGGGGATGAATTGAAGAAGGCAGAAGAAGCGTGTTCTCTCATGCGTCTGACTCAACAAGCACTTTATTCATTACTTGGCTGAGGGAGTACGCTAACCCTAGGAGTTTACCCTAATTTGGCAAAGGTGGGCCTCATCCAAATCAGAGATCAAGATCTCACGTTACTCCCGACATCCGCATCATGATGATTCCTCAACCATGCTCCCGTACCAAATCCTAACTCTCGATTTTTCACTCTCTTTTAAGACTCTGGGTCCCCACCATCACGTCTTTCCTATGAAGCAAAATGACAGTTGGCGTTATAGAAATTATTTTGTAGTATAAAAACCGTTAAAATGATATTTTTATTAAAAATATTTTACTATTACATAATACATTTTAAAGATATTTTATTCTCGACGTGAGGGGAAATTTACAAGTTTGCCCTCTACATTTTTGTTTCATGCACTCTTTAGGGTGGGTGACATGTACAATATGAACAGAGTGCATAAAGCAAAAAGCAGAGTGCAAAGAAACAAAAAACCCGGCCCGTTTACATACAGCCCCACGTGCGGTCAACCCCGGACACCTGACCAAAAAAGTCAAACCTCCTAGGCTGAGCGCAGCACACCCACCCGCCCACCAAGCGGGTGCACGTTAACGCTGCTGGAGGGAGTCCCATAGCAATGCGCACTTCCTCCTGGCGAATCCGACTCTGTGCTTCTCCAAATCGTAAACCACTTCAAAACCCTGTTGCTGATAGTTCCCTAAGGTCGCTGCGGGTCCACCTGACTCCGCTTCATCTCCACCGTTCATAAGCATCAAACAGCCCACTTTCCTTTTCTTTTTCTGTCCATCTCTACCGTCAAAGAATTCGTAGTAGTAATTTTTCCTGGGTAAGATCACAGTGGAATTTCCAACAAAATGCAACGCTACAGCAGGGACTTTCGCAGCCGAGTCGTCTGAGTAATAGCACGGACCGAGTCCGGTGCGCTCCTCAATCTGAGTGGCTCGCTTGTAGACTCGGCCCATTCGGTGATTGAACTCTGTCACCAACGATTCGTACAGTCCCGCCGGCAGCATGGTAAACGTGGTGCCAGAGTCAACAACCATCCCTCCGTTACCTCTTCTATCAACCCTCTTTAGAATCTCCGGTACCGGGATTTTCCTATTGCCGACGGTGATTCCCTCGAGTCCAACGCAGTAGAAGTATGGGTGCTTCGGGTTATCAAGCATGGCTGTGTATACGAACTCTCCTCTGTCATGTCCAACTCGTTTCTTCTTTTCATCGTCGAGGGAGTAACGCCCGAGGATGAGCGGACTAGGCCGGCGAACTCGGTCGGCATCGAACGAGTGAGAAACCAGACAGTAGGAGAATTGGTTACCGAGATGGGGAGAGAAACTAGCGAGTTGGGCTGGTAGCGAAAGGACGCCGCGGCCGAACCCTGCCACGCCGACGGGCTCGCCGAGAGCGGTGTGAGCACAGCCGAAAGTGAAATTATGCAAAACCAGAGGAGACGAGGCTGGCATTGACAAGCTATCGCGATAAAGGCGTGCTACCAGGCTTCCATCGCCGTAGGCATAGTAGAAAGGTGGGCAAGAAAAGGAAGAACAATCAGAGGTCTCGATTAATTCCAAGGGACAGCGAGCCATGGCACAGAGGTCAGACGACGAGAGCGACGTGTGAGCTGCGGAGCAAGCAGGGGACTTGCAGGACACCGACGCTGAGGAGGTGATATTGGGAGGGGAAAGGCCGCCGGTGGCGGCGGAGTCATATTTGCCTTCGCAGAGGATACACTCGAAGGGGGCACAGGGAAACCAGACAAGGTCGCTGCCGGTATCCATGTAGAGGGAGATGGGTTGGGGTGGATGGGAGCCGAGGTTGAATGAGAGAGTGTAGTCACTGCCGGGGGAGAGTGGGAGAGAAATTTGGCGGTGGCGGTGGTGGAAGCGGGTGGCTGAGCGAGCGGAGGTGAATTTGAGGAGGTGGGGGTACTGTTGAATTGGGTTTTAGAGAGAGAGTGGGTTAGAGGAAGCAGAACGATGGCTGAACAAGAAAAAACATAGTGTGTAAGAAAGATTGTCATGAAGAGGAATAAGAAAGAGGAAGCCATGAATACCAAATTGACAGAAAAGTAGAAAACAGAGTATTGTATATATTACATAGGAGGCAGAGAGAGAGAGAGTTTGAATTTGTTGAGACTTAAGAGATGGAGAGAAGCGAAGGAGGATTTTAAGAAGAAGGGAAAGACGAAGCTTCTGGGTCCCGAACCTTGTTTGTTGGAAGGATGGGAAAAAGAGAGGTGAGAGGACGTTTCTGAGGGGAGTAGTATCGAGCATTATCCCAATGCTTTGCTTCTGCTGCTAAATAGTGAAGTGGTAAACAACCATGTCCAATCCCCTGTTAAACTCACTAACGTGACCCATCCATTCATCTACCAAGGTCGCGCCTACCTCACGCGGGCATTTGCAATTCACTGCTCTATTCCTTCCTCAAATTAATTCATCTAAACTAATTCCTTTTTCCCCATTTAAAAAATAAAAAGAATGAAAAACTTATCATTACTTTAAGATATTCTCAATCATTAAGTGGAACTCCATATCCGATATATAATTCCTGAAACACCCTACCAAGTAATGAATGCTATACTTATTAAACAAGTAAGATTCACACATCCATCTCGACCGCACTGACTTGTCATTTCCTTTCTTCTTTTCTTTTTTCCTTAAAGTCAACAAGAACAATCAATCCTAAATTCACTTCATCCTCTGCTGGTTGACTTGCAAATGCTCGTCACCATGAAACAACTACGTTACCATATAACAATAAGGTACCAAGGTCGAGTAGGATTATTAAAGCAAGCCCGATTCAATATGGCAAAAGGACAATATTATTGTTTGTCCCAAGAAAAATTGATGTTCCCCCTCTCCCCCACATGAGCCTTGAGTATAAATTTCATGAACCATTTTCCTAGTAATTTGTACCTTGGTAGAGACTCGGAACAATTCCATTGGCCCCCATTAAAATGCCTCATCAACCCTCCACCATTTCAGCATATAGAATCAGTCGGAGTTAATGTGATACAAAGGCCACAATTACATGCAAGATCAGATGGTTCCAGCAAGACAAGTCATGGAACAAATTATCACCGTTTGAGAAGCACATGAGTGATTTGCTCAAAAGAGAAGCAGACATGAAACGTGGCATGTTAATCTGGGCTTAGACCCTTGTACTTCGTGCCACGCAGTTGAAGTAGGAGGCCTTTGTGGGCCCAATTTGGTGGACCCGTTTGAAGTCCAACTCTATTGTTTGATCCTACAGATTCCCGTGAGCCCACACTGCCTACCACTAAGGGACCAAGGCCCAGAACTGCAGACCGTAAGCACTGCATACTCGCAGACCCAGGCGCTGGTTCACACTCGCTGGGCATGACGGCCACGTCACAGCACGACAAGATGCGATTACAGTTGTCGGCTACATGAAACCGAGTGCAGAGCCGTCAGTTTTTCGAAGAAGCTGATCATTGTATTCCATTTTTTTCTTTCATCCATGAATCACAGCTGTATCACTACCACCCGCCAAAGCACAAACAACAAGAGACTGAAAACGACGTCGTTCCTCTCTACAATCCAAACGTTTCCTGTCTCCCTCAAGAGTGGTTAATAGAGGAAGATGATATGCTTGGATAGTTTGATTTGAATCATGGGTGCCATACCTAAAGAAATAAATGTTCATGGAGTCTACGTCCTATTGCTTTAAGCCTTTCTCAAGCTAATGTAAGAGCCAGCTGCATAAAAGGTCAGTCACCAACCATATATACGTATAAAACAAAAAACAAAGGAGGACATTATTTTAGTGGGTCCGATTATTTGAATCGAGGATGGTGCCCTACCTCATTTGGGACACTGATTCTAAAAGATTTTTAATGTCTTTCAATTAAAGCCACAGCGTTAGACAATAGCATTATTTAGCTAAAAGGTCAAACACGCGATAAATATATATTCCCTACGACAAAACTACCAGAAAAGGACTAAAACAAAGTGGTATAGAGAGATTATTAATTGATTTTCCTTTAGTGGAGATTGTCTACACAAACATTGTGGGTAGATCACACTCCCCGAAAAGGGTTGTGCCTCGAGCTCATTGTTTGTTTATGTACCAAAAGAAACGCCCGTATTGTTTTAGTAATAGTCTAGTGTCACAAACAATGGAATTGTTATTATATGCACTACCTAATGGATGGTGCCACTATCTTAGAATATGTAGCCATGCCTCCTCCTGTCTCATAAGAGTTAATAAAAGACGAATAGATAAAGCCTGTGTAGCTCCTTATTATCAAAATTGTATGGCAAATCTATGGGTGCAGCGGTTCCATCCACTCCACCGACAGGTTGATATACAAAGGCAATTAGGCGAACATATGGAAAGTTTGGTTTGGATGTATTGTGACATTTCATCGACCAAAGTGACCCCATATTTAGGTGGGGGCAAGTTTAACATCTTTTTACGTTCATGCATTATGACTAACATCCTTTCATCGTCATTTTCATATGTAACTCAAAAGTGTCCTCCCCTCATTGTTGCTCTTCTTATGGCAGAGGCAAAGCTAATTCTTCTTAGTCTTTTGTATACTACAGATAGTTATTGGGTCATAAAGCCAAAGCATGCAACCAACTCATTCCATCATACCATAAACCTGAGCTAAAAGGCACGCCTTTTATAGCATAAGCCTTAGTTTACATTATCAATCTATCAAGCTAGGCTCTTTAAAAAGCTTTGCAAGCTGTCTGCGAACTCATTACACAAGATACATGTGAATAGGATAGTGTGGTGCTAAGTCTGAAGACACAGCACTGGCATAAATATGTAAGCACGGATGAGAATTACACCAAAGTAAAGAATTCATCATAGTTGTATCCTCTCCTATTTTTTGGTTGCATGATGCCTCAAAGTCATCTCGTACTTTTTGGTTGCATGATATCCTTGAAGTAGATTATGATATTTCACATTGATTGGAGGAAGTTTTGACATTGTATATGTAATGAGCTTCTTTTAATTAAATTAACGCGCTTTAAAGTCGTAAGAATGTAGTAGGCCCAAAACAAATAGTATCTAAACAAGAGGAATTGGGTCATTATAAATGACAAAGAGTCAATCCTCGATCTAAGTGTGCGACCCTGTATGTCTAGCCTATGATGTTGTAGGACACAAGTCACACAACGATGATGTTGTGTCCGTATGGGGCGAATGTGACAGGCCATATTGGATTGGTTGTGAAATCCTTGGGACACAACATCATAGAGGATGAATGTGATATTATGTCCATAAGAGGGGTGAGAGAAAAGGAAGTTATTTACATTATATATGTAGTGAGTTCCCCTCAACAAGGTAGACACGTTTTAAAGCCGTAAGAGCTCATTGGGTCTAGAACACCTTGGATCGACTTCTAGATCATAAATCCATATCTAGATGGGAAGGAGCAGGTCTTCTAAGAGATACAATCCTATCACTTGACACAGCAAAGTTTATTATGTCTATCTTAGTCAGACCCAACCCTCTTAAAGAAAACCTAAGATCCAACATCTGCTGTTGGTCATCATCGCCAGCTTGCCCAGAACAAACACTCCATATAAGACCAAAGATCCAATATCTTCTGTGGCTCATCATCACAACCTAGTCTGATCTAATCCTCCACATAAGACCAAACATCCAATTGCAGTGGTTCACCATTACAGATAGGAATTTCCCCGACAAAATTATGGCATTATGATGCAATCCAGCATGCCTGCCACTTCAAGAAAAATTAGGCATATGCCATTGCTGGCTTCTATGGCCCTCACCAGATGGGTCCAAAACCTTATAAGCCATTGTCTCCCCAAAGATATTAGCTCAGATACAAACAACCAACCTTTTCCCAATCCAATGCACCAAAATAAGGTAAATCAAGAACATTTTATTTCCTAAATAAAGCTAACACCAAAACCACATATATACCACTGCCTTACACTATGGTCTGAGATATTTATGACTAAAGATTATTTTAACTTTAGCTGAACATGGTAATGAGTCAGTGCCAGTCCACATGGAGGAAAAGTGACTTCAGGGTTTTACCAATATTTTGAATTTGGGCAAATGTCAGTAGTTGATTGTATTAAAAGATGCTTTTTCCTGACAATGTTGTTACTGTATCATTTTCCAATCCAAGCATAATTCCATATCACAGTGCTTACCTCAGAAGAGAGAGATTTGTTATTTTAAATGCCATGGAAATAAAATGAAATCATCACAGTGCATCTAGCCACCTCAATAGTGGAAAAAAATTATTTTCATGCTGGTTAACAAGATGAAAATTCTTATCATTTATGTTCAGAGCTGAAAAAGTTGTGATAATTCTGCACCAAAGAACCAATATGTCCCACTAGAATCATCGTGTGAGTAGAATAATAAATTTGTGAGACTTCTAAACTGATGGAAATTATGAGGAACAGCTGACAACATAGTTGGATGTTCTTCCCCATTGACCACAAAGGATTTCTACTCAAACAGCTGGCTGCCTAGAAGAATTTACTCATCAAGCAGCGAAGACTCTTGAATAGAGACTTATCTTTTAGCTGAACTAATATATGGGCCTAACATAGATGAACCAGATTGATATGAAGTATGCACCACTAGCATTATAACAGTGATTTTACATCTACAATGCAAAGACATCCAAGCCAACATATTTTTATTAAAGGTTTTTTAAATTCTGGTTCAAGTAATTAAACTCTTAAGTTTTTCTACAGCCATATAATAAGTAATTCCAAAGTGCAGACCATGGACGTAACTAAAACAAACACATTAAAAATGACAATGCAATGGATCCTATCAATGAATTATGTTATAGGTAGCTGAGAACAGCTTTAATTGAATGCTTAAGTAGATATTTGAACAGATGAATTACATTATCTAACTAGAAATTTTAATATAAAATGATCCAAGATGAAATTTATACCTTGGTCTGAATGAAACATAGGAGCTAGCACTTTGCAGTTGCAACAGGCAATACCACATTCCAAGACCTGTGGCCTGCCAATTTTCATATCAGTTGCCAAATAAAGCAAGGAGGAATTATAACATTCAAAAAAAAGGCAACAGAAAGTTAAAAAAGGAAAAACCACATTATAGCAACAAAATCTCTCTCCTTTTCATTTTTAATAAGCATAATAGCAACAAGATCTGAAAATCCCTTTTCACTTTTCCTTAACCGGTTAGTGGTTACTCAGATAGCACACATTTTGACCAGAAAAAAAAAAAAAATGATTCACAACGCAAAAATTTCTAGGAGTTATCCTCACCTCCCTCCCTCCCTCTCTCTCTCTCTCTCTCTCTCTCCCCCTCTACTTTTCTTATTTAATTAGTACATAATAGCAACAAGATCTGAAAATCCCTTTTCACTTTTCCTTAACCGGTTAGTGGTTACTCAGATAGCACACATTTTGACCAGAAAAAAAAAAAAAAAAATGATTCACAACGCAAAAATTTCTTGGAGTTATCCTCACCTCCCTCCCTCCCTCTCTCTCTCTCTCTCCCCCTCTACTTTTCTTATTTAATTAGCACATAATAGCAACAAGATCTGAAAATCCCTTTTCACCTTTCCTTAACTGGATACTCACATAGAACGCATTTTGATCGAAATAACTAATTCACATAGCAAAAATTCTAGGATTTATCATCACCATTTGAGGGAAGTCAGCAAGGCCATCTTGGCCAAGAATTGGGCCAATTAAACGACATGCTGATACAGAGCAATCACCTCATTGTCTACTTTTGCACAAGTAACATGGAATTCGTCCACAAATCAAATGCAGGGTAACTGTTGATGAACCTGTCTGAACTTCCAAAATACACAACAACCAAAGATTATTTTTTTCTTTAAAAAATACTTCTAAAATTCCAGAAAAATTGTATAGTTTCTTTTCAGTGCCCCAAAAACCCATCCACACCCCTTTGTTGGATCAATCAAATATGATCAGTCTCCCAACCTGGCCCACGAGTCATATGACAGGGAGCCAAATTTTGGCTGGTATACTCTCTTGCAAAAGCAATGATCCTGGTATATCCCTGAGATGCATCATATAGCAGCCATCACTACCATCAACATGGTTACCTGAAACACAAGTATCATCAATAGGGATAATAGATCATCCAATCAGAATTTTGAAGCATCTTCAATACAGATTTCTTGGTGAGAAGCATCCTATATACATGATTGGCATGAAAGACAGAGAAATTCATCACATTATTATTATTATTATTATTATTATTATTATTATCATTATTATTATTTTGATAGGCTACAAAATTTATATAAACTTATTTGCAAAGTGAGAACCGTTTGTATGAGAACTTACAATTGAAAATCAATAAACAAAACAGAAGATAAACTAAATGACAGGTAATTGAATATGGTCACACTTTAGAGATCGGGGTATGGCTTTATCTTCTCCAACAACTTCTCAGCTTCAATGAATCCACCCAACGGTCCCAAAGACAAGTATTTTACACGTTTCCATCTGTTTAAGCTCTTTCAGAATTAAAGCCATGATAAAAACTAAAATATTCAAGCACGTAACAACAGTCAACAACCAATGACCTACCTAGGTGTGAAAGGAAGTGCCAAACAATGGAGGTGCAGATGGTTAACACTGTTAAATGGAGGCCGATGAAAGCCAAAGCTGGCAAAAGGGCCACAAGAAGATTAGATGAAATTTTTGTCAATAATTCCAAATTTATATACAAAACATTAATTTATAAAATAATAGAAATACATAAATAATAAATTAAGAAAAAAAAAAACTCAAGTTTTGCATCATTATGTCCATAACTTAGTTTTAAATTTATTCCACATGCCTAATTTCATTCTACTATGTTTGGTTCCACAAAAGTACTAAGAAAGAAAATGTTAAAGAACATGATTTTTTCATATTTAGTTTTACAATGGAAAATACAAAAGAAATTAAATTAATTAGAAATTTGAGTTTTTTCAATATTTTAATCTTTATATAAAAGAGTTAAAATAAAATGAATGAGTTTAAAATAGCATATAAAAATACTTTATTAACTTTGAATCTAATTTTCATTTTCCTTCACTTTTTCTTTCCTACTACTTTTTCTTTTTGTTTTCCTTTCCTTGCATTTTTCTTCAAATTTTCCGGGAACCAAACATAGCCTTTCTCTCTATTTTTCCGTAAATTTTTTTACCTTCATGTTAATTGACTTCATCCATTATATATATTTTACACTCATTACAGAGCAATGCCAATCAAATACCTAAAGGATCACTTCTGAAATGCATTTGAATGCATGCATGTTGGCAGTTACCCATTGAAGAATGAAAATGAAACTTAAAAACAAAACATCTCATACTTTGCACTTGCAAAACATATATATAAGCATAAAGAAACAAATAAATAGGAACAAAGCATCCAGTTGCAGTGAATAAAGAGAACCACCAAGGATAGTCCCACTGTCTACCAAGATTGTTAATATTACATACTTTTCAATAATACATGGCTCTTGGACACTCCAACAGCTAATGGTGGTAACTGAAGTCTAGAGTAGCTTCTCTGGATCAATCTAAGGTTGCACAGAGAAAAGCTGCAATTTGAGGGTATTGAAAATCAAGACACATTTCTTCATGTACAGAAACAAATACCTGTACTCCATGGAATGAGGTGCATCTCTGTGTAGTAGGGTTTGCCCCACATTTAACATGTGACCAACTAGAGAAGATATAGAAAATGAAGATTAGCCATAGGAAATAAAAGAAGAGCAAAAATCAAGGAGAACACTCTGAAGGGTTTGCACTACACATTAATCCCTTTCATTAAGATTTCTTTTACCTAACGAATAATCTTCAGCTCTCCTCTGGAGGTCTTTAACAGTTGCGATGTGCTCCACAGGAATTACCAAGTAATGCCTATCAAGTTGACCAACTCCAATTTGTCAGTTTACCAATGGAAAACCACATGGGTGAATTTTGACACCCCCTGGGAATGAAATGATACAAAGAAGGGAGCTATCAACACAAATGAATGAGTAGGGCAATGATGAAGGTAATGGCATTTCAAAAAGGAGACAAGATGGTATTTGTTCGAAGGGCTTGTAACTGCACCTGAAAATTCTGCAACTCCATGGAACACTTAACCTTCCACCACATTAAATGAAATCATTTTGTCGTCCTTTAATTTGTTTTGAATTATATTTCATAAGTACCAATCCTGATTTGATCATATGCCCTATTTCAAATGAAATATACAATCTCGAAATCGCTATTTCAATAATAAAATAAAAAGAATTTGAGGTACAGGTTTTCATGCTTTTGATTATCTACGACATTTGACCATATGCCCTATTTCAAATGAAAATCTACAATCTCGAAATCCCTATTCATATAATAAAACAAAAAGAATTTTGAGGGACAGGTTTTCGTGCTTTTGATTATCTACTGCATTTGATCATATGCTTTATTTCAAATGAAATCTACAATCTCGAAATCCCTATTTCAATAATAAAACAAAAAGAAATTGAGGGACGGGTTTCCATGCTTTCGATTTTCTACAATGCAGAACCAAACAGAACGCACAAAAAATACGAGAATCAATATCCATAGGAAAAATTGAAACGAAATTAAGGGTGAGGAAAAAATAGAACCTGAAGGCGGAAGGGTTGATGTCTTGAAATGCAACCACCTTGTCATCCTGCACGCCCTAAGAGTCCATCAGAAAACAATCAAATATATAGAGAGGAATGGAGAAGGAGATACAGAGAGAAAGATCAGACGGAGTGGAGAAGAGTGGTGGAGGTGTAAGAGCGGGCAATTTGACAGAAGATGCAGGGCGAAGATGCTCCAGCCATTGCCCTAATTCCACGCGGCTGATTCCGAGTAACCGTTTTATTGTCCGCCTCACACCTTCACGACATATAAATCTTCCAAAATAAATACGACAAACTCAATATAAACCATGATGGATATTTAAATTCAATTTTATATTATAAAATGAAATATTAAAAATAATATTTTGCCATTTTCAAAAATGATACATTTTTTTTATTAAATTTAAAATGCTTCATCAAATAACTTGTCACATATCAAGCTAAGCTAAGTCAAATTGAACTCGATTTTAGATAATCATTAGATAGATTATAATTTTAATATTAAAATAATATTTTTAAAAATAAAATAATTTTAAATGATTACCAAAAATATAAAATTATCATTATAATTTTCTTTATGAGTTTTTTTATATTATTTATATATTAATTAAATATAAATAATATAAACATTAAAAAATTCATATATGTATCATCATTTTTTTTAATTTAATATATTATAGTTTTATTTTTAAATTGAACAAATTATTATCAATGTTGTAATATTGTTGTTAAATAATATTTAATATGATTTAGTAACAAATATAAATTTATAAAATTCATATATTTTATGGACCTTCACCATATTATTATTAAATATAATAAATTGTATCATACATATATTGATTTATTAAATAAAAAATTAAAATATCTATTATTACTTCTTCTATCCTTTTCTTTTTAGATTTAGTAACAAATATAAATTTATAAAATTCATATATTTTATGTACCTTCACCATATTATTATTAAATATAATAAATTGTATCATACATATATTGATTTATTAAATAAAAAATTAAAATATCTATTATTACTTTTTCTATCATTTTCTTTTTAGATTTTTTTTATAATATTTTCACTGAGTTTTCAACATTATAGTATCATAAATATGTTGTGTCAAAATATCTATCATAATTCCTGATATATTTTAGTATATTTGTAAAATGGAGTTATTATATTAAGAATTTTAATCATATTTTTAATATTTTAATTTTAAACATTTAAAAAAAATTAACGAGAAATAAAAATAAGAGAATTAGTTATAAAAAAATATACAATACTTAAAGAATAAATAAAAAAATGAGAAAAAGATTAATTTGCACCAAAAATTGATATTTTAGTTTTGTTTATTTAGTTTTAAGTTATTAATTTTAATTGTATTTTTAATATTTTTATTCTAATCTATATCTAATGATAGTTTTTATTTGGTTTTAATGAAAAATAGACAAAAAGATAAAAGGTTTTAATAATCAATATTGGAGCAATAAAATAATAAATATAAAATTATTATTAATCATTTATTTGTTTATTTTATTAAGGAAAAACATTTTCTGTGTTTCTTAAAAACATATTTTCGCTTTCATATGCCAAGGTTTCGAAACCAACAAGAGTCCTTCGCTTGCCGCGCGGCGCCGCTCCTCCACCCCCTAGCCATGTCTCGCTGCTCACTTCTCAATTCTCTTACCAAAATTCCATGGCTTCCCTCTTCAGGCATCCATTAACTCGCTCTATCCCTAATTCATTCACTCACTTCAGACTCAGACCCAGACGAACAATGAGCTCCTCCTCCGCTCAGCGCCTCTTCCAGTTAAAGCTCGATCCACTCACCGGCAACTCGGAGTGGGTCGTCATCGACGAAGAAGACCAAGTTTCAGAGAACCCCTCCGAACCCCTTTTGTCTACGACGTCGTATCTTGACATGCTCAACGACTCTCGCAGGAACAGAGCCTTTCGCGAAGCCATTGACAAGACGGTTACCAAAAATTGCCGTGTTCTTGATATTGGGTACCTCTTATATACTTTGCATAATCCTGTGTGTGGTTTGTCTCATTAGATTATTGACATTGGAGACTCTGCCCTTCTGGGTAATTGAATCTGTGTGGTTTCTTTCTTATTGGTCGCAATTCAATTATTATTGTGCAGTGCTGGAACTGGTTTGTTATCAATGATGGCTGCAAGGGCAATGGGCTCTGGTGACTCAGTGGCGTGTCCTAGAGCTGAGGGAATGGTAACAGCATGTGAGTCTTACCTTCCAATGGTGAAGTTGATGCGGAAGGTTCTGCACCTCAATGGTATGGGAAGGAAAATAAATGTTATTAACAAACGCTCTGATGAACTTAATATCGGCGTGGATATCACTTCACGGGCAGATGTGCTAGTGAGTATACTGTTTTTGGATTTGCAGCCCACACTAATTTTTGAGTTTGTTCTGCAATTTATCTTAGCATGTAAGAAAATTTATGCTGTGAATGAGACAGGTGACAAGCGATACTACCTACATAGTAGGAGCAATCGCAAGGGATGGGAGGGTTAGTAAAAACTGAAACTTTACTAGGAAAAATGTGTATTGCACAAAGAAAGTAAAGCAAGGAGGGCAAAATTTTTCCTTATTGCTTTCATGTCATCTAAAATTGCTTCTTAAGAAATACAAAAAATGTAATATACTCTTTGTGCTCTATATAATTGATATAAAGAAGTAAGAAACAAGATTCAATCACCTAAAGTTGAAAGAAACATGATTCAATCACCTAAGGTTGAGCACTTGTTCATACTCTCTTCCTATGTGTAACTTTGTATGAGAACCTCCTGTTACTAGCATTGGATCTGATTTATAACTTCACTAACTGTTGTGCTTGGATTCTTGGGTCAGCATTCAGAATTGATACTGGAGTAGTTGATGTTCTCTGATCTTTTGCAACATGCTCTATTGCATTGGAAAAGGCCGTTTCAGAGAACATACTAATAATTGGTAAATGAGGTTACTTATAGAAGTAAAACTTATGGTAAACCAGAAAGCCCAATATCTAGTGCCAGTTTGGTCATTCTCGGGTGTGATAATGACCTGTAATGGCAACTGGCCTCATTTTAGATGATTGGCATGATGACTTTGCCTGCATAAACTTGACACTGACA